>NC_135802.1:114559623-114888912 GCF_964213995.1 Mustelus asterias
ACCCCGGTTCAATTCCGGCCTTGTGTGACTGTGTGAATTTTGCACATTCTCCCTGTGTTTGTGTGGGTTTCCTCCCACAGTCCAAAGACGTGCAGGTTAGGTGGGTTGGCCTTGCTAAATTACCCGTTAGTGTCCCACGATGTGTAGGTTAGGGGGGATTAGTGGGGAAAATACGTGGGGTTATGGGGATAGGGTTTGGGATACTCTGTCAGAGTGTTGGTGCAGACCCGATGGGCCAAATGGTCTGCTTCTGCACTAGGGATTCTATGTGTCAGAGTAGCCAGAAAACTTGGAAATGGTAGCACTGCATTTCAATTTTTTCAGTTTCTTTTCCAGCATCAAGCTAGATTGAAAGGCTGGCTAGCTATTGGGCAGAAAGACCTGCACTTTTCCATTCAAGATGGGGAGATGGCCACCGGCACTTTGAATTTTAATTGTTATTGACTGGGAATTGGGGTAAGTAAGAGGGTGCTAGTGATGGGATGTTGGGAAAACTGACAAAAATAGCCCCCAGAGAGTTACAATTACACTTACATTGCAGACAGTGCTTTGGTCAGTCAAAATCCCTCTGATAGCACAGATAGCTTATTTCACCTTGGTCTCCTCCTCGCCCAAGTCCATAGTTGTCCAGTGTTCAAAGCCTCTGGCAAAGTCTCTGTAATTGTCCAAGTGTAAGACTTGGCTTATGTCAACCTAATGGCTTCATTAATACTTGGTTCACTGATATTCTTTCATGGGAATTGACGAATGAACACTTATTTTCAGAGGTTAACTGGGCATGTAATCAACCCTATTATTTACACACAAGAGCTCTGAAATAGCTCTTGGCAATTTTGAAAGTCTTTTTCTTACAAACTGAGTATTTACTTCTCCTAACAATTTTCAATCTTACACTTATATTTCTTTCTATCCTATTTAAGGCATTCGTTTGTTCTCAAATCTTGGGTGTGTGAACCAGAGGAGACAATGCGACCTTTGTCTGCAACGCTGCAGTGGTTAATTTTATAAACTTGGTTGGAATGCCCATTTTGCGTTGAGTTTTATTTTTGCATTGGGGGCACGCGGTCTGTGATTGGCAGCAAGTGAGGAAAGTTAAGGTTGGGACTCTTGTCAGATGGGAAATTGGATTTGCATTTACTGACACTACAGTCGAGCGGGTGGAACACAGCCCCCAGCCAGAAAGGCGATGATGTGGAGATGCCAGTGTTGGACTGGCATGGGCACAGTAAGAAGTCTCACAACTCCAGGTTAAAGCCCAACAGGTTTATTTGGAATCACAAGCTTTCGGAGTGCTACTTTTTGGAGCAGCACTGGTGTTGTGAGACTTCTTACTGCAGCAAGAAAGGGGCTGTGCTGTTTGCCTCCTCTCTTCCTCTTCCTCCTCGTCTTCCTCCTTATTCTCCTCCTCCCCCTCAGTTGGTGGCAAGAACTGCAGGGTTCCTCCAGAGTGGTCCGGCTAGCATTGTTTAAGTGCCTCAATGACCTGATCTATCACATTTCATGAAGCAGCATGGTTTTCATTGCATTCACATTGCTAGTGGATTGCACAGCCCAGTTATGAACCACATTGTCAAACTTGTTCCAAAGCGACATGTTTGCAGTCAATGGAACCTTGCAACATGGGGAAGCCTAAAATCCTCGTGAAGCTATTTGTTTATTCCTGCTTCTGTCCCACAAGAGAGAATTAAATATTTTCCCCTCCCTTGAATTAGAGTGACCTCCCTTGTGCAGTAGTGAATGGTGAACTGAGAGACACTACAAATAGCCTCTGCTCCAGTCTAGAAGAAGCCAGACACATCAAATTTCATGAACACAGTCACCTTCACAGCCACCGGCAATGTTGTAATTGCCTCTGCTAGATTGCAGTTGTGGCTTCAACTGGTTACAGATTTATGTCAGGGCCTCCTCACTGAAACACTGACATCTGACAAACTGTTCCTTGTTGAGGTTCAGGTGGGAGAATTGCTCCCTTGATGAATATGACCTCCATTTTAAAGTCCCTCTCTCCCTCTTCCTCCTCCATCTTTTGCAGCAGCTAGTCTGCTGTGTGTTACCTCTGTTCATTCTTCCTGAGTGCTGTAGCCCAAGGGGAATGGAGACGATTCCACACATGTCTGGGAGCAAATGGTTTGAAATCAGGACAAAGTCCTGTGTCACACCACTCCCTGTCGACTGCAGCAACTTTAATCCACTCTGTAAACAGCATCAGCCAGTAGACCTCAATCAGTAACTAGCCTGTAAAGTGGCTGATGATCAACATTCCCTCGAAGCTGTGTGGCTATGTGGCTGTACAGCAATCCAAATGCCTCTCCGCCCACCTCATCCCAAACAGGCTGCACACAAAATTGGCATCCCTTTAAATTACCACAGCTCAATAACATTTAAAGGGTCCACGCACTTTGAAAAGTTACCTGCTCACATGAGAAACATTTAGCTGGAACATTGTTGATAGTCCTTTTAAAAAGCACTGGCTGATGTCCTTCCTACTGCTGAACACGCGTTCATTTATACGAGATTAAAAGAAGGCAACAGTTGGAATATTGTGCTCTAAACGCCAGCACAAGTATCAAGTCAATATTATAAATCATGATCTGCCTGCTGTACATACTAATCCCCTCACCAATATGGCATCTGGTGCAGCTAGGTCCAGAAACATGCTCACATTTGCTGATGCCACTTTGGAGGCTAAACACAACCCATAGTATTGAAAAACTTATAGTTACATTGCTAAATTTCACAGTCTTGGTGTCTATACCAAATTTCCCTTTTTGCTATTTTAACAGATGTGCTATCCCAATTAAGATAAAGAAAATAATGGCTAGAATTCTCCGGCCACTCACGCTGGCAGGATTCTCTTGTCCTGCCAGCAGTGCACCCCTTACCATGGGTTTCCCAGCAGAGGAGTGGCTTCAGTGGGAATTTCCATTGACAGCGGCGGGACCAAAGGATCCCGTTACCAAAAAAAATGCTGAGGTGAGACCAGAGAATTTCACCCAATGTTTCTTTTAAAACAACAAAAAGAAACAAATGTTATATCTCTTGGCATGTTTTTCACTTTATGGATTTATTGAAGTGAAAAAAGTGTTATGAGCATACATGGCTTTGAATGAAATTGGCAGTAACACTGTTTAAGTTAAACCAACATTAGAAGCTACATATATTCACATGTAGATTCCTGTCCTTTGCAAACATGTCTAGGCATTGTGTCTTTTTCAATTAAACAAAAGCATTGTGAATAACTGTTCCCTGATGCATTCCACATGGCAACGCCTTGGCCAATCAGAGTTGACTTGCCTTTTCTGAATTTAAACAAAAGTTTGGGGGATAACGAAACCCTGGTCCAATCTCCATGACAATGCCTTGAACAATCAGAGTCCACTTGCCAAACAATCGTAGCCTTTTACTGTATAAAAGCAAATTACTGCGGATGCTGGAATCTGAAACCAAAAGAGGAAATGCTGGAAAATCTCAGCAGGTCTGGCAGCATCTGTAAGGAGAGAAAAGAGCTGACATTTTGAGTCCGGATGACCCTTTATCAAAGCTCATGCTGTATAAAATGTTTTTTCCTTTGACTTTTGATATTCTTGCATCTGTCCTGATGAGTGTAAGACATAAATCTTCGACAGCATATCTCTTTGTTTTCAGCAATGCTAATAATATATTCATCTTGACTCAAGCTATGTGAGTTGAAATCACAGATTGTATTAATACAGACCACAGAAAATGCTTTGAAGTAATACAACAGTTATAACAGTTTGCGTAAGATAATCTAAAGTTCAAAGTTTTTCTCTGATACATTTCATTATAAATTTGGCTTTGATTTCACTATTTCCCATGTGCATATATCTTATTTTAGGCAAGGTAGGCACTTTTCCATCCTGAATTAAATCTCAGAATATAAGAACTAGAATATCATGCGTGAGCGAGTGAGGGAGTACCAATCTTTACTCACATCAGGAGTAATCAACCAGCCAGGGAAAATGCTTCTCCAAAACAGGCACCTTCTACATGGAGAAACAGACTTGTTGGATCTCCCATAAACTCTTTAAAGGGTAATTTTGGTGAATGAGGAAGTTTGCACTTAAGGCAGTTCCCCCATTCCTCCATCACAAGGTTTCCAGTACCATCCATGAAAACATCTCGGCCACTTTGTGGATGAGCTTTCTGGTCATTATCGCTTTAAGATAAGGAACCATGAAAAAAAACAATTTCACAGTGCTTTCCCATCAGCGTGGATTTCCTGGGCGCTGTACACTTTTCACCTCATTGGTTTCTCTTCTTTATTTCTGACAATACTAATGAGTCTGGAACAATTTTACCCCAGCACCCAGCATGAAGGATTTCCATTCAGATCAACAAGACTATTCTAACAGGCTAATTGGTTAAAAGAAATCATTTAAAACTGAAATGAAGATGACAACAGATTATAAAATGTAAAAAGCACCATTGGTTCCTGTCTTTTAAAGGTTAACATCACTGAACATTAAATTGAGACTTAGACACTATTGTTCAATGAAACTGAAAGGAAAGAAGGCCTTTAAACAATGAAACTGCATAGCTGCTGCCTTGCTTAGGCATGCAACACTTGTTCTGAGATTATGATTTCACTTTGAGAGGTGATTTCTAACATTTTGGAAGCCATTCCATTTCATTTGGAATTTACAGACTTTGGTCTGATCTTTACTGCCATCAAGCCTTCACTGCAGCATGGATTTCTGATCAGGAACAAGAGGAGCTGGCATATCAACAGCAATAGGAGCCCCATCAATACCACAGCACCAGCTACAACTGGAATAGCAAAAAACTCCAACTGCAGTTGCCTTCTCTACAGCTCCATTCTGCTCCACACAACAGAGAGGACAGACACAGAACTCCAGCTTGAGTGAGGTGATATCCACAACACAAGGTATGGAGAGAATCAGCTTCCCCAAATTGACATAGCAACAGTGTCTCAGAAGGCTCTGGTTTTTGCAGAATGTTGTTGCTGACATCTGCAGCCTCCTGGAGGGTTTCTCAGGAAGGTCAGGTAGGTACTCATTGCCAGTGACGCTCAAGGTCATAACAAACCTGGATTTCTTCACTTCAACTCCTTCCAGGGATGTGCTGGTGACAGCTGTAGGATTTCACAGTCTGCTGCCCTCAGTGTATCTCCCAAGTGACAAAATGTCACTTACATCCACTTTGACACTGATGAGGTCAGTCAGACACCGAAGGATCTCCTACTTGTTGCAGTGACTGGATTCCTGCAGGTACAGGTACAGCATACATGTGACAATCAAGACACCTTCAGATTCGCCTGAAGTTTTAACGATCGGAAGGGGGTATACTCCCACAATGTTCAGCTGGTATGTGACCAATGGAAGGTTTTTCATGCATGCCTGTGCAAGATATCCTGGGATTCCTTTATTCTTCGAGAGTTACATCTCCCACACATATTTGCACCTTCACGCAAAGTGAGCAAATGTTTTCTTGGGGGACAAGGGCTAAGCCCTGAGGATCTGGCTGATGGAATCTGTATAGAATCCTCCCACTGATGCAGAGGAGAGGTTCAACTGGAGATATTGGTGATCATTGAGCAAACCATTGGGTTGCTGAAGATGAAATTCAAGTGCCTGGACAGATCTGGGGACACCTTTGCAAATGCACCAGCAACGGTCTCCCGAATGATTGTGGTCCACTGTGCTTTGCAGAAAATGACACTGCAGAGAGGATTGGAACAGTAGGAGGAGAAATCCTCCTTCTGCAGCTGATCACCTGGCTGACAGAGAAACCAGCAACAGGCTCATACAGGCACACTTCAGATAAACAGAGTGCATGAAGATGTATGGCACTTCTTACTTAGCCTCTGCACCCCCCCCCCCCAACGCCGCCCCCCCCCCCCCCCACTTCCAATGTAAATCATTCACACATTCTTAAATCTTTCCATCACATTCACACAGTTTGCTCATCTTCCTATCTGCTGATACCATTCTCCTGTTGGCTCAAGTCCATTTAGTGTTCAGAATAAAACAATGGGGATGGCAGAACAATGGTGAGTTCAAATAAAGTAACTCCACATAATCAACCAAGTCAATTCCCTTGTGCCACTAGAAAGACTTCTGCTTTCTGCTGTTACACTTGTAGCTTCAGTAGAGATAGAGGCAGGCTGCTTGTTCCCTGCTCTGACAGGAGCAGATTCAACCATCGGGCAAGATGCAGGATGTGGGGCTCTGAAAAAGAGGAAGGGGCAGGAGATGACAAGTGGGAGCACCTTGAAAAGATTCCTACCTCTATGTGTCCTTTTACCATCTTCCCTCTCATGGCCTGTGGTAACTTGGCCACAAAATAGTGGTCAAACGCGTTGCAATATTCAATCTTCCTTACTTACAAAAATATCAAAATACAGTAGAGCATGGACTCAGAATTGGACGCAGCTAGTTACACAGGTCCCGTGTGGTAAGACTAAACCTGCCAAAGCCTGCAACTGCTGACATCACTCACACATACCCGCTAAAGACATCAGTACACACATTCAAATATGAAGATGCTTACTGTAACATTCTATAACGTAGCCCAAATGCATATTCCTTCAAGCCAAAAACTGGAAAGCAATTTGCTGCAGTTCACTGGGGCATTGATGGCAACGCTAAGGATTTCCTCCATCCTGTGTAAAGCCACAGACTGAATGAGCAGGTCTTTAGTAATGGCCAACATGTACTTGATTACCTACCATGCCTAATCCTCCATGTAAATGGTCACTATTTCATGGAGGTGGACATCACATAAAGAGTTGAGACATCATAATATTCATGATAGAGATGGACACCACCAATCTCTCTTCAGGATGTGCTGTGACTCTGTAAATGCTGAGAAAATAACCTATATTTCTCATTGCTACTCTAGAAGTGGATAACCATCAAGACTCAGCACCTTTGTCCAGCTGAGGAGAGCTTCGAGTGTTCTGTGTCCTCTGAAGCAAATACTCTAATATTGTCCCAGTCTCTCATGCCTGTTTTTACTCACATGTTGTGCACCTCACCATGTAACAACCTAACTACCTCAACTGCAGTACCCATCGAGATGTATCTGATTTGGTGGAGGGTGTAATGAGTCATGTGATAATTATCCTCAGAGTATGTAGCCTCCCCTGATGACTCCTCAGCCTCCTCCTTCAGCTACTCGCCTATCAGCCTGGGAGGGACCATGTGAGATGAAAGACAGCACATTGACAGAGTGGTTAGCACTGCTGCCTCACTGTGCCAGGGACCTGGGTTCAATACTGGCCTTTGGTGTCTGTGTGTGTGGAATTTGCATGTTCTCCCAGTGTCTGCGTGGGTTTCCTCCGAGTGCTCCAGTTTCCTCCCACAGTCCAAAGATGTTCAGGTTAGGTAGACTGGTCATGGTAAGTTGTCCCTTAGTGTCCAAAAATGTGTAAATGCTCCAGGTTATAGGGCAGGAGGGTGATCTTGGGTAGGATGCTCTTTTGGAGATTTTGATGGGCCGAATGGCCTCCTTGTGTACTGTAGGGATTCTATGATTCTATTAGAACTGAAAAAGCTCAAACTCTACATTGAGGGTATTTTTACAGGACAAAACACAACACTATTCTTTAAAAAAAACTTTATCCTTATTGCTATTTCTTATTTTTAAACTGGACTTTTCAGCTGAACAAAAACATCTAACGTGGCTGACCCTCAGTCTATGAGTCACCAGAACAAAAGAATTCACTTCACAGTTTTGGAAATTCCACACTTCATTATGTCTGAGGAGCTTCCAACAGATCACCTGGAACTACACAAAGGCCATTTACATTTGACAAGCCAAGTTTGCTAGTGGAGTCAGTGATCCCATGGAGACAATTAATGTCTTCCCATACACCACCCCTCAACAAGTAGCACCTTTTCCAACCCATAATGGCTGAGACGTTACCAGTCTGGGACACAAGCCGATTTCCAGACATTGGATAAACATCCTTTGTCTAAGTCATTGTGGAGAACTAAGGTCATATGTCTTAAGACCACACAAAAAACGAGGGATTGGGAAACACACCATCCTAAATTTAAGTAAAACACAATCCAAAACAACATCTGATTATGGGCATGTGGAAAGAGGAAAAATCAGTGCTGTTTGAACTGAGCCCATTCTGTCCACAACAGTATCATGACGTTCCAGTTCGTGGTTCATCAACTCAGCATGACTGACTGTTATGTCCCAAGTATGTGGCACAAATCTGCCACAATGTCAGTAGGAGATCCCAATCTTTCCATTGCCTACACCCATGCATTGTTCCACCCTGCTGATCTCCAAAGTCGCTTCCTCCGCAGTGGGCAGTATTTCTATGGTTGCAGATCTGCTTACAGTTCTCCACCCTTCCTTGGAGTTGTGTGTTCTCCTCCTGCAATGAGAGAAAGCAGAGCATTCTGAGTGTAATAAGAAATGTGTGGAGTGGATGAAATGACAACAGTGTGACGGGCACTGTGACAGATGGATGAGAGGTGGCACTAAGACGAGGGTGATTGTGAGTGCATCGTGTTCTGATGTGGATGTGAGAAAGTACCACAGGAGAGAGAATGCATGGAACTGCATGGTGTGTTGGTCTGAGAAGTGCTGTGAGATGAATGTTTGGGAAGTCAGAGATGGGCTTTGACACCTGAAAGAGATATGTCTCTCATGTTTCCTGCACTTATGAAGGCATTGAACCTCAAGTGGCATTGTATTCTAGCTCCAGGGGTCACACGCCTGCTGTTGACTGCCTTAGAGATTTGCAGCCACGGCCTGCTTAGTTTGGGTGGTTGGCCTCTTCCATCCACAGAAAGCAACAGATCTCTTTAGGTTCTCACTGAGTCCAGCTTTACCTCCACGGAAGAGTTTGTGAACTGGGGGCAGACTTCCCACGGCTTTCTTCCATTCTTCTACTTCAGCCTTGAGAAGCAGAATCTATGTGAAGGCCATGATCAAACCCTCGGCTGAAAAGTTGGGGGCCTCCACCTGTCTGGTTTGCCCTGCAGCCACTTAACATCCATCAAGCTATTAATTTACTCAAAGTAAGACTTCTGCACCCATCTGGGAGGAAGTCCTCCTCTGTTTTTTAAAGTTTATTTATTGCTGTCACAAGTAGGCTTACATTCACACTGCAATGGAGTTACTGTGAAAATCCCTTAGTCGCCACACTCCAGCGCCTGTTCGGGTACACGGGGAGGAGAATTTAGCATGGCCAATGCACCTAACCAGCACGCCTTTCAGTGTGTGGGAGGAAACTGGAGCACCCAGAGGAAACCCATGCAGATACGGGGAGAACATGCAGACTCAGCACATTGACCCAAGCCAAGAATCGAACCCAGATCGCTGGCGCTGTCAGGCAGCAGTGCTAACCACTGTGAGAGCTGCTGGACAATGTACAGGCAGTCTCCAAAGAAGAGCCACCATGAACCAGGACTTAAAGTCAAGTAAAAGGTTTTGCCGGGCCAGATTGGCAGGTCCTGATAACAGGGGTGCAGAAACCATTCATCAGGGTGGCGGGGATGGGGGGGGGGGGTGGTGGTGGTCAGTGTGCCCGAACAGGAGACATACCCTCTAACCAGAAACAAATCCAACAGCTTTTGGACAATTGGCACTGGCCTCTCACCCCAAGGTCGTCATCACACTCATACTCTTGTCATTGTTTGCAAACCAGGGAAGGGGATACTAATGGATGCCGTGGATGAGTTACACAACCATGGCAAAGCCTGCCAACAGTCAGGTTCTTGACCCACCACCGACAGCGACTACCCCCATGCCCCATTTCCACGCTGTGAGCCGGTCCGTTGAAATCAAATTCTGTTCCTAGGTTTTGAATGTGGCTATGTATTAGATATGTGTAAACATTTAACACTTGGCTGCCATTCAGCTTTTGACATCAGGCTTGATTTTAACTACTGGATAGAAACATGGTGAAGGAAGTGGTCAGCCTGTCCGGGAGCTATCGCAATGAGACCCAGTCGATTACAGCGAGCGAACTTCATTAGCACAGTGTTTACTGAGCAAAGCAGCTGAGAAGTGGATGAGAAGTGGCTGTCCAGCTGTTAAGATCAAGTGGCAGAGTTAAGCCTAGGGTTTCTTTGTGAGCCTCAGAGGAATCCTCCTGCCCCACAGGGAAACTAAAACAAATGTTTTCAAACTTACCTTGCTGGGCCTCTTCAGGCCCGAGCTGCACTTTCAAGCAGGTTTGGCCTCGCATGAGTGCCACCACTGCTCCCCATTCAGTCCTTAGTAAAAAGCAGTAGATTGTTCCAGAATAGTAATTGCAACTTTGCCTCCCCCATGGCACCCCCACCCTAACTCCCATTTATCAAATCTTAAGTGGGAAGGAAAAGGGCAAGTACCCCATTCCTTCTTGACTATTCCTCTGCCTTGTGTCTGCCTGAGGTATAGAGTTAAAATCAACTCGTGCATTCATTTATTTTAAATGGGTTAATATTCCTGCTGCAATAGTTTGAGTTCAGACAAATGAATTAACCATCCCAGGTACAAATTTTGGGTCCTGCAGACCTGATTTAGTATATCATCAGCAAAACCAATTTTAAGGACCTCCAAGTTTATGCTGTGAGACTTAATGGGCTAGACAATACATGTTCTTCTAACTAAGATGTTTCAAAACAACCTCAGGATATAAAGGTGTCAGGCAACCATTACTAAGCCCTCAAAGATTTGCCTCAGTACATAAAATCTCATCACTATATAGTTTTGAGTTGTTCGGATGTAACATATAATCCACATTTCTTAAAGACAGGATTTTCAGTAAATTTAGAAATGGTTGAAGGGCCTTTGATTAGTTCTGAAGAGACATGTTGTAAAAATGACAATAAGGAACGGCTTGAGTGTAACTGTAATCTTGGTATGAGTGCAAAGTAACATGTTCAGAAAGGTTTGTTCTAGCAGAGAACAGCTGCAATAAGTCACTGCAGATCTCATCTACAGAGCCAAAATTGGATAATTTACACAGCAGTTTGTGATCCTCAAACAGTTTGTAATGTTCCGCATTATTCATGCCACAACATGGGGCCCTGGACTCCCAGGTAGAATGTCCAAGATGCCTGTTTGTTCTGTGGCTGAGACTTTGGCTGTTTGAAAATTGCTAAGCAGCAACAGAGGCCTACAGATCTTGGCTAAAGTGACACCCCAAAGCCTAATCTCCTTAGAGGACTTGGATAAAATAAGTATCTATTACGGAATCAACCTTCATCCTGCCCCCTTCTGAGCTCTGCCACTCCAATAGCCGACACTGAGACAATTGCATCATTCTGGACTTAATCAGGTATTAGTAGCTAATGCTGTAAGAGAAGCAGCTAATCTCCATATTTACTCCATCTGTGCTGCTGGACCTGACTTGCTGGGTCTTGGCAGATCAAAGGGTCCTAGTAAAAATCAGATTAGAAGGGAAGGAAAAGGGGAGGAAAAGGGTCCAAGAGCCAGAATGTGCTGAACTCCTCATGAAAAGTCTTGTATGTGTTTAAGTTCTTATCGTTTAATCCTATGGAAACTCACTGCATGGATTTTAGGCATTATCAACTTTAAAGAGCTGCTGAAGATTTGCTGGCGTCATTCTACCATCAGTTCTTATGAACATTTCTCAGCTTTTTAAACAAAAGTGAGTTTATAAAAATTTAATTCAAATAGCTGCAGTACTACATACTGAAGTATTAGCATTTGAAGAATTTACTGGTATATAGAAACAAACATCTTCAAATAGTTTTTTAAAATGCACTGCAGCAATTAAGATTGTTTAGACAGGAATTGTATTACCTTTGCTCAGTTGGTTGCATTTTAGCTTTAAGAATGAATCCTGCAACAGAACATGAAAGTCTGATATTTCAGTGTTGTACCTGTGCCGTGTCAAACTTCAAATGAAACACTCACTCAAGCCCTGGTGGATGGTGAGGATTCCTTGCCACTTCTTGAAGAAAACCCATGTTTTGTGGCCAAGTTTCCACCCAAAAAACAAGTAGTTCATGGGTGTTTGTGACATGCTTATTGGCACAGAATGCCTACAATGTTTTTCTACATAACAGTAGTCCGCCCACTTTACGATAAATAATTCATGTGTGAAGCATTATGACAAGATGCTCCATAAATACATTTGTTTATTTTTCAGCAGATGTACTTCAAATATTTTATGAGCAAAGAGTACGCCAAGGACTACTTAAGTGGCTGCTTTTTATCTATAACTTATGTCAGCAGAAATGAAAGAAGGTGAGCAATGTGCACAACTTGGTGCTCAGTGTTCAAACCCACAAAATAAGCTGCTGACATCCAACACCTCTTATGCTTTCATCTCACAGTTACTTGCTTACCTGATTTCTTCCCCACCTGTCCCCATAATAATATTACATTGCTTTGTGTGATTTCATGCAATTAATCGCATGATGGCTGTGAAAGTGAAATTTCTTTTTTTATATAAGTTTAATTATTATTGTCACAAGTAGGCTTACATTAACACTGCGATTAAGTTACTGTAAATATCCCCTAGTTGCCACACTCCGGCACCTGTTCGAGTACACTGAGGGAGAATTTAGCATGGCCAATGCACCTAACCAGCACATCTTTCGGATTGTGGGAGGAAACCGGAGCACGCAGAGGAAACCCATACAGACACGGGGAGAGTGTGCAGACTCCGCACAGATAGTGACCCAAGGAATCGAACTCGGATCCCTGGCACTGTGAGGCAGCAGTGCTAACCACTGTGCCACCACCTTTGGAGGGTCAATCCTCTGCTGGGCCGAATGACCTGTACCTGAATGATAAAACTGATCTTTCAGTGAATCTTCATGAAACAACAATCTATTCTACATGCAGGAATTGTATTGTTAAGTGGAAGTCAGGTTTTATTCATTTACTTGGTCAGATAGTTCTGACTTCAAATTAAATAAATGGAATATGTCACCTGCAAGTGAAATTGTACAGACTATAGAGGGAAGTATGTAGAAAACATCCTCAGCTTCATTTTAACATATGAGGAAACACACTATCTGATTGTTATATCTTATGTTTGCCGCATTCTGGATTTTTTTTTAACTCACAACTCTTTGGTAGACTTATACAATTTTAACTATCTCCATTTTCTCATGGAATAATTCAATTTAATGGGATTTGGGATCGGCGAGAGAATCAAGAGGTATAGGATGGAAAAGCTGGAATTAGTTTCTGTTGCTCTATTTCTATAACATTGTTTTCAAATGATGAGCTGCTGATGGGGCAGAGTTGAGCTGCTACTGCTATTTATTGATAGTAATTATGCTTAGCCACCTTATTAAAAACAGCAAGGTTGGGAAGCAATGCAAGAGTTTTAGTTATAATTCCGGGTGGGATTGGGAGGTCACGAAAGATCTAAGTATAAATGTTGGAGGCTGTGACAGACCCTAATTACAATGTAATAAATATTCAGTCAGTTGACCGTGGCAGTACAACACTTAGGATGCTCACTTCACACTCATGTGCTCAGGGGCTTTGTATTTAGGGCTTGTGATTCCAGAATCTGCCTGCCACATGTGTTCTGAGTTTTGTCAGTTTGTAGTCGGGCTAATTAGATGTGCATCATGCTGAGGTGAAGTGTTTCTGTGTCCAACTCAGGGCAGGCACAGCTCATCTCAGGCCAAAGCGAGCTTACCTCCTGCCGGCTCAATATGGAGCAGCAATAGGGCTGTGGCAGTAAACCAGTCTGTAATCCTGTTGATCCCATCCTCCAAGCTGAAAGAGATTGTATAGAGGCAAGAAGCATTAAATCTGATTGAATGGGCTGTAAGTTCACCATCCACTATACAGTCAATTGTTTTCCAATTTAACTGCTTTATTAAAAATGTCATATTTATTAAATCAGATATAAACGGACAATAAATACCTTAAGTGGTTATGTTATTGCTCCATTGATATTTACCCCAGATTTTTTCCTCTTATTATCTGATGCAGTATTAGTTTGGAGTAGAATGTATGAGTAATTCATGCTCTACATTTTATTTGAAGGGTTTTTATGGCATTACAAAACTATACAAGGCTAATTTGGAGTTATCCAAAATAGATCAATGCGAAAGATTGGTTTGTTTTTGAGTACTCCTATGTTGTCTCTCATTGTGAAAGAAAATGCCGGAATTATTTTCTTATGTTTGGAACCATATCAACTCCACTTGCTATGTTTCCTCTATGTACACATTCACGAATGAGTCTTAAATATAGAAGTTGACTCATTAATATGTGATTTGAATTGATTCTTTGTGATTGGTGTATGCTGTGGTGACCTTCCAGATTTTGCACACACTATAATGTGTGCATTGTGTGGCTGCATCATCCATTTGCATCAGTGACTTATTAAATTCTCTGCATGTGCTTACTGTGGAAACATAAATGGACAGCTTTAAAGAAATAGCTTCGCTGCAGTCAGAATTTTTGTTAGAAATTGTACTATATTTGTTCTCTATGAGAGGTGGGGGGAGCTCTCTGAACTTTCAGATGTAGAAAACTTAAAGTTGAGTTGGATGCAGGGTGAATTTATCGTAATATTCAAGATGGCTGCCTTGTGATGGCGGTCTTGTAATAGAAATGTGCATGCTCAGCAAGTCGCTAACAATATGGTGAGTTGCATTTAATTCCATTCAGTGTAACTTTCTTTATAAGCAAGACAGGTCATATTTAAAATAATTCATTTATTTTCCAACAAAACATCAAAATACTGCATGTTAAATGCATGCAACCATAGAGCAACATGAAGCAAATAGATTAATTTATAAAACTCGATCAGAAACCTATCCCATTAAAGATCAGGCAGGTTATTTTAAGATTTCTTATGCAAGAAAGAAACATTGCTCAGCATTGATTTCCTGAGGGCAGGCAGCTGATTCCTGTGGAGCCCAGGTGACATTCTTCAATGATGTCAATGAAGACAGCAGACTGGTTAACTCAGTTGGGTAGATGGCTAGCATATGATTCAGATTAAGGCCAACATTATGGGTTGATTCCCATTATGGTTGAAGAAGACTTGGAACCTGTCACTTTGTTCTATGTACATATGTCAATACAAACTAGGAGCAATAGTAGGTTATATGGCCCCTCGAGCCTGCTCTGCCATTTGATATGATCATGGCAAATCTGATTGTGGCTTCTACTTTCCTATCTACCCTATATACCTTTTTGAATCCCTTGCCAGTCAAGACTCTGTCCAACTCAACCTTAAAAAATATTCATGTCTCCATTGCTCTCTGGGGAAGAGAGTTCCACAGCTTAAAACATGCCAAGAGAAAAATATTACACCTCATCATCTTAAATGGGAGACATCTTATTTTAAGCTGTGTACTCTCATTCTTCGAGAGGAAACATTCTTAAAGCATCCATCCTGCCAAGTCCACCCAAGAACTTATATGCTCTAAGAAAATCACCTCTCAGTCTTCTAAACTCCAATGAATATAGGCACAACCTGACCAACCTTTCATCATGAGACAGCATCTTTATCTCAGGAATCAATTGAGTGAACATTCACTGCACTGCTTCCATTGCAATTATGTGCTTTCCATAGAAAAATACATAGAAAATAAAAGCAGGAGTAGGCCATTCAGCCCTTCGAGCCTGCTCCACCATTCATCTTGATCATAGTTCATCATCGAATTCAATATCCTGATCCCACCTTACCTCATATCCCTTGATCCCTTTAGCCCCAAAGGCCATATCTATTTTTTTCTTGAAATCAGTCAATGTTTTGGCCTCAACTATTTTCTGTGGTAGTGAATTCCACTCTCTGAGTGAAGAAATTTCTCTTCACGTCAGTTCTAAAAGCTTTACCCCTTATCCTCAAACTATGACCCCTAGTTCTGGATTCCCCCACCAATGGGAACATCCTTTCTGAATCCACCTTGTCTAACCCTGTTAGAATTTTATAAGATTCTATGATATCCCCTCTCATTCTTCTAAACTTCAATGAATATAATCCTAACTGATTTAGTCTCCCCTATGACAGACCTGCCATCCCAGGAATCAGCCTGGTAAACCTTCGCTGTACTTCCTCTATAGTAAGGACTAGGGGATTTTCACAGTAACTTCATTGCAGTGTTAATGTAAGCCTACTTGTGACACTAATACTTAAACATAAACTTATCCCTCCTTAGATAAGGACACCAAAACTACATACAATGCTCCAGGTATGGCCTCAACAAACCCCAAACAATGTAGTAAAACATCCCTATTCCTATACTCAAATCCTCTTGCTATGAAGGCTGATATACAATTTGCCTTCTTTACTGCCTGCTGCACCTGCGTGCTTACTTTCAGTGCCTGCTGCACGAGAACAGCAAGGTCTTGCTGAGTATCCACCTCTCTCAATTTACACACATTCAAATAATAAACTGCCTTCCTATTTTTTTGTACCGAAGTAGATAACCTCACATTTATCCACATTATACTACATCTGCCAAGCATATGCCCACTCACTCAGCCTGTTCAAATCACATTTAAGCATCTCTGCGTCCTCTTCACAGCTCACCCTCCCACCCAACATTGTATCATCTACAAATTTGGACACTATCCATTTAGTTCTCTCTTCCAAATCATTAATATATAATATGAACAGTGGAGTCCTAACAAAGATCCTTGTAGTATTCCACTGTCTGTCAATCAGAAAAAATTTAATGTCAACTCTTTGCTCCCTGTCTGCTAACCAACTTTCTATCCATCTCAGGACACTACCCACAATCCTATATGCTTTAATTTTGCATAGTAATCTGCTATGCGAGACCTCATCGAAAACTTTCTGAAAGTCTAAATAAACCACATCCACCGGTTCTCCCTGGTCACCTCGACTAGTTACATCCTCAAAGAATCCCAATAGATTTGTCAAGCATGATTTCCCTTTCATAAATCCATGCTGACTTTATCTGACTCTCTAAATGCTGTGTTATGAAATTCTTAATAATGGACTCTAGCAGTTTCTCTACTATCAACGTTCGGCTCACTAGTTCCCTATTTTCTCTCTACCTCTCTTTTTGAATAGCAGACTTACATTAGCTACCCTCCAATCTGTAGGAACCACTCCAGCATCTAATGAATTCTGGAAAATGACCACCAATGGATCTACTATTTCTAGGGCCACTTCCTTATGTCCTTTCTTAAATAAGGAGACCAAAACACTACACCATGCTCTAAATGTGGTCTATGCCCTGTCTAACTTCAAAAAACCTCCCTTACTATTAGGTTTCAATTCCCTTGCAATAAATGAGAACACACTATTTGTCTTCCTAAACATTTGCTGTACCTGCATACTAATATTTTGGATTAATGTAGCAGAACACCCAGTTCCCTCTGTACCTCAGAGTTCTGCAATCTCTTTCCATTTAAATAATATGCTGCTTTTCTGCTCTTCAGGCCAAAGTGAACATGTTCACATTTTCCCATATTATAGTCTATGTGCCAAATTTCTGACTTCACTTAACTTATCCATATCACTTTACATACTATTGCCCCTTCACAACTTATTCTCCCATCTATCTTTACATCATCAGCAAAGTTGCCAACCACGCATTTGGTCCCTTTATCCAAGAAGTTGATATAGATTATAAAAAGTTAAGAGCCCAGCACTGACCCCTGTGGCTCTCCACTTTTTAATCTTGACAACCCAAAAATGACCCAATAAAACTAGAGGGCCTAGGTTTAAGGTGAGAGGGGAGAGATACAAAAGTGGGTCATACTTTCCGATTCCTGTGAATCAAGGTGGCCAATTGGATACAAAATTGGCTTGATGACAGAAGATAGAGGGCGGTTGTAGAGGGTTGTTTTTCAAACTGGAGGCCTGTGACCAGCGGTGTGCCTCAGGGATCAGTGCTGGGTCCACTGTTATTTGTCATTTATATGCTCACCTGATGAAGGAGCAGCACTCCGAAAGCTTGTGATTCCAAATAAACCTGTTGGAATTTAACCTGGCGTTGTGAGACTTCTTACTGTGCCCAACCAGTCCAACGCCGGCATCTTCACATCATTTATATTAATGATTTGGATGAGAATTTAGGAGGTACGATTAGTAAGTTTGCAGATGACACCAAGATTGGTGGCATAGTGGAGAGTGAAGAAGGTTATCTAGGATTGCAACGGGATCTTGATCAATTGGGCCAGTGGGCTGATAAATGGCAGATGGAGTTTAATTTAGATAAATGTGAGGTGATGCATTTTGATAGGTCGAACCAGAGCAGGACTTACTCAGTTAATGGTAGGGTTTTGGGGAGAGTAATAGAACAAAGAGATCTAGGGGTACAGGTTAACAGCTCCTTGAAAGTGGAGTCAAAGTGGAGTCACCACAGGGTGGTGAAGAAAGCATTTGGCATGCTTGGTTTCATTGGTCAGAACATTGAATACAGGAGTTAGGACGTCTTGTGGAAGTTGTACAAGACATTGGTAAGGCCACACTTGGAATACTGTGTGTAGTTCTGGTCACCCTATTATAGAAAGGATATTATTAAACTAGAAAGAGTGGAGAAAACTAGAATGCTACCAGGATTTGATGGTTTGAGTTATAAGGAGAGGCTTGATAGACTGGGACTTTTTTCCCTGGAGCGTAAGAGACTTAGATGTGATCTTATCGAGGTCTATAAAATAATGAGGGACATAGATAAGGTAGAGATAGTCAACATCTTTTCCCAAGGTAAGGGAGTCTAAAACTAGAGGGCCTAGGTTTAAGGTGAGAGGGAGAGATACAAAAGTGTCCAGAGGAGCAATGTTTTCACACAGAGGGTGGTGAGCGTCTGAAATGAGCTGTCAGAGTTCGTAGCAGAGGCAGGTACAATTTTGTCTTTTCAGAAGTTACAAGGGTAAGATGGGTATAGAGGGATAGGGGCCAAACGCAGGCAAGTGGGACTAGCTTAGTGGTAAAAAATGGGCAGCATGGACAAATTGGACCGAAGGATCTGTTTCCATGCTGTAAACCTCTATGACCCTATAGCTATCCATGCTAACATGTCACCGTCTATACATTGAGCTCTCAGTTTGTGGAGTGACCTTTGATGTGGCACTTTGTCCTTATGAAAATTGAACCACCTCACATCTATACATTCCCTCTTGCTTGTGACTTTATCAAAGAACTCCCTCTCATGAAACCATATTCTGCTTTATTACATTGAGATTTTCTAAGTGCCCTGCTGCAGCCTCTTTCATAATAGGTTCCAGTATTTCCCCAAAAGCAGATGTAAGACTAAGAGGCCGGCAATTTTTTGCTTTCCTTTTCTCTCCATAGAACCCCTACAGTGCAGAAGGAGACCATTTGGTCCATTGAATCTGCAATGACTCTCTGAAAGAGCAACTTAGCCAGACACACTCTCCCACCCTATGTCCCTACCCTGCACATTTACCATGATTAATCCACCTAACCTACACGGCTTTAGACACTAAGGGGCAATTTAGCATGGCCAATCCACCTAACCTGCACATCCTTGGACTGTGGGAGGAAGCTGGAGCACCCAGAGAAAAGACTTACAGAAACTGGGAGAACATGCAAACTCCACACAGATAAGGCTGGAATTGAACCTGGGTCCTGGTGCTGGAGGCAGCAGTGCTACCATTGTGCCACCCTCGCCTTTCTTGAATGGAGGAGTCACATTCGCTATTTCCCAATCTAGTGGGACTTTTCCAACGTCTAGGGAAACCAACTATCCCAACGACCATTCCTTTTAAGACCCAATGATGAAGTTTAGCTTTTAGCTCTAATAATTTTCTCAGTACTCTTTCTCTGGCGATTGTTATTGTTTTAAGTTTTTTCTGCCCTTTCACCTCTTGATTTATATCTTTTTCTGAATGTCATTTGTATCTTGCATCTTCTATAGTAAAGACAGACGCAAAACATCTGTTCATTTCATCTGTCATTTCCTCATTTTCTATTATTATTGCTCAGACTCACTCTCTAATGGACAATGCTCTTTTTAGTTACTCTTTTCTTTTTAAAATATCTGTACAAACTCTTACTATTTGCTTCTTTATTTCTAGCTAGCTTTCACTCATCTTCCAATACCTCCTTCTTACTATGTTTTTTAGTCATCTTTGCTACTTTTTGTATTCTGTCCAATCTTCTGACCTGCCTCTAATCTTCCCGAATTGTATGCTTTTTCTTTCAATTTGATACTATCTTCAACTTTTTTAGTTAGGAATGGACAGAGCATCCTTCCCCTAGAGTCTTTCTTTCTCACTGGTATGAAATGTCTCCTTAAATGTCTGCCACTGCATCTCTACTTACCTATCCCTTATCCTAATTTCCCAGTTTATTTTAGCCAGCTGTTTTTATACAGTCATAATTCCCCTTATTTAAGATGAAAATATTCATCTTGGAACCACTTTTCTCCCCATCAACCTGAATGTGAATTTCAAGCATGTTACGATCACTGCTACTTGGGGTTCCTTGACTATGAGGCCATTAATTAATCCTGTCTCATTTCAAATTACTAGATCTAGTATAGCCAGTTTTTTGGTTGGTTCTACAAACTGCTGTTCTAAGAAACTGTCCTGAAAACACTATGAACTCATCTTCCTGGTGCAATCTATATTTAGGTTATAATCACCCAAGATTATTGCCGTATCTTTCTCACAAGCCCCCATTATTTCTTCCTGTCCTACGGTGTGATTACTGTTAGGGGGCCTATAAACTACTCTCACACGTGACTTCTCATCTTTGCTATTTCTTCACTCTGCCCAAACTGATGCTTCTGATCTTTAGAACCAAGATCATCTCTCACTTGTATATTAATGTCATCCTTAATTAACAGCACTAACATGTCAATGGTTTAGATTATCATTGATGCATACATAAGAGTGTGGGAGAGTGAACTTGAACTTAACAACAGCCAGGATTTTCTGGTTCCGTCATGTTGGAACCCACCACGGGGGATGAGGCAGACCAGCCAAATGTCCATTGAATTTTAGTGGAAAGGAAGATCCCAGCAGCAGGTGGAGCTGGAAAATCCTGGCCAAGAAGTGGGTTTGGAAATGAGTGAGTGGTTCAAAGTGCTGAAACATACAGCTTGCTAGGAACCTGGCTTGAGCCTGCTGACTTCTGCTTTTAATGCATTAGGTTTCATTTAAGGAGCATAGTGGAGATGTGGCACAGTGGTAAAATCACTGGACTAATAATCCAGATACTCAGGCTGATCCTCTAGGACATAGGTTCAAATCGCACCACAGCAGCTGGTGGAGTTTAAATTCCATTTGTAAAGCCTGGACTTGAAAGCTAGTCTTAGTAATGGTGACCATGAAACTGTTAACTATTGTTGTAAAATTCCATCTGAATCATTACATTTCTCTTTAGCAGAAGGAAATCTGCATGTGACTGCAGATCCATACCAATGTGGTTGAGTCTTAAACGCCTTCGGAAACGGTCTTGCAAGTCACTCAGTTCAAGGGCAATTAGGGATAGACAACAAATGCTGGCCCTAGCGACACTCACAGTCAATGAAAAAATACATTTTAAAAAGGGGCAGCTTGCTGATTTAAATAAGAGGAAGGCAGAACATTCTCCCCATGTCTGTGTGGGTTTCCTCAGGATACTCCGGTTTTCTCCCACAGTCCAAAGATGTGCGGGTTAGGTTGATTAGCAATGCTAAATTGCCCCTTAGTGTCAGGGAGATTAACAGGGTAAATGGGGTTATGGGGATAGGGCCTGGGTGGGATTGCTGTCGGTGCAGGTTCGATGGGCCAAATAGCCTCCTTCTGCGCTGTAGGGATTCTATGATTTGTGTCACCAGCTAATGGAAATACATTTCCTTCTTTACCTTACTGAACCTGTCATAAGCTTGTAAACTTCTATCAAATCTCCCCTTTCTTATTTTTTCCAAGGAGAACAACCCCAGCTTTACCAATCTAATCTTGTAGTTAAAATCCCCCATTCCCAGAACCATTCTGGTAAATCGCAGCTGCACTTTCACAAGGACTCTCACACCTTTCCTAAAGTGGGATGACTGGAGCTGGACACAGTACTCTTGTTGTGGCTAAGAGAGAACATTGTGCCTGAAACCCAATAATGCACAGCACCGTGCTTTCCAGCTGGTTACGAGCAGGGAAGTGTGGGTGGGCCATCTGAGGGAAGATAGAGAAAAGCGACATGGAATTGAGGATTCTCAAAACACTTCCACTTCTCACTTGTTGCCCTTCCCCACCAGTCAGTAATTATCAATGAAAAATAAATGTTAACCGTAATCTGATAAAAGTTCAAATTGTGAAAATATTCAGAATTCTATTACAGTAACTTCATCATGAATAAGTGATAAGGTAAGACTTTGGAAAATTGAAGTAAAGTCTTGTTCTTATCTGGCATGAATGATGCGACCAATGCCAAGAATTATGCCGACTATCAAAATGCATTTTGATTCAGAAGTGCTAACACAAATATATTTCCTATTGTAGGTTGGAAATCTTGCTGCAACTCACCGTATTAAATCCTATCCTACTCGTTGGTATCTAGTTTCCTAGAGGTTCTTAAACAAGCATTTGGCTGTTGATTTGCATATTTAAGGGATCTAAAGTCTGCTGGACTCCAGGAAAAAATATCCTGACCCACCACTGAGCTGTCATCCTTCAGAAATAGTTTGGATGTGGATGTTGTCCAAAATGATTTGGGCTGTGAAATTGGACTCCATAGGACAACTACTGCTGGGCTATGGGGGCCTCAAAGTAAAATAATGGTGGCCAAAATACCTCAGTCTGTCATTCAACATGATTTTCAACTTATGTGTAAAACAGTTGGAATTGTCTTAACTTTGCAGCACATATGAAAACAATGCTATAAATTCTGTAAGTTTGTATGAAATGTATGAAATGTATGAAATGTCCTTGGCAGACAGGATTAAGGAGAATCCCAAGGCATTTTATTCATACGTTAGGAACCAAAGGGTTGTCAGGGAAAAAATCGGACCTCTCAGGGACAAAAGTGGGGAATTATGCTTGGAGCCCAAAGAAGTAGGGGAGATCCTAAATGAATACTTTGCGTCGGTATTCACAAAGGAGAGGGATGTGTTGACTGGGAGTGTCTCGGAGGGGAGTGTTGAACCGTTGGAGAAAATCTCCATTACAAGGGAGGAAGTGTTAGGTTTGTTAGAGAATATAAAGACTGACAAATCCCCAGGGCCTGATGGAATCTATCCAAGGCTGCTCAGGGAGACGAGAGATGAAATCGCTGGGCCTCTGACGCAAATCTTTGTCTCGTCACTGGACGCAGGTGAGGTCCCAGAGGATTGGAGGATAACTAATGTGGTCCCGTTAATTAAGAAGGGTAGGAAGGATAACCCGGGTAATTATAGGCCGGTGAGCTTGACGTCTGTGGTGGGGAAGTTGTTGGAGAAGATTCTTAGAGATAGGATGTATGCGCATTTAGAAAGGAATAAACTCATTAATGACAGTCAGCATGGTTTTGTGAGAGGGAGGTCATGCCTCACTAACCTGGTGGAGTTTTTTGAAGAAGTGACCAGAATGGTTGACGAGGGAAGGGCCGTGGATGTCGTCTATATGGACTTTAGTAAAGCGTTTGACAAAGTCCCTCATGGTAGGCTGGTGAAAAAGGTTGGATCTCATGGGATAAAGGGGGAGGTGGCTAGATGGGTGGAGAACTGGCTTGGTCACAGAAGACAGAGGGTGGTAGTGGAAGGGTCTTTTTCCGGCTGGAGGCCTGTGACTAGTGGTGTTCCGCAGGGCTCTGTATTGGGACCTCTGCTATTTGTGATTTATATAAACGATCTGGAAGAAGGTGTAACTGGGGTGATCAGTAAGTTTGCGGACGACACAAAATTGGCAGGACTTGCAGATAGTGAGGAGCATTGTCAGAAGCTACAGAAGGATATAGATAGGCTGGAAATTTGGGCAAAGAAATGGCAGATGGAGTTCAATCCTGATAAATGCGAAGTGATGCATTTTGGTAGAAATAATGTAGGGAGGAGCTATACGATAAATGGCAGAACCATAAAGGGTGTAGATACGCAGAGGGACCTGGGTGTGCAAGTCCACAGATCTTTGAAGGTGACGTCACAGGTGGAGAAGGTGGTGAAGAAGGCATATGGCATGCTTGCCTTTATAGGACGGGGCATAGAGTATAAAAGTTGGGGTCTGATGTTGCAGTTGTGTAGAACATTGGTTCGGCCACATTTGGAATACTGCGTCCAGTTCTGGTCGCCACACTACCAGAAGGACGTGGAGGCTTTGGAGAGAGTACAGAGGAGGTTTACCAGGATGTTGCCTGGTATGGAGGGGCTTAGTTATGAGGAGAGATTGGGTAAACTGGGGTTGTTCTCCCTGGAAAGACGGAGGATGAGGGGAGACTTAATAGAGGTGTATAAAATTATGAAAGGCATCGATAGGGTGAACGGTGGGAAGCTTTTCCCCAGGTCGGTGGTGACGTTCACGAGGGGTCATAGGTTCAAGGTGAAGCGGGGGAGGTTTAACACAGATATCAGAAGGACATATTTTACACAGAGGGTGGTGGGGGCCTGAAATGCGCTGCCAGGCAAGGTGGTGGAGGCGGACACACTGGGAACGTTTAAGACTTATCTAGACAGCCATATGAACGGAGTGGGAATGGAGGGATACAAAAGAATGGTCTAGTTTGGACCAGGGAGCGGCACGGGCTTGGAGGGCCGAAGGGCCTGTTCCTGTGCTGTATTGTTCTTTGTTCTTTGTATTGTACTCATAGGACAGAGCCATTGGGTTTAAAAGAAACATGAATAATTTTAGAATGAGTAAAGTTGGATTTAAGAGAAAGAAGCATTCAGCTTGTTTGCAAAATCGAACCCAATTGGATAAAAAGGGCAGCAGCAGCATGGACACATAATTGGCTCAGGGTTAGAAAATAGAAGTGGGTGGCTGCTTTTGGACTGGAAGGAAGAATTCAATTGAATTCCCTAAGGTTCACTATCACCATCTCTACTACTATTTTTTGATAAAAATTAATGATTTGATCTTGGGGGTGGGGGGGGGGCGGCGATATAGGACACAATTTTGAAATTTGCATAAAGCTTGGAACAATGAGGAAGGTATTAATGGTTTCAATGGACACAGACAAGCTGGTGGATTGAGTGAATGCCTGGCAGATGAAATTCAACATAGAGAATTGTGAGCTGATACTTTATGCTGGGAAGAATGAGGAGAGACAATGTATGTTATATGGGGCAAATTTAAAGGGAGTGCAAGAAGAGAGACTTGCAACTATCTATGTACAAGTGTTTGAAGATGACAGAACTGTTAACAAATTAGTTAGCAAAACTTCCGTTGCTTTAAGAGATGCCAGTATGTTGTCCAAGTCTTGCACCCATAAAGAAGTGCTATAAGAATCACTGCCTGGTTGACTTTGATTTTTGCTCTGAGACAAACTCCATGCTCTTTCCAAAGTCTGTGAGTGATCCTGTTAAACACTGAGCTTGCTTTTGCCAGGTGATGGCTGATTTTGTCACCCAGTGTAGAGAATTGGAGAGAATACTCCCAAGATAGCAAAACTTCTGTACTGAAGGTTTGTCAGAAGTGCATTGGAATAGTATTGATACCTGATCTCTGTAAAATCCATGAATAGTTATAAGTGTAAGTTGTTCCAGTACAGCTACAGGACTGGAATCTACCTGACAGTTTTGAAAATTGCTCAGTTGTATCCAGTCCACCAAAAACACGACAAATCCTGAGCCAATTACTGCCTCATCAATCTATTCTCAATCATCACCAAAGTGATTGGCAGTGTTATCATGCATTACTTGCACAGCATTCACCAATGCTCATTTTGGGTTCCATGATGTGGAGATGCTGGCATTGGACTGGGGTAAACACAGTAAGAAGTCTCACAACACCAGGTTAAAATCCAACAGGTTTATTTGATGGCAATAGCCACTGGCTTTCGGAGCGCTGCTCCTTCATATTTTGGGTTCTGCCAGGCCATTCAGCTCCAGCCTTCATTACACACTTGGTCCAAATATTGGCCAAAAGAGTTGAATTCAAGAGGTGTAGTGGGAGTGACTGCGGAGATCAAGGCAGCATTTGACTTATTGTGATATCCACATAGTCCTAGTAAAATTGGAGTCAATGGGAATCAAGGTGAAAGATTTCCACAGGATGTAATCATACTTGGCACAAAGGAAGATGGTTGTGGTTGTTGGAGATCAATCATTTCAGTTCCAGGACATCACTGTTGAAGGGCTTCAGGGTTGTGTCCTAGACCCAAGCACCTTCAGCTGTTTCAATAATAAACTTCCTTCCATCATAAGGTCAGAAGTGTGGATGTTCACTGATGACTGCACAATATTCAGCACTATTCATGACTCCTCATATAGTGAAGCAGTCTGTCTCCATATGCAGTAAGACCGGGTCAATATTCAGGCTTGGGCTGATAAGTGGCAAGTAACACTTGTGCTGCAGAAATACCAGGCAAAGACCATCTCCAACAAGTGAGATTCTAATAATTTCCCTTTGATATTCAGTGGCATTAGCATCGCTGAATTCCAACAATCAATAAGAGGGGTGTTCCCCGCTCTTAGTAACCAAATGCAAATGAAGAAAAAGATTGTGCTTCAAGCATTTAAAACATGAGCAGCATTATCCAACCGAAGAAATAACACTAGCAATATTTATCTCCACCTATGGGTGTGCATCATGGAGGGAGATGGTGGTATAGTGATAATGTTACTGGACTAGTAACCGAGAGGCCCTGGATCCTGTGAATGAATAAAAAATAAAAACAATGCTCTGGGACATGAGTTCAAATCCCACAGTGGCAGATGTTGAATTTAAGTTCAATTAATAGGTCTGGAATATAAAGCCAGTTTCAGTAATTCTGACTATGAAACTATTGGTGATTGCTGGAAAAAAAATCTATTTCGTTCATGTTCTGCCATCCTTATCTGGTCTGGCCTACAAATGACTCCAGATCCACAGAAATGTGGTTGATTCTTAACTGCCCTCTGAAATAGCCCAGCAAGCCACTCAGTTCAAGGGCAATTATGGATGGGCAACAAATGCTGACCTTGCCATCAAAGCCCACATCCCATAAAAGAATTGAGGGGAAAGTAATCATCAAATTTTGATTCAGCTGTACATTTCCTGCCAAAGCCATCATGGCTACAGTGATGCAGCCAATACTTTAAACGCAACATTCTCTAGAATGCTGTGACATCACATATTCAGCATTTTTTTGGTGTTGTTTCTAATGGGTAAAATTCAGGCAGGTTATAAATCAGCCTGCAAAATCCATCCAATGCTCCACACCATTCTCTAGGAGAGAAAAGAGTGAGAAGGTATGCAAAACAAACAAATAATAGGGCGGCATGGTGGCACAGTAGTTAGCACTGCTGCCTTACAGCGCCGGATTCAATTCTGGCCTTGGGTGACAGTGTGGAGTTTGCACATTCTCCCCGTGTCTGCGGTGGTTTCCTCTCACAGTGCAAAGATGTGCAGGTTAGGTGGATTGGCCATGCTAAATTGTCCCTTAGTGTGCAGGTTAGGGGGAATTAGCAAGTAAATACGTGGGGTTACGGGGGTAGGGCCTGGGTGGGATGCTCTGTTGGAGAGTCGGTGCTGGCTCAATGGGCCGAATGGCCTCTTTCTACACTGTTGGGATTCTATGAATAGGTGAAATTATGTTGAATTGTATTAGGTTTAAAATAAACACTTCAGCGTTTCAGTTAAAATAGCTGACAAAGAGATGTAATAGTCATTACACTAGTTGCACACATTAAGATTTAAAAGATTTTAAATTAATGAGCTAATACCTATAAAATAAATATAAATCATATCCTGCACCTATCAGGCAACATATTCACCCAATGGCAACTTGATATGTAAAATCTGCAAGTTCTTCTTACAGCATTTGCATTACTGTCAGAGGTTGTAAACAGGATGCTCTTCGTGGCATGCACTTAATAAATAATCTTTAATGTACAGAAAAAAAAGGAAACGCATTTCATCATTCATAAATTCTGTTCAGAATCCACTTTCCACTTTATTTTTTCTCATGGGTATAATTATTTATTATCATGTGATTAAATTAAAAATCACATTATTAGAAAGTAACATTTATATATTTTTTAAAAAAGGAAATAAAGTAAAACATACATGCAGACAAAATTATTTTTGAGCACACTGTTCAAAAAGTAGTTAGTTCAAGTGTTTGGTACGATCTGCTACCATAGCCATTTTTAACTGAAGAGTCATGTTTGTTGGCACTGTGAAAATCTGGCTGTGGTGTTAAAAAACCAGTTTAGCGACAAGCAAAATACACAAAGAAAAAATTAGACAAATGATTGCAACAACTGGACTTATGGTGTGGTTTCTGGTCATGAATGAGTTCTCAGAAGCATACAGCTGTTAAAAAATGAATACTCAAGTTCGTATTTTTTATTTATAAAATAAATTACTGTTTAAGTACAGTATTCCTAACATTACTAAGATAAGCTTATTACATATGTCTTTAGAGAGCACACAGAAGTAACGTATTTGCTCCATGTTTATCCTGAACTCAGCCACCACATTCTCTGCCCCCTACCCCACCCCAGTCCTGGAGAGAACTGTGAATTGCTGTTTGGCTGTTGTATTTTGCCTCATTAGAGTGGATTAAGCCAGGATGCTGAGTAGGA
This sequence comes from Mustelus asterias, assembly GCF_964213995.1. Lineage (NCBI taxonomy): Eukaryota > Metazoa > Chordata > Chondrichthyes > Carcharhiniformes > Triakidae > Mustelus > Mustelus asterias. Next base: position 114,588,183 of record NC_135802.1, read on the forward strand.
TAAAAGGTGACTTCCAGGCAGGAGAAGGACTGGGGTGTCTGGGAGAGAAAGCACCAAGTGTCATTTGTGTGCTGACACCATTATTGACTGGAGCCCATGCGGTTCACACTTTTCAATTATGGTTGCTAAAGCAAAGGTGGCCATTAATTGCAAAGGCTGATGCCTGAGCAGCAAATGTCAGGGGAGGTTCCATAACCCCTGTCTCCTCTTCTTGGAACTTGACTCGAGGATGTTCAAGGGCGGGATCCCACAGGGTTCCCAGGTCCCAGTGGAAAGAAAAGATGCTTCAAAAGCGAATTGTATTTAGCAGTTTCAGTTCAGTGCGCAGTCTGCGCTTTTTCCTCTGTAGTGTCAGAGGTCTGCTTCAGTGTGGTGAAGTGTGCATCGTCTTATACTGACTGTTATATACACTCCAACAATATATTTAATAGAAGCAACTAAGGAAAAACCTTGAGTTAACCTTCATATTGGCGCTCACCATTGTCCTGGTGATATTGTGGCTTTGTCCAAGGAATTTTTCTGCTAATAGCCATTTTTCTGAATTGATAAAAGGACCAGAGCGCAATTTGTCGGCTCTTTTGTTCCTTCAAGAACACCATCTTGCATTTAGAAGAAGTTAATATTACTGGCATGCAAAAATCTGGAAAAGTCTGGATGTTACTGAGTTATGACCATAAAGGCTCATTTAATTTAAATTTCTGTTAGGAATTAAAATATGTTTTAATCTACTCACCATAGGAAGTTTTATTGCGACATAAGCAATTTAACACAAATAAATGTGGTTTATTTTTACTCTTCTGAATTCTGCAGCACCCAAAGTGTGTAAAATCATTTAAGTAAATTCATGACTGTTATAAATAGTTATTTAAATAAATATGTATTTTTTAGAAAATATTTGGATTTTTTTAAGTTCAATCATTTAGAATATGGTGGGCTGGATTTTCACTTTGCAACTTGCTGGTAGCGGGGGAGCCTGGCACTGACTGGGGAACCCAAAGTTTCAGCAGCGTGTTTGTCAGTTCCTTTTTAATACAGCCACTGCATTTGCATTTTTTATGTTTCCTGAACAAATAGGTTCTCCAAGTTGGGTATGTCAAAGTCTACAATAGTGGTAGATGGGTTTACAGATTCCGAACTGAATTGTAGCTGTGAGCAGAAAATGAAAGACCTATCTCTGTACTCTGGCTGATGCGATCAGCAGAACTGGTTTGTCTTTGTGGAATAGTCCTGGCTTATGGTTTGAGAAGATGGAAATATTTTGGGCCTAAACACACCGGTGGAACTTCTTTATGGCGAAGATAACTTTCAGCCTTTCTTAATCAATCTGTGAATACTTCCTTTCAGTATCAGACAAGGTCTTGGAAGCAAAAGCGGCAGGCCACATCTTGCCATCTTTCATCTAATGGAAAAATACAGCCTCTGTGCCATAAGGTGATGCATCACACGTCACTATGATCTCCTTGCCTGGGTCGAAATGGACAAGTCAGCTAGATGTCTGTAGGTCTTGTCTTACTTGGTCAAAGACTTTCCTCTGGGCATCCTCCTATTGCCAACCTTGTTTTTTTTTAAAAGTCAGAGAAAGGATGCAAAATGGTAGACAAGTTTGGTAAAAAGTGGCCATAATAGTTGACCATTCCTAAGAAGAATTTAAACTCTGTTACATTCTGCGGTGCAGGCATCTCTTTTATTACCTTTACCTTTTCTTCCAGCGGATGCAAGCCTTTTGCATTGACTCTGGATTCTAAATACGTGACCTCATCAGCCTGAAAAGCATATTTTTTCTCTTTTCAAGTGGACAGCAGCTTTTTTGAATCTTTTGAGAATTTTTTCCAAATTGGTCCTATGCTATTCAGGTCATTAAGACATAGTCCAAATACATGACAACTCTTGGGATCCCTTGTAGAAGCCTTTCCATGGTGCACTGAAGGATAGCGCATGCAGGTGAAATGCCAAAGGGTAACCTCATATGTTGGAATGAGCCCTTGTGTGTATTAATGGTGACAAATGGGCGGCACCGTAGCACAGTGGTTAGCACTGCTGCTTCACAGCTCCAGGGACCTGGGTTCGATTCCCGGCTTGGGTCACTGTCTGTGTGGAGTTTGCACATTCTCCTCGTGTCTGCATGGGTTTCCTCCGGGTGCTCCGGTTTCCTCCCACAGTCCAAAGATGTGCGGGTTAGTTTGATTGGCCATGCTTAAAAATTGCCCTTAGTGTCTTGAGATGTGTAGGTTAGAGAGATTAGTGGGTAAATATGTAGGGATATGGGGGTAGAGCCTGGGTGGAATTGTGGTCGGTGCAGACTCGATGGGCCGAATGGCCTCTTTCTGTACTGTAGGGTTTCTATGATTTCTATGAAATTTCCTTGGATCTTCTTCCAGCTCAAGCTGTTGGTACCCATGACTTAAGTCTGATTCCATGTACTTGAGGCCTCCTGACAGTTTTGCGTGAAGATCTTCTATCCTAGGGATGGGATATCCATCTATTTGGGTAGCTCTGTTTATGGTCAGCTTGTAATCGCCACTGATCCTCACTGTATTGTTTGGTTTTAGCACAGCGCACTATTGGCGTAGCCCACTCTGAGAACTGTACCAGTTTAATTATCCCAAAGTCTTCCAATCGCTTCAACTACACCTCAACCTTTTGGTGTAAAGCAAAAGGGATCGGCCGCTCTCTAAAAAATGTTGCTGTTGACCCAGGGTTCACACAAATTTTGGCTTTAACTCCTCGTATGCACCCCAGCTCTCTCGGAAAGTCTTCCTATTCTTGCACAGGAGCTCCTGGAAACCCCATCTGTGATGTTGAATATTGATGTGAAGATGCTGGGGTTGGACAGGGGTAAGCACAGTAAGAAATCTCACAACACCAGGTTAAAGCCCAACAGGTTTATTTGGTAGCACAAGCCACTAGCTTTCGGAGCACTGCCCCTTCATCAGGTGAGTGGGAGTTCTGTTCACAAACAGGGCATATAAAGACACAAACTCAATTTACAAGATAATGGTTGGAATGCGAGTTTTTACAAGTAATTAAGTCTTAAAGGTACAGACAATATGAATGGAGAGAGGGTTAAACACAGGTTAAGGAGATGTGTATTGTCTCCAGCCAGGACAGTTAGTGAGATTTTGCAAGCCCAGGCAAGCTGTGGGGGTTACAGATAGTGTGACATGAACCCAAGATCCCGTTTGAGGCCCTCCTCATGTGTGCGGAACTTTCTGCTGTTTCAGGAGAACAGTGACCACGACACCACAGAACCCTGCCACAGCAACCTCTGCAAGACGTGCCAGATCATCGACATGGATGCCATCATCTCATGTGAGAACACCATCCACCAGGTACATGGTACATACTCTTGCAACTCGGCCAACATTGTCTACCTGATACACTGCAGGAAAGGATGTCCCAAGGTACATTGGGGAGGCCATGCTGATGCTACGACAATGAATAAATGAATAAATGACAATCACCAGGCAGGAGTGTTCTCTTCCTGTTGGGGAACACTTCAGCAGTCACGAGCATTCAGCCTCTGATCTTCGAGTAACCGTTCTCCATTCGGCCTTCACGACACACGACAACGCAGAATCGCTGAGCAGAAACTCATAGCCAAGTTCTGCACACATGAGGATGGCCTCAACCAGGATCATGGGTTCATGTCACACTGTCTGTAACCCCCATGACTTGCCTGGGCTTGCAAAATCTCACTAACTGCCCTGGCTGGAGACAATACACATCTCTTTAACCTGTGCTTAACTCTCTCTCCACTCACATTGTCTGTACCTTTGAGACTTGATTACCTGTAAAGACTCGCATTCCAGCCATTATCTTGTAAATTGAGTTTGTATCTATATATGCCCTGTTTGTGAACACAACTCACACTCACCTGATGAAGGGACAGTGCTTCGAAAGCTTGTGTCTCGTGCTACCAAATAAACCTGTTAGACTTTAACATAGTGTTGTGAGACTTCTTACTATGTTGAATATTTCCAGCTCATCCAACATAATTTGCGTTAGCCAGTCTCGCCCATAAGGCTAGGCCACTGTCCTTTCACTACTATCAGGGGTAGCTGAACAGATTGGTGCTGGTAAGACACCGGTGTTGACATCGTGCCCAATATCTTAGTGTCTTCCCCATATAGGTTGTCAATCTGGCCCTGATACTGCTGAGCCTCATGGGTTGCCTACCTCCCTGAAAATGCTTGTAAATTTGCTCTCCTATTACCGAGGCTGAAGCGCCTGTATGGACTTCTATAGTTAATAGACGCCCGTTAACCATAAGGGAGATTTTGATTCCTGGCTTGGGTCACTGTCTGTGTGGAGTTTGCATGTTCTCCCCGTGTCTGCGCAGGTTTCCTCTGGGTGCTCTGGTTTCATCCCACAGTCTGAAAGATTTGCTGGTTAGGTACATTGGGCATGCTAAAGTCTCCCTCAGTGTACCCGAATAGGCGCCGGAATGTGGCGACTTAGGGATTTTCACAGCAAATTCATTGCAGTGTTAATGTAAGCCTACTTGAGACACTAATAAACAAACTTAACCGTGGCATTGTTACTCAACTAAGGTTGGCACAATAACTTTTTTTTACTTCCTTCTCAGCAACTGTAGGCCGATTTATTCTCCTCTCCAAGCTGTATCACAAAATAATATGACAAGGAAGCCTCGAATTACAATGGTGATTTATTGAAGGAAAGTTAACACTATATACAGACAAGCTCAGTACAGATACAGTTCTCACTGACTCCCATATTCACACTGAAGGTTCCACCTACAAGAACCTGCGCCCTAATACTCGATAGCCGGTAGTTCTTGCACTTCTTTCTGATAGGCCCCAGGAAGATCATGTGAGCCAGGAACAGGAGTCATGATACCACAATGGTTAATCTGTTTGTGTTTCTAATTCCACATTCCCATCTACTCCCAATAACCTACCACTCCCTTGCCCAACAAGAATCTATCACCTCTACCTTAAAAATATTCAATGATCCCACCTCCACTGCCTTCTGAAGCAGAAAGTTCCAAAGTCGCGCAACCCTCTGAGAGAAAAAAAAATTCTCCTCATCTCTGTCCTAAAGGGTGACTCCTAATTTTAAAACATTGCCCCCTATTTCTGGACTCGCCCACAAGAGGAAACATCCATTCCTCAACTGTGTCAAGACTTTTTAGGATCACATCTCCTTCAATCAAGCCACTCCTTATTCTTCCGAACTCAAGTGGAAACAAGTCCAACCTCTCATAAAACAACTTGCTCATTCCAAGTATCAGTCTGGTAAATGCCTTTGAACCACAGTCACTCACACTTCACTTCTGGGCTTCAGCTCTTTTTTCCATGTTTGGGGCAAAGCATGCAATGAGGTCTGGAGCTGATTGGCCCTGATGGAATCCAAAATAAGCATTAATGAGCAGTTTATTGCTAAGTAAATGATGCTTGCTGGTACTGTTGATGACTTTGTTGGCATTGAGCTTAGATTGATGGGGCGGCAATTGGCTAGTTTGGATTTGTCCTAAATTTGGGGACATGACATACATGGGCAACTTTTCACATTGTTGGGTGGATGCCAGCTATACTGGAACGGCTTGGCTAGAGGCAAGACTGGTCCTAGAGCACAAGTCTTCAGTGCTATCTATGGGATGTTGTCAGGGCCCATTGCCTTAGCTATATCCAATGCCTTCAGCCATTTCTTGATATCATGAAGAGTGAATTTAATTAGTTGAACACTGGCATCTCTGATGATGAGGACCTCAGGAGGAGGCAGGGATGGATCACACACTTGGTACTTCCAGCTGAAGGTAGTTGTAAATGCTTCAACCTTATCATTTTTACAGACATGCAGGGCTCCACCATCACTCCAGATGGGGATATTTTTGGAGCCTCCTCCTCCAGTTAGTTGTTTAATTGCCCACCAATATCCTTGACCGGATGTGGTTGGGCTGCAGAGCTTTGAATGGATCCATTGGCAATGCAATCACTTAGCTCTGACTGTGGCACATTGCTTCTGCTGTTTAGCTTGCCTGCAGTCATGTTCAGTGGCTTCTGCATGTTGGCACATCACTTTTAGCTGGCCTGCGGTTGATCCAATCTTTTGCAGGCTGGCAGCCAGTCTCTGCCCATTTCATGTCACAAGTGGGCAGGAGATGGATTGGCATAGTCTGGACCTGTTTTCCACCACAGTTGGTGAGTTTCTACCTCATCCCACCAATCACAAGCTCAAACTCCGCTGGGAGATATGTTAATTTTTTGTGTTTGTCAATATGGTTGTTAAGATAAACTGGTACTCCTCACATGTTTATCTTAACAACCATATTAATTGTGCCAGTTTGGATATTGTCTCTTTCCTGCACCAATCTTCCTTCTGGCTTCTCTAAGTGAGGTTGACAATTTTAGACTAATTTGTGTCAAAATGCATTTCACTTTGCGTTCTGAGCTCACATCCACTAGGAACTAGTTTGGGACTGCCCCAACCTCTAACAGCAGCAGAATAAAAATGCTTTCATCTTCGTGTCTTTGTTGAATCCAAGCCCAGATTTTAGAGCTAAAGGGCAAATAAGGTTAACCAGCTCTCTTTAATCCAATAATCTAACAATGAGCACAATTGAGTCAAAATTGCTTTGTCTGCTATTAGTATCGAAATAATGTGTTCACATGAATATTTTCATTTGTTATTTTGACAAATGTATGGACATGTTTATTTTAACACAATCACTGACAGCATTAATCCAAATTGTTCTTTTAAGCTCAAGCTGCATTTTTAACAAGTCAAATTATGTTGCATCTCTATTACATAGTATAGAAATATACATAACATTGATCATATGATCATATACTTCAGCTTTTCAAAAATACATCGTGCTAATTCTTCCAAAAATGTATTCATTTAATACAGGGTAAATTTGTTATGATCAGCTGTTACAAAAGAAATGCAGAAAGAACAATATCATTTCCTTTGCTGATGACCCATATATTTACTTTCAGAGTAGGAAAATATAATGGAGAAAAGTTACAGACACACTGGCCTGAATTTTACCAGCCCGCCCGCCACGGGAATCGGAGGGGGTGAGGGATGGACCATAGGAAGGTCCGTTGACTTCCGGTGGGATTTTACGGTTTCAGGATGAGTGAGGCCGTAAAATCCTGCAGACCATCTGAAAGTGATTGGTAGCACCATTTATTTGGAGGTGATTGGTTTATGAATCGTCTTTGAGGTAGTGCAGATTAGAAATTCAGGAATGCTTGGACAGTGCTCACTTGAACTTGCACTGCCAGATTGATGAGGCTTTCCATTGATAACAGATACTTGGAAAAATACCTTCCAAACTTAAGTTTTAATGGAATGTGTTCACAATTAGCCATGTTTAAATTGTGGTCTGAAAGGTTGTAACACACTCTCCTTCAGCTTTCAATATATTTATAGTGTAAACTTCAGCAATAATTGGGTTAGAATTTAGTCTGCCCCAGTTTTTGGGTGATTCATGATCTGTCCTTACCGTTCAAATTGAGCTGGGCAGAACACAATTTTTGTCTGCCCACCTCATTTGACTGATAGTAAAGTTGGGCCGAGTGGCTCCCATACTGCTTCTTTGCACTCACTATCACCTCCTGCCTGTGTGCACAGTGAGGGAGGGGCAGGGGGGACAGCAGTGATCTGAACAGTGTTGTGGGAACCTGCTCCTCCTCAAGGATCACTGCCCATTAAAGGTGGCTGAACACATGAAATTCTGGCTGATGGAAAATTATTTTCAAACACTTGAATGGTGTCACAATTGGCAAGGGGAGTGGTAGACTCCAGGAGGGAGAAGGGAAAGAAAGCCTCAAGAAAAAGCCTGAAGAGGGGATGGGAGCACATCATCCTAGATCTGAATGCAGAGATTGTGGTGCCAGGACATAGAATCCCTACAGTGCAGAAGAAGGTCATTTGGCCCATTAAATCTGCACTGACTCTCCAACGGAGCATCTTACTCAAGCCCATCCCCCACTCTATCCCCTTTGCTATAGAGTAAAAATGTATGAGGACTGTAGTCATAAAAATGGGGTTTAGCTCTGAGTTTATTTCATCCAAAATATTTCCAAAAATGTTCATAAAGTACTGTTAATTGTGTAAATGTCTTGTGTTTACGTGGTATTTTCTTTTTTTCCCCATGAGAAGACGCCTTTTAATAAACAAATTTTAAAATTGTTCTGGCAGTGGTTCAAATTTCCCTTTGGGATTTGGGCAGTCTTGCAATTACCATTTACCGTGCCTTAACGGTATTGATTATTTTCCTCGCACTCACTTCTTTAAACACTGTTAATAATTGCAGCAATGCAAGAAAGAATATGATCTCACACAGGTGGTCAAGATGAGTGAATACATCTCCACCCACCACAAAATTACCTCTCACACTGCTCAGTGCACCACACCCCCATCATTCACCAAACTACATTCCCGAGCACTCAGAACTCACATATCCTCTTTATCCACACACATCTGCCAATGTTGCCAGTGTCCCACACACCTCTCACTTTCTCCACACATCTGCAGCTATTCATCCATGACATGCATATTGTGCAAGCACAGCGTCACGTCATCAATAACATACTGCTCCCTCTCTCTTGCTGGAGAATGTTGACCATCACACCAGGGAGAGAGACAGAAGACTTGAGGGGAGGCTTTATAATTCTATTCTCTGAGCTCTCAGAGGGGGTGATGCTCCAATTCACTCAAAGCAGCTCATGGCATCTGGTGCAGCAGAAGCTGCCCAGGAAGATGCTAAGTGACAACCTCAGGCCTCTTTTTAAATCCTGCTTCATCCTCATCTTCCAATGTGGAATCAAGTAGAAGCTGCAGATGTTGTAATCATGGAGCTCCTGTTTTCCGCATCCCATTCCCTCACCACAAACCTCTCCTTCAGCTTTTATGCTTACAATACAGAAGAGCTGCTACCCAGACACCCTCTACAGCAGCAGGAAGAAAAAGAAGATATTCACTAAAAGTGATGAAGAGACACAGCCATTTAATGGGACAGTCACAGCCAACAGTTCAGACACTCTCAATGCAAATATCTTAGTGGGTGGCATGGAGTCACAGTCAGCACATGGTGAGGCATGAGTGGACTGAAGTCAGGCCAGAGGGAAAGGGTAGTTATCCCGAAGGGTGAGGTCACAGGAGAATTCTGTTACAACGGACTTAGATGAGATCTTCAATGGGGTGGCATATGCAGAACTTGGATGTTGATTATCAGTAAGGTTGGTGAAATTATCAGGCCTTACAGAAAGCCACCCATCATTGTCTAGGAGCATAGAGGAGTCCAGTTCCAATGTGGCAGAAAGCATTGCCTTTTTCAGCATGGCAGCACTGCTGACCAACTCCCGATGGAATGTCTGGTGGTCATTGTCTCCATTTCCAACGTAGCACAGGCTGAATTCTCCAGATGTCTCAGTGCCACCAGAGCTCCTTTTGCAAACCATTGTTTCAAGAAAATCACCATGACCTGTGATTTATTTTGTTCATTAACTTTTGTTACAAAATGAAATCCTAGTATCAGGATTTAATATTCAAACAAAAATGCATTAAAATAAAGAAGCAGTGAATTTTTCTTCATGTTAATGTGATTCTTTGAGACTGCTTGATATGTAATCAGGCCACTACATGGTAAAGTTCTCTGTTACATTTTCATGTTTAGCAGGATTATGTCACGCAGGAATTTTTGTAGCATGCTTTTACTGTTGTGTTGGATATCCAGAATGCTCCGTGTAATATTAATCACCTTAGCACTGCACTTTAATGTTAGGTTGAGAAAGATTTTGCTAGACTGCATTGCTGGCAGCAGCCACACCTAAAAGTTGGGAAATCACCCTCAGCCTGAATAGGGAGTGTGTACTATCTTCAGGCAAGGTTTGCTCTTTGCAGTGCATATTTAGGAAAATGGTCGGTTTATAGTCTCAAGCCCTGACAATGCAGGTGTTATTGGCAATCATCTCAGTTAAGCAGGTACTGAAAATTACCCAGGATTTCTAGAGGGTGTGTGTTTATGTGGAGAAACCCGTGTAGAAATATGATGGTCTGGGAAGCAATAACACAGGGTGTAGGTCTTGTGCTGTCCAAGGAATCATGTGAAATTCATGCTGGAACCTCACTAAAATGTTTCAGGCCATGTGGCCATCATTAACTGCACTATTCATTGGTTGAATGCCTGTTTCGTGGTGGATGGAAATTGGGCATCTGAAACCACTAAAATGTAGCTTACAGGTATTATCTGACCTGAGAGAGCAAGGAAACCTTAGAAACAGAAAACAAAAGTAACTAGGGGTCCTCATAGAGTGCCCAGGTTCTCGAATGCCACATCGTGTCCCTGATCCAGGGTATGGATCACAGGTTCCCCTTTATCCACCTTGCTTGCTATTTCTTCAAAGAACTCTGATAAATTAGTTAAACATGATTTCCCTTGCACAAAATGATGTTGACTCTGCTTGATCCCAAGTATTTTTCCATAACCTCCTTAATGATGGATTGTAGTAACTTCCCTATGACAGATGTTAGGCTAACTAGCCTCTTCCTTCTTTCTATCTCCCTCCTTTCTAGAAAAAAGGAGTTAAAATTGCTATTTTCCAATTTGCTGGAACCCTTCCAGAATCTAATGAATTTTGGAAGATTATAACCAGTGCCTCTCGTATTTCTGCAGCCTCTTCTGTTAAGATACGAGGATGCAAGCCATCAGGTCCTCAGGACTTGTCAGGCTTTAGATTTAATGGTTTTCTCAGTACTTTTTTCCTGGTGATGATGACTGTTTTAAAATCAAGGTAAGAATACTACTCTTACCCTTTGTTCACATCATCAGCCTCAATACTCACAATACTCATTTACCTGCCTCTCTTTTCTCTCCTACAAACATACCATGCCAACTTCGTTTTCTCAAACTCACCATTATTGCAATTCTCACTTCCCTGCATTTCACATTTCAGTAAGAAGTTTAACAACACCAGGTTAAAGTCCAACAGGTTTATTTGGTAGCAAAAGCCACACAAGCTTGTGTGGCTTTTGCTACCAAATAAACCTGTTGGACTTTAACCTGGTGTTGTTAAACTTCTTACTGTGTTTACCCCAGTCCAACGCCGGCATCTCCACATCATGACTTTCACATTTCATACACTGAAAGCCAACATTCTACCATAAGAGTTTCAGGCCCTAAACTCCTTGTCACCAACAAGGAAAGAGTCATACACAAATTGTAGCTAGGAGACCATCTATGTACCCTATCCCTTATAGAAGCATATCGGCATGGCCCTAACAGGCAGGGGGAGAGACATGGCTGTGGTGAGTGACAACTTTATAAGGAGACTTTACACATTTTTTTTCACATTGATATGCACCTTTTCCATTCTGATTTCTATTTCACCTAACTTTGCAGGACAAACTGCAGCTGCATTTACCAGACACTTCCCCCTCCATTCACCCTTTACACTAAAAGTGCCTCTCTTATTCAGGAGCTAAAAATGTGAAAACAACACTGCTACTTTGGCAAGAGAAGGTCAGCCTTCCTGAAGATGCACCCCCACTCAATGTGCCCCCTACAAACACCAGCTCAGATATTGGCACCATACTTTTATTAAAGCATTGGTGGTTCAGTGGTAGAATTCATGCCTGCCATGTGGGAGGCCTGGGTTCAATTCCCAGCCAATGCAAAGCCCTTCCTTTTGTGGACAGCACAGTGGCACAGTGGTTAGCACAGCTGCCTCACAGTGTCAGGGACCCAGGTTCAATTCCGGCCTCAGGTGACTGTGTGGAGTTTGCACATTCTCCCTGTGTCTGCATGGGTTTCCTCTAGGTGCTCCAGTTTCCTCCCATGCTCCAAAGATATGCAGGTTGGTGGATTGGCCATGCTAAATTGCTCCTTAGTGTCCCAAGCAGGCTAGGGGGATTAGCGGGGTAAATACTTGGAGTTACAGAGAAGAGGCTTGGGTAGGAATTCCTCTTAGTGTCAGGGGGATTGCATAGGGTTACAAGGATAAGGTCCGAATGGGAGTGTTGATGGTGCAGACTTGATGGGCCGAATGGCCTCTTTCTCCACTGTAGGGATTCTATGATAAAGTAGGGGACCTCAAGTCGGAAAACACAGGGCCCAAGTTTGCTGAGTAGAGCAAGGGGATAGGACAGGTTTCAGTTTGCTGGAGATCATGATGACATATTAGCTCTGCTTCAGGGGATCCAGATGCTTACTTCAATAAGTTAAAAATTATGCTACAGGTAATTTATTATTGCTGAAATAATTTGAAGATCTTTGAAACTTTTGATGTACCTACTGCTCCAAATTTTAAAAACATTTAGAGAGCAAAAGAATATATGAAAGTAAAACAGAAGTAGCCTCTGTGTAATTAACTTTGCTTGTCTTGCCTCCATGATTTATGAATGATTTCTACATTTTTGTTCCAACTTGAAACAACTTGCATAAGCAAAAATGAATTCAGCTAGTTGGGTGGTGGAACAGACACATGTACTTAGTGCACAGAGGGATGTCAAATAAAGAGGGAGTAAATTCCCATAGCTCATCCACATAAAAAACCTGCAGTTTCTTTTATTCATATTTTTCTGCAGTGGTATCGATAGTACGGAATTATGTTTATTATTTTAATATCTACTCGATAAATACTTGATATGAAATAGAAGATGAATCTGTTTGTCATTCTTTCTGCTTGGTACACTTTCTGTGACTTAAGACTTAAAAAGTTATTATTACTGTAAATCTAAAAACAAGTTCTCTCCTCTGCATGTTTTAAATGCTGGATTAATAAAAGGTTGCATCCATACTCGAAAGTAGAAAGTAGGGACCCTGACTTGCGTCTCCTTAAATAGACTGTCATCTTTTGACTTCATGCCCCCCGCCCTTAATGTAAAGAAACGTCTTGCATTTAAATAGTGCCTTCAGCAATCTCAGAACATCCCAAAGTGTTTCACAGCCAATAAACCACGTTTGAAGTATACAGAGTGATACTGCTGTGAATTGAGAATGTAGAGAAGCCAGCAGATCTCCAGCAGTGCCTTCTTTCACCACTCTCCATTCAGTTAATATCTGGTGTATTCCATTTCTGGCTGCCTCCTTTTTTTCAGATACATGTTGACTCTCACTGATGTGCGGGCCCAGGGTCAGTTTCCATTAGCTTTATCACTGTATTACTTTTCTTGACTCAATGACCATGTCTGTCGTGTCAGGTTGCTGTCTGACATCAAGTAGTGGGTGAGACAGATGTCTGCAATTGAACATTGAATCATATACTTTCACTGCTTTGAAGAAGACCATTTAACACCTTGAGCCTGCACCAGCTCTCTAAAAGAGCTATCCACTTCATCTTATTCACTTGTCCTTTCCCTGCACTCTTTATTTTTTTCAAGTAGTTATCCATTTCCTTTCAAAAGCTATTATTGATTTGGAAAGAGGCATATCAGTTGGGAAGGAGTTTACACTTGGACCAGAGTTTGTCTGATTTTCTTTCCATTGAATTTCTACTATATGCTATGTCCAACTGTTCCTTTATACCCAAGGTGCAATAAAAGAAAAATCTTACCTCAATGGTCTGTGGCCAACCAATGATTTGTATGGGTTAATTGTAATGGATAATAGGTTGCAATGTGTAATCCAAGTCCTGTTTAAAAAACTTAAGATCCAAAATGTTCTTTTGTTTTGGTAACTTGCCTTTTCATTTTTAAGAATCTCTCTGCTCCTCCTTTTCCTCCAAAATGTTATCATTCAAAGTACATTTTCCCTCCGATTTGTCCTCTTAAATTTATCCCACATATTTTTGTATTGGCAGCACAGTGGCACAGTTGTTAGCACTGCTGCCTCACAGTGCCAGGGACTTGGGTTTGATTTTTGGCTTGGGTCACTGCCTGTGTGGAGTCTACATGTTCTCCCCATGTCTGTGTAGGTTTTCTGGGTGTTCTTGTTTCCTCCTACTGTCCGAAAGACGTGCTGGTTAGGTGTATTGACCATGCTAAATTCTCCCTCAATGTACCCGAGTTAATAAATAAACTTTATTTAATTAATTACACCTTCTACATGATCAATTCACTAACTTCTAAAACTTGCTTATATTGTTGTCTTGTCCTTGCCCACCTGCCCTCTGAGCAGGACATCAAAGATCTCGTGACATTATCTTGAAGGAGAGCAGGGAGGTTTTCCTCACTCGCTTGGCTCAACCAGCATCACCAGAACAGATTATCTGCTCATTGCTCTTTGTGGGACCTTGCTATGTACAAATTTGTTGCCATGTTTCCTACATTACAACATGAAGTACATTTAAAAAAAGCTTATTTTTACCCGTAAAGTGCTTTGGGATGCCCCATAGTTGAAACATGTTCTCTATGAATAGAAATTTTCTCTCTCTTACCTATTTTATTTTTAATATCATGCACCATAAATTTACCAACACAGCATTTTATTAAATGATGTTTGTCTATTATTAAGACTGAACCCATTTTATTAGTCATCCACCAAAAACACCATACCCTCGAGTGGATGTTCCTGTTGAACTGCCTGCTCAACTAAAAATTAATATGCTGATTAATGCAAAGATAAATTTCAAATTTCGCAATCCATCTGACATCCAGATCATTTATTTATATGATCACCTGACTCCACTCATACCATAACATTTTTGTTACCTCACGACTCAGCGGGATTTTAACTCAGTCTGAACACATTCACTTCCACAGACATAAAATCAGGCCTAAATTTCCAGTGTTTCACTTTTTTTATTCATTAGTGTCACAAGTATGCTTACATTAACACTGCAATGAAGTTACTGTGAAAAGCCCCTAGTCGTCACATTCTGGTGCCTGTTCGGGTACACTGAGAGAGAATTTAACATGGCCGATGCAACTAAACAGCACATCGTTCAGACTGTGGAAGGAAACCCACGCTGACTCAGCGAGAGCATGCAGACTCCGCACAGACAGTGACCTAAGCTGGGAATTGAATCCAGGTCCCTGGCGCTGTGAGGCAGCAGTGCTAACCTCTGTGTCACTGTGCCGCCCATTCTTACCGTGCCATAAGAATTTGCTGTTCTCCCAAGTGCTAAACTTAATTTGGCCTGAAATTTGCACTCATGGAGCAGGCACGTGGCAGTCCCAATCATTCATGAAATGGGGCGCGATGATGTCCCAGTGTAATCGTGTCGCCTCGTGATATTTCAGTCAGCGGGTGTGCACGGAAATCAGGACCTCGCCCGCCGACAATTAAAGGGCCAATTATGCCCATTTAAACAGAATTGTCCCTGATTTTGAGTGGCCCATGTGCTTTGGTGTATTGCCACTCGGCCAGGCTACCTTCATGCTTTTCATGAATTCTACATCCGGGGAAGATAAAAGGTGCACATGATCTTGGCAAGTCAAGTAGGTAGGACTTTTGATGTGAGTTAGTTGGAGTTGGTTTGCGGATAGTTTCTGGCATTTTTTGGTGTTCTTGGAACTCTTTGATTTCTCAACATTTGCAGGAGCTTTCCACTGAGAGGTCCCTTCAATGCACAATGCTTAAAAGCATAGGGATTGTCTACTCTGCTGGCAGCACCTCCTCAGAAGAGGAGGAGAAGGCCAAAAGAGAGAGGAAGATCACAGGCAGTGTCTCAGAGTCACACCTATACAATTGGAGTCACAGCCAGATGCAGAGTCACAGCCAGATAGGGCCAGCAGGAAGTGTAAGACAGAAGGTTCTGAAAAAGGTGCCATTATTCAGTAGGTAGTCTACAGGCAATGGTCTTGCTCTTTTGACATGTCTGAGGTTCAGTACCGAAGAAGGCTTCCCCTCTCCAAGGAGACACTCACCTCCATATGCGAGATGATTAGAACAAAGAACAAAGAAAATTACAGCACAGGAACAGGCCCTTCGGCCCTCCAAGCCTCCACCGACCATGCTGCCTGACTTAACTAAAACCCCTTACCCTTCCGGGGACCATATCCCTCTATTCCCATCCTATTCATGTATTTGTCAAGATGCCCCTTAAAAGTCACTACCGTATCCGCTTCCACTACCTCCCCTGGCAACGAGTTCCAGGCACCCATTACTCTCTGTGTAAAAAATCTGCCTCGTACATCTCCTTTAAATCTTGCCCCTCGCACTTTAAACCTGTGCCCCCTAGTAATTGACTCTTCCACCCTGGGAAAAAGCTTCTGACTATCCACTCTGTCCATGCCTCTCATAATCTTGTAGACTTCTGTCAGGTCACCCCTCAACCTCCATTGTTCCAGTGAGAACAAACCAAGTTTCTCCAACCACTCCTCATAGCTAATGCTCTCCATACCAGACAACATCCTGGTAAATCTTTTCTGTACCCTCTCCAAAGCCTTCACATCCTTCTGGTAGTGTGGCGACCAGAATTGAACACTAAATTCCAAGTGCGGCCTAACTAAGGTTCTATAAAGCTGCAACACGACTTGCCAATTTTTAAACTCAATGCCCCGGCTGATGAAGGCAAGCATACTGTATGCCTTCTTGACTACCTTCTCCACCTGCATTGGCACTTTCAGTGACCTGTGTACCTGTACACCCAGATCCCTTTGCCTATCAATACTCTTAAAGGTTCTGCCATTTACTGTATATTTCCTATCTGTATTAGACCTTCCAAAATGCATTACCTCACATTTGTCCGGATTAAACTCCATCTGCCATCTCTCCGCCCAAGTCTCCAACTGATCTATATCCTGCTGTATCCTCTGATAGTCCTCATCGCTATCCGCAAATCCACCGACCTTTGTGTCGTCCACAAACTTACTAATCAAACCAATTCCACTTTCCTCCAAATCATTTATATATACTACAAACAGCAAAGGTCCCAGAGATAGCCTTAAAGTGTGTCAAGTGGCCACCCTTTGCCAGTGGCTCTAAATATCCTAATTGTGTGTGACAACAAGGCTCAGATACTGCAGGTTTGCGCCAGCTATCCTGGAAGCTGTCAGGATGCCGACGTTTTCTGTCACTCAGGTGCCAAGGCTTTTCATGGCTCCAGCTTGCTTGGGTAGTTGACTCCTTGGGGATAAAGGCTACCTGCTGAAAAAGTGGCTCGTGACCCCACTGAGAAACGCGAGGATATCAGCTGAGGAAAGTGATATTCACAGTCATGCCTCCACATGGGGCAGTAATTGAAAGGAACAGAGGCCAACTCAAAATGAGGTTCCATTGCCTGGAATGCTCAGGGGGATCATTTCTATATTCTCCTGAGCACATTTCCCTCGTTGTTGCTGACTGCTGCTCACTGTGCAATTAGGCTCTGTCAAAGGGGTCCCATTGGAGGATGAAGACAGCAATCTAGATCCTCAGGCTGCAGATGACAACTCAGGTGCTGGGTTTGAGGAAAAACTGAAGGAGTCTCAGGGTCCCAATGTGACAATCCTTATGGAAGGCAGGAAGACCAGGGAAGCATTGATTCAGAGGACTTTCAACCAGGCATGTAACTCAGAGTTGAGGTCTTGCTCCTTTGACATGTCTGAAATTCAGTACTGAAGAAGGCTTCCCCTCTCCAAGGAGACTGTCACCTCCATATGCAAAAAGTGCCAAAAAGTGTTGGCAAGGGTATGCCACCTTCATGATCTCTCTTGACAAGGCAATCCTGTCACCCTTACGTCAAAGTCTGACCTTTGAAATAAAGTTTGCAGCCTTTCCTCTGTGTCACACATGACTCCCAAGCCTATTCCTTTTGAAAGCCAGAAGGCAAATACAAATGAACCAGAGCACGTGTGCCAAGGAAACACATCACCCACGACTATCTGCTCATGGGACTAAACATCTGTTTGCAAGTGCTGTGTCTTGGTGCCTCACTCCTCGCTGGCAGCTGAATTGGAGTCAGGTTGCTGACTCTGATGCCCTGTCATCCTAGATGGCTGTCCTCTAGCTGACAGAGGCTCTGCAGGCCCCATCTGGGCAGGAGAATCCAGGGCCATGGCTGGGTACTTCTCAGTCAACATAGTCTCATCAGATGCAACAGTCACTGGCAGAGGGACAGAGGAGCTGCCGCCATCATCCAAAGCACTCTCTGAGGTGTCCACGGATGCGAGCTGCAGGTGGTCTGCCAACATGAGGTTGGTTTGAACCTGCCTCCTCACTATAGATGGATGGGCAGTTAGCAATGTTATCAGGTACCTCATTCATCTCTCACAATGGCGTGGACCTGCTGAGGTCACTCCCAGTCTGTAGGCCTGAATGCAACCCCAGAAACCCCTGACTGAGTTTCTGGAGCTGTCTCTCCATTAGAGTCGCCACTCTCTCCATGGAGGAGGCTGTGCATTCAGGGCTCCAGGTCAACAGAGTACTCACGCTCTTCATGGACTCTCCGGGATCTCCACCTGATCTTCCCGTGCACCCTGCTGGACATCCAGAATCTGACGCCTGATGGACGACTCCAGAGGATCATCGTCTGCCTCAGACTCAGCATCATCCTGGTCTCCAGCACTCCTCCCACTGCAGGTGCTCTGTGGACTCTCTGCCTCCACCAGCTATTCAGGCAATTGTGACATGCCTTCACCACTGTGCAATACCACCTACTCCAATAGGCATTTGCCCACTGATGTGCATATATCTGCGCTGGTGTTTGGTGCAAAGGGAGGATATGACTTGGGTGCATCTGGCACCTGCTGCTCCTCAGGGATCAAGAGAGGGTCTTTGGGTCTCCGTGGCATTGTGAGGATGGGTCACCTGAGGGAGGAAGAGAAAATGTCAGTCGCAAACATCATAACAATGCAAGTATTCTGGTTGTTTTGCACAATGAACAAAAGCCTCAGAAAGGTATTCTGAATAGATGAGCAAAGGGTGCAATTGGTTTTCACTTCTCAGTTTGACAGCCACCATCCTACATCTCTCTCCAGTCTCTTCACTGTTCACTCGACTCTTGCCCTCTTCTGATATCCCAATCTCACTGTGATCACTGGACCTGACACCAAGTTCAAATGCTAACTCCAGTGCTTCCACCTCCGCATGTGAAAATGAGGTTGTTTGGCACTCCACCACCTGTTCATCCTCGCTCCTGCGAGTTATGACTTCTCTCCTCCTGTGAGGACAAAAGTGCTTTCATGAGTCCCCCTTTCCATGCCAGAATATATCAGCCTCCCCGCAGAGACCTAGGTTCAGGTCCTATCACATTGTCTCACGTCACCCTTACTACATGCTCGAGGGGCTAGATGGCCTACTCCTGCTCCTATTTCTTATGTTCTTATGTACATGCTAGCCATTCAGTCTAATTATTTAGTCTTTCAAGGGACAGGGATATGTGCAATGTTACACTCTCATTTTACATCCTTGCGCACCAACAAATCCTGCTACCCACAAAGACATCTATACACGCTTGCAAATGGACTCAACACTCACCCTGGCAGAATGCAGAAGGTAATTGCACCTTTTCCTGCACTGCATCCATGTCTGCCGAACAACACCATGTCCATGCATCTGGGCTGCCACCTCTATCCAGGCCTCCTTGGGTTGGTGAGGTGTCCCCCTTTTACCAACTCGCAGCAGCAAAACCTCATGTTGGACATTCACTACCTTCAGAACAACCCACAGGCAATCATCTGAAAACCAGGTGGCAGACACGTATGGACATTTCCATCCCGCTGCCTGGCATGGGCTACATTTCCAGAAGCCACAATGCAGACAGTAACAGCAGAATGCCTTCCTGATGCAACACAACACATAGTATGTCAATGCAGCTCCTTGAGGCTCCTGAATACCAACTGCGAGACTTCAGGGTGCTCCCGAGCAACTTTAACCCCCTGCCTGCCTGCTTTCTCCCCCTGCCGGCAACATTGAGCCTGCCTCAGCACGTATTTCTTGCCAGCTAACAGTTAATTGGCCAACCAGCGTGAAATCAAGGTCAGGGGCTGATTGCGGGCAGAAGTGGATTTCACATCCGCTGCTAGCCATGCCAGTCGCACTCCAGCACCACACTGAAAACTTAAGCTATTCATTCATTACAAGTCTAATATTCTGCTCCTTGAAACCCGTTCTTCACTAAACTTTGTTCAGTCACTTGTTTATGAATACCTTCATTGTCACCCTTTGTATTAAACACAAAATCCTGAACCAACACATTCTATTTTTGGAATTTAAGCCTTGCACCCCATTCTATATCTTCACCTAGCTCTAACCTCCTATGCATCATTTATTTCACCTTTGGTGACAGAACACTTAGTCAAAAGTAAAACATTGCGGATGTTGGAATCTGAAACAAAAACAGAAAATGCTGGAAAATCTCAGCAGGTCTGACAGCATCTGTGGAGAGAGAACAGATGACCCTTCGTCAGAGCTTAGTCATGTGATCTCAATTCTCGCGATCTTAATTTTGAAGTTCTTCCTCCTCAAAGCATATCATCCCATCTTTGAAACCTTTCTTAAAACCTATCAAGCTTTTGATTCCTTCTCCTAACTCTTGCAGTGATGTTTGGTATCTCTTCTCTTCTTTCGATTTCAGTGCTATTTATGGGATCTCAACCTGTGTGAATTGGCTGCTACATCTGCCAACAGTACGTCAATGACTGCATTCCAAAATGACTTCAGTGGTTGCGAAACACTCTTGAACATTCTAAGAGTGAGAAAGGTGTTATGCAGGTTTTTCTATGTAAATTGCTATGGGATGTTTTCTACTGTTTTCAACATTAAGACACTATACTCAGGGTTATTGGCGGCACAGTGGTTAGCACTGCTGCCTCACAGCACCAGGGACTGGGTTCAATTCCTGGCTTAGGTCACTGTCTGTGCGGAGTCTGCACATTCTCCCCGTGTCTGCGTGGGTTTCCTCTGGGTGCTCTGGTTTCCTTCTACAGTTCGAAAGATGTGCTGGTTAGGTGTATTGGCCATGCTAAATTCTCCCTCAGTGTACCCGAACAGGTGCCAGAGTGTGGCAACTAGGGGATTTTCACAGTAAGTTCATTGCAATGTAAGCCTACTTGTGACAAGAATAAATAAAGTTTATTGTTGCTATTTTTGTTACTCGTTTTTCATTTAGAACCATAGAAAATTACAGCTCAGAAACAGGCCTTTTGGCCCTTCTTGTCTGTGCCGAAACTTTCGAGTGGCATGTGCCCTTCTAACACCAAAAGTACAGACAGATTGTCTATTTCTTAGCTCTTGCCCAAACTGCACTTGATTTACTTGTTACGCAAGAGTGGGATTGGTTGATTCATACCGGAATCATTTTTTCTACCTCTCTTTGAAGGGTGATTGGTCTTCTGTTTGACTTATCCCCACAATTGCCAAATAGAGATTGGGGACTCTGTGACTTCAATCCGCATACATTTGTGATATGGTGACGTATTTACTATTGACTAGTTTGTTATACTGATCAGCTCATTGAACCATCATTGTTTGACAGAAAACCTTTTTAGTCAATAAAATTGGAAATTTGTCAACAAGTGCCAAAAATCTGATCAAACGTTTTCTTCAATTTTATCAACAGGAAATACTTGTGTTTCAATTAAAAATTGTCAACAAATGCTGGAAAGTGGTTCCTACACATTATCATATTCTCTCTGTATGAGATGTTGAGTCAGAGTTTGAGGGAGGAACACTGGTGACATGAACAGTGCAAGTGCATCATTAAATACAAAAGAATAAGAAAGTTGTTGTCTGAGATGCCTTGGGCATTTAAAAGTTGGATGGTAACAAATCTCACTCCTCAAACTCACACTTCCTGGGTCTGACTCTGAACTATTAACAGTTAACTATTTGACCAGTTAAACAGCTACACACTTGCTTGCCCTGTTAACATAGGTCTCAGATACCCTTTATAGGGCACTGTACTTTTCCAAGGGAACTTCCAGAGGAAATGTCTGTAAACAGTCTATGCAAAAGAGTGAGTGTAACATATAGGAGTCCTGGGCCTGCACCTGAAACAGGTTAGTACTCTTCAAGAAAGTGCAATATTTCCTGACTTGAATTACTCATTAACTTTTGGAAACTTCGAGAATTAATTTATATATCTGGATTTTCTTTTTGGATAAAACCTTTGAAGACAAAATACTTATTTCAAGGAAGCTTTAGAGGACCAGGGCAACTAAGACAGCAACTTTCTTGTTTTTTTGTATTTAACTGATTTGCACTGTTCATGTCACCATTACGTTTCCTGCCTTGAATTGTACATTAGGTTTTGGAAAATTCTAGAATTAGTTTATATATCTGGCCTTTTTTAATGAAATCTTTGAAGCCAACATACTTAATTGAAGGGAAGTTTATATAAATTAACAATTTATCCTACTTCATCAGCTCTAACCCATGCAAAACAATGTCAATTCTGTGAAATGAAATTGTAGATTTTAAATGCCTTTAGCTAAAATTTCTTGCTTCACTCTGTCAGTGCAGGTGTTTGCCTTTTAATCTGAAACGAGTGATCTTGTCTTAGCTAAAAATATCCAGGGAGGGATTTCACATCATTGCCTTGTTTAGTAATATTGCAAATGCAATTTCAAGATCTATATAAGTAAGATCAGGGAGAGAGGATTTCATGGTTTGGTGATAAAATATAAAGGTAATAACTAATGTTTAAACAAGGCACTCTGGTGAGGATACACATGTGGGACATAAATGATGTTCGAATAACCTCTACCAATCAGCATGTCTGATGAAATAATGTTAATAGGCGAAAACATTCACAGCTGTTAAGTGGAACTATATCTGAAAAGCTAAGACTGTGTAGAGCAAAACAATTGTGGACAGATAGTCCTTAAAGTGTAAGTGAATAACTGCAGCTTGTTTGATTGCCATATTGATCAATCCGCTGCAGAGAAACACTTGATTTGTATCGTGCTGAGCTCAAATTGACAGTCAAGATGTTAGGAAGAAGCAACGTCTAATTTTCTTCTAGATACTTGCTGTTGGCTGTTCAACATGGTTGAGATCACTTTCCCAGGTAGGTCAGGGATCTGATGGCACCAGTGTATTGGGATGTTTTTTTCAGTTGTATTTGGGTTTTTTTCTCTTTCATTACTGATGGCTGCTGTAAACAAGCTGATTTTATTTACAGTGCTAAACACCACTGCTAAATGCAGTTTTTTTTAATCAGAGTCACCAGCTGACTCAGGGGATTACTGCTATCTTCTCCAGGCCTGATAATTGATATTGAACATGGAGGAAAAGCCTCACAAGCTAGTAGCAATTAACTAAAAGGATTTGCAACTCCATGATTCATCACATTCACAAAAGAAGTCACCTACGCGCAAGGTTTCCATCATCACTGGATAGTGCTCTGAAGTTGCGAGCTTTGTTTGCTTCTAATGTTGTCTTGTTAATTTCCTACTTTTCTACTGTTTATTTTCTTAGAATTGTATTAATGTATCAGGTCTTTCATACCCTTTGATTTGTCTCTCCCAATGTAAATAAGACTGTTGACCTGAACCCATTTTGGATAGTGTGAATTTGTCATCAAATCATGAAGAGCAGTGACAGACTTGCGCTTACAGGAGGACATTAAAAATGCTTTATTTGGCTGAGAGGATTTGCCACAAACTGGCAACATTTTAACAAGTATTGCAATATGTTCTGATCTTTAGCTCCTGATGAATACAAGATGATTGGAGAAGCCATGCTCAGCCTAAAATAAGTTGGATAAAAAGGTGACGAAATTCCCTTTTTTTCCAATCAAGAGATTTCTGTGGTAGTACTTTATGATCACACTGGTATTGTGTCCACTCTCCACCCCAAGCTGGAGGTCACAGTATTGGAATGTTCTTTGATAATGATTTAGTCAAGCATTTTGGAATTTAAATTGGTCTAGTTGCACCTGTTCTATAATTGTAAAATGGGTAGCAGTTCATCCAACATGGTGGGCCTCTTGTGTCCATACATTCCAGTCTGACAGTCTGTTGCCTGGCCAATTGGTAAAAACAAGCATAGGAGTTCTGGGCCTGCATCTTAAACAGGTTAGTCATTTTCATAAGTAAATAAAGAAACTAATACCTATTTGAGGCCAGTTTACCAAAACGGCCTGTGCTAAATGCAGCCAATGTAAGGGTAGCTGTCTTTAGGTGATGCAAGCTACATGCAGTCTATCCAGCAGCCCTTAAAAAAAGCCTAAGTCCTCTTCCAAGACACGTCAATTTATCAATAAATGCTTATCTGAATATGGAGCTGGGATGAGCTGGAATCTGTTTTGGTGCAAAAGACTATTGTCTGCTCCCATTCAATCCCATTCTACTTCCTTTGAAACCTCTTGCAATTTACCTGTGGGCCAGCAAAGTAAAAAGCCTAAATATGAAGTTGAACAGCAAGCTGCTTCATTTAACTAAGCCTTGAGACCTCGTAATAAATGTTTGGTTTTACTCATTGCAGCACAGGGATCATTTCCTTCACGAGTTTGTGGCAACACATTGGTGCAAATGAATTTGTAGAACTTGGGCTTGCACACTTCAAAATATAATGCACGGTAATAGTATGTTGCAATGTTTTGCCAAGAGTTTGAGACATTGCCTCATTTCTTTGTAAATCCGGTGCTGTTAACTTGAAGGGTGGTGGCTGTGCAAAGGCATATGTTCTACATCGCGAGGTAATTATTGATGAAGTCATGTTTTTCTGCAAAATAGACATGCTCACTGCCATATTTGTCAGATGCCCTCCAGTTAATTAAAGAAGACTGGAGACAAATTGTTTGTATCTGATGCAATTGTTCAAAGTATAAAAAAATCAAATAATCCCACTGGCCATCAGGTTTAAGAAATATATTTGTTAATGGTCCATTTCTACATTTTCATACTATAATGTACTTTTAATCATACATTCAATATGTGGCACAGTGGTTAGCACTGCTGCCTCAGAGTGCCAGGTTCAATTCCAGCCTCGGGTCAATGTCTATGTGGGGTTTGCACATTCTCCCCATGTCTGTGTGGGTTTCCTCTGGTTGCTCCGGTTTCCTCCCACAGTCCAAAGTTGTGCGGGTTAGGTTGATTGGTTATGTTAAATTGACCCTAGTGTCAGGAGATGAGCAGGGTAAATATGTGGGCTTACTGGAATAGGGCCTGGGTGGGATTGTGGTCGTTACAGACTCAATGGGCTGAATGGCCTCCTTCTGCACTGTAGGGATTCTATGAATATGGTAACAATGGTATGATTTCATTTGTTCAATGAAGAATGCCAGAAAAATTGTCAGGAGAAAAACGAACATATCAAAAAATGAGGTGTCAACCTGTTGAAGCTACAACACATGATTATTTGCATGCCAAATATTGGAATCAGCAGATTATAGACAGATCTAAGCAAGCCCACAGACAACAGATCAAATGTAAGCTTTGTAACCATGCCACACACAGGCATGAATGGTGATTGACAATTAAACAATTAACAGGGGGAGAAGGCACCACAAATGTCCCTAAGACCAATAATGGGGGAGCCCAGCACATCAATGAGCAAAGAACAGTACAGCACAGTAACAGCTCCTTCTGCCAACCAATCTGTGCTGACACAGATGCCTCTCTAATCTAATATTTTCTTGCCTCTACATGGTCCATATCACTCTATCCCCTGTCTATTCATGTATCTATGAAGGTTGTTATAGAATCTGCTTCCACCACCTCCTCCGGCAGCACATTCCAAGCATTCGCCACTCTCTGTGTGAAAAACTTGCCCTTATATCTCTTTTAAATTTTCCCCCTCTCACTTTCAATCTATGCCCCCGAGTAATTGACCTTTTGACCCTGGGACAAAGACTCTGACTATCCACTCTATCCAAGCCTGTCATAACTTGTCAACCTCTGTCAGGCCCCCCCTCATCCTCCAATGCTCCAATAAAAGCAATCCAAGTTTGTTCAACATTTCTTCATAGTCCACATCCTCCAAACCAGGCAACATGCTGGTAAATCTCTTCTGCACCTTTTCCAATGCATCAACATTTTTCCGATAGTGTGGTGACCAGTGCAAAAGACAAGGCATTTTATATGCTCACTGAGTGGGGGGGTCTGTAATATGGGGTGCCCACCCTAACACTTTCTCACCCACCCCTGAGCTCACCCCTATAGTATGGAGAGAGCAGCCAGATGCTGAAATTGGCAGCCAGCCCATCATATTGCAATCGCTAATTGGGGTTAGTTCAGTATGTTAGCAAGAAAAATTGACCCTGATAATACACTGCCCATGCCATAAAACAGTTGGCATGGACAGTCAGGCAGGAAGGGACAGATAATTTTAAAAATTGTTTTCAAAGGGTGAAAAGGAATAGGGGTTCACTTTTGTGATCTTGGAGGCAGCCCCCCAAGATAGTAACCCCACTTTCTTTCTATCCATCTGCATTTAAAACACACCACTCTCACCAGCCCCAGTAGCCCCCCCCCCCCCCCGCCCCGCCACCCCCACACGCCCCCTCCTCCCCATCAATCCTTCCTAAAACTGCTCAAAACCCTCCCCCCAAACACCCAGGACATAACTGACTCTAGAGTCCATGGGCACCCTCCTGCCCAAGGCCCAGGACATTCCTGGCTCCAGGGTCCATGGGCATTCTTTTTGGGCCTGCATGCAGACCCGGCAGCATCCATTAATGCAATCTTGGTGCTTGTGGGACTCATGGAGCTTCCAGCCTGGCAGCTCCCAAGGGTGGGACTTGCTCCAAGGTGAGATATGGAAGTCCCAGACTGGCCTACTTTAACCCGCCTGTAGTGAATTACAACCATGTGGTGGACTTGTGTGGAGTGGGTCATGTCCACATTGACTTTATTTTCACCATCGACCCCTCCATGATATGTCCCCAAGGCTGAAGTATTTGCAACGATTTTCAGCTGGAGGTGCTGAGTGGATCATTCAATTTGGCTTCCTCCTGAAGTTCCTAGCAGCACAGATGTCAGTCTTCAGCTAATTCGATTCACTCCACATGATATCAGGAAATGGCTGGAGGCATTAGCTACTGCAAAGGCTATGATCCATAACAATATTCCAGCAATAGTACTGAAGACTTGTGCTCCAGGACTAACCATGACAACTAGCGAATCTATTCCGGTACAGCTAAAACACTGGCATCTACCCAGCAATGTGCAAAATTGCCCCGTTATGTCCTGTCCACAAAAAGCAGGACAAATACAACCTGAACAATTACCACACCATCAGTCTATTTTTGCTCATCTGCAAGGTGGTGGAAGTTGTTGTTGACAGTGCTATTAAGCAACACTTACACAGCAATAACCTACTCACTGACATTCAGTTTGGGTTCTGCCAGGGCCACTCAGCTCCTGACTTCATCACAGCGTTGGTCCAAACATGGACAAAAGGGTGAGGTGAGAGTGACTGCCCTTGACTTCAAGGCAGCTCTTGACCAAGTATGGCATCAAGAAGTCCGAGAAAAACTGGAGTCAATGGGAATCAGGGGGATAACTCTTCTGGTTGGAGTCATACCTGGCACAAAGGAAGACGGTTGTATTGTTGGAGGTCAAACATCTCAGTTCCAGGACATCACTGCAAGAGTTCTTCAGATTAGTGTCCTGGGCCCAACCAACTTCAGCTGCTTCTTGACCTTCCCTCCATCATAAGATCAGAAGTAGGAATGTTCCCGAATGATTGCACAATGTTCAGCAACATTTGTGACTCCTCAGAGGCTGAAGCAATCCATGTCCAAATGAAGCAAGATCTGGACAATATCCAGGCTTGGGCTGACAAGTGGCAAGTAACATTCACGCCACACAAGTTCCAGGCAATGACCATCTCCAACAAGAGAGAATTTTATATTCTTCCCATGACGTTCAATGGCATTATCATCGCTAAATGTCACACTATTGACATCCTCAGTATTATCCTTGACCAGGAACTGAACTGGACAAGCCATTTAAATACTGTAGCTACAGGAGTAGGTCAGAGGCTGGGAATTCTGTGAAGAGTAACTCACCTCCTGACTCCCCAAAGCCTGTTCACAATCTACAAGGCACAAGTCAGGAGTGTAATGGAACACTCTCCACTTGCCTGGATGGGTGCAGCTCTAACAACACTCAAGAAGATCAATACCACTCAAGACAAGGCAGCCTACTTGACTGGCACTCCATCCAGAGCCTTAAACATTCACTCCCTCCACCAGCAATGCACAGTGACAGCTGTATGTACCACCTACAAGATGCACTGCAGCAACTCACCAAGGCTCTTTAGACAGCAAACCATGACCTCTGTCATCTAGAAGGACAAGGGCAGCAGATGCATGGGGACGCCACCATCTGCAAGTTCCCCTCCGAGTCACTCACCATGCTGACTTGGATCTTTGAGCGGGATTTAACGGCCTCGCTCATCCAAAACTATAAAATCCCACCTGAGGTCAACAAATCTTTCCATTTCCCACCCCTCACCTGCTCCGATTCCTGTGGCGGGCGGGACAGTAAAATTCTGGCCTATATCTCCGTTCCTTCACTGTCGCTGGGTCAAAAACCTGAAACTCCTTTCCGAATAGCACTGTGGGTATACCTACACTGCATGGACTTC
This sequence comes from Mustelus asterias, assembly GCF_964213995.1. NCBI lineage: Eukaryota > Metazoa > Chordata > Chondrichthyes > Carcharhiniformes > Triakidae > Mustelus > Mustelus asterias. The sequence goes on from NC_135802.1 coordinate 114,616,552, forward strand.
AGCAGTTCAACAAGGCAACTCACCACCACTTTTGTTAAGGGCAGTTAGGGAGGGGCAATAGGGATGCTGACCTAGTCAGCATCACACACATCCCATGAACAAATTTTTAAAAAGTTACAAGGATAATTTATACACTGTATACTTAGGATAAGTTTTTACCTACACCCTATGGGCAATAATTATAGATTCATAAAATCATGAGGCTTAAAATTGTCTCACACCTGTTTTTGGGAACTGGGATCATGATTGGTGATCTAACTGTGGCCATTTCCATTGAGACCAGTAGAGCATAAACTTTGTGCTGCTTCCTCAGTTGCATGGTTTCTATATGCAGTCCAGTGTCATTTGCACCACTGGCTGACTGCAAACTCAACAGGAAACCTAACAATATGCAAACCTAGCCTATGTTCCAGCGAGTTTCCAGCTCTTAAAGGAAGTCTGTCCCTCTTAAAGGGAAGCTGCACTGAAAGAAAGAAGGCTGATAGTCACTGCTGCAACTGAAGAGAAGGAAAATTAAGCACCAAGACATAGAGTAGACTCTGTGGTACAGAGATTTGATGCTGGAAGACTGAATCATAGAATCATAGAACCCCTACAGTGCAGAAGGATGCTAATCGGCCCATCGAGTCTGCACCGACTCGGCCCCACTCCCGCAACTCCACATATTTATCCTGCTAATCCCTTGACACCTGGGCAATTTAGCATGGCCAATCATTGAAAGACTGAGATAATTGAAAGAAGAGGCCAATCATTGAGGTGAAGAGATATGTTAATGTGGGGGACTCAGGAAGCCCTCAAGGACCAATCCCTGAAGCAAATGGTAACAGGTTGCCAGGGTGATCAATTTCCAGAGGCCCCAAGGACCTGGCAGCAATGCCGGAAGATATATAATGATCTCATGCAAGTGGTCAAGGTCAGTTAATGCATCTTCAAAGGACATCTCACATCCACTTCATCACCAAACCCTCACTGCTCAAGGAATCACACTTGCAACATTTACTCAGCAACAGTCCCAAGTACTTGAGAACTCATGCCTAGTGTACAGATACACTATCTCATCCTCACACAAGTGGTATGTTGCTACCAGCCTCACATTCACCTCTTGCTGGCTCCATATGCCTCCAGCTATTCAGCTACAGTGGGCACATCATCCAAACACAATCGCTGATGTTCTGTCCTCTTCCTTGCAGTAAAAGGGAGCAAACCTGAACTGGTGGGGAAGAGGCACGCCTTTATTCCCTGAGCCTGACAGAGTAGACAATGCTGTGTAATGTGGAGGTGGTTGTGACAGAGCCTATAGCTCCTGGCAACGCAGAGAGCAGTCAGCGTGATAGTATGTCACTGCCTTTTGAATTCCCGCTTCCCCCTCCTATGTGGGGTGATCTGCGACTGCAGATTGTGTGATTATGGACCACTTGCTTGATACACCACCATCCCTTCCTTCACCTCAAAGCTCCACTGATGATTTTATGCTTTCCAATATACAAGAAGTGCCACCTGTCCAGCCACAAAGCCTCAGATGGAAGAGGAAGCATTAAATACCACTGATGAAGAAGCACCACCACTTGATCCAATCCTTGTAGCCACTAGCTCTGATAGTATCAGTGTGCATAGTCTCTCCTTGTTTTTGTACCCACAGATCCTCTGCTGATGCTCCCCTCAAAATAAAGTACATTTTATTTAATACTTCCTGTTTATGTTGTTCCCGCCAAACTGATTCACTTCACACTCATCTGCCATGTCCCTTTGGATGTCACCAGCTCCTCTTGAAATCTGCTGCGACTCTCCTCACTATTTACTACAAGGCCAAGATTTGCATCATCCACAATAAGCAGGAGCCAAGTTAGCTTCCTTGCTGGAATTGTAACCTCCTCTATTATACCTCTCAAGTTTGATATTTGAATTAAGCTAATTCTGAGAGTAAAATCCCTCACTGAAATCCTCCAGTCAATCTTGCCATTATGTAGTATTATAACTAATTGACAAAAATAAATCATTTCTCTTTGTTGTCATTGAATTTGGAGCTGAATATTGTTTATTTCTTTGTCTAAATACAAAATCTCTGGCTGATGAGCTAATGTTTATTATGCGATGTGGATCAAGCAGGCCTAAGAGCCACTCACAGCCTTTTAATTCTTTCTGTTCAATGCCTCTCACATCCTCCCTGATTATCATTTGTTATTTCTGATAATCCCACCTTCTCTATATTTTATTTCAATTGTTTGGGCTTCATATATTATTCCATGTCATTATGAACTACCTGAAACCAATTTGCAAACCATCATGGCTTTAAAGAAAGAAATGTCCAGAGGGAAAAATGTTTTATTCGTAATATTCCACCCATTCCCAGCTTCAGCTTTTCTATTTGCTTAGTGCATTTTCTGGTCTCATATATGCCAGGTTCAGCCTGGGAGTCAACTCAGAGTGACTTCAATTCCCTGGTATAGGAATGGTTAGGAATCCTACTCCTGTTCATTATTCAGCAACTCCTGATGGAAATATGTACAGATGGATGTGAGGTATGGTCAGGATCTTGTCAGAGCTCTGACGAAGGGTCATCCAGATTTTGATTTGATTTGATTTATTTGAAACTTTAACTCTGTTCTCTCTCTACAGATGCAGTCAGAACTGATTTGATTTATTATTGTCACATGTATTAGTATTCAGTGAAGAGTATTGTTTCTTGTGTGCTAAAACAAAGCAAAGTTCATTGAGAAGGAAAGGAGAGGGTGCAGAATGTAGTGTTACAGTCATAGCTAGGGTGTAGAGAAAGATCAGCTTAATATAAGGTAGGTCCATTCAAAGGTCTGATGGCAGCAGGGAAGAAGCTGTTCTTGAGTCAGTGGTACGTGATCTCAGACTTTTGTATCCTTTTCCCGATGGAAGAAGGTGAAAGAGGTCCAGCATGCACGGGGACCTTGATTATGCTGGCTGCTTTTCCAAGGCAGTGGCAAGTGTAGATGGAGTCAATGCATGGGAGGCTGATTTGCGTGATGGACTGGACTTCTTTCACAACCCTTTCTAGTTTCTTACAGTCTTGGTCAGAACAGGTCAAAATCAAGCTGTGATACATTCAGAAAGGATGCTTTCTATGGTGCATCTGTAACAGTTGGTGAGAGTCATAGTGGATGTGCCAAATTTCCTTAGCCTCCTGAGAAAGTAGAAGCATTGGTGGATTTTTTAACTATAGTGTCAGCGTGGAGGGACCAGGACAAGTTGTTGGTGATTGAGTCACCGAGAAACTTGAAGTTCTCGACCATTTCCACTCCATCCCCATTGATGTAGACAGGGATATGTTCTCCACTATGTTTCCTGAAGTCGATGACTATCTCCTTTGTTTTACTGACATTGAGGGAGTGATTATTGTCTTTGCACTGATTCACCAGATTTTCTATCTCTTTCCTGTACTCCATCTCATCACTGTTTGAGATCCGACCCATGATGGTGATGTCATCAGCAAACTTGAAAATCGAGTTAGAGCTGCTGAGGTTTTCTGGAATTTTCTGTTTTTGTTTCAGATTCCAGCATCCGCAGTAATTTGCTTTTATATTATGGTCAGGATATTGTTTGTCCATAATGTCCCCATTGGTCAAATAGGCTGACAACAATTAATATCATATTTCATATCTGGATGAACAGCTGTTGCTTGTCCAAAGGTGCCAGAGGTTAACCATTGAGAACTCCATATACTCAGGACAGGAATAGAGAATATTATTGAGAAAAAAGAAAAGCAAAATTCTTGATTGACATTTGTGCTAGAAAACTAATGATAAAAATAATCATTAATTTTTTCTTAAAGGTTATTAATTTCTTGCCTCTGTCATTTCAGCACTCCCACTCCAGCACCCCTTCTTTGCAGGTGCTGCAGTCAATATCTTTGAGCTGCGACTTGCATTTTAAAGTGGATTGCGACTTCAAATTAGCATTTGAACCACAGAGCGATCTACTTTAATAGTCAGGATTTTCTCTACAAATTTGTTGAAAGTATTAGATCTGGTTCAGACCAGTTTGGAAAGTTAGAATATCTATGAAGACTGCTCCACTGAAAGGCTCAAAAATGACATGCAAACACTAAAAACCTTTCTTTCCCAGGTAAGGCCCCAAGGGCCCGGATGTTCCATGAAGTGCCAATCATCATCAGATGGCCGCTCCACTAAGCAGGCAGGGTGAATAAGGTAGCAAGAGGGTGAGATGGTATATGGGTATGTAGCAGGATGGTGAGATGGCATGTGGGTGAGATGGTAGATGGGTAGGGTAGCAGGTGGGTAGAATGGCAGGTGGGTTGGGTGGCAGGGGGCTAGGGCGACAGGTGAGTGAGTGAAGTGGGAACTGGGGGAAGTAGCAGCTGTGCAGAGTGATGGGTGTGTAGAGTGGCAGGTGGATAGGGTGACAGGTGAGTAGGGTGACAGGTAGGTGAGGTGGGGTCAGGTCCTGAGGGGTAGTTAGGAAGGGGTTTATCAGTTGAGGGGGGGTTAGTTTTGTAGGGTTGGGTAAGGGATAATCAGGGGTGAATGAGGAGGTAGCTTAGAGCATGAGGGGTGAGTCAGGGGAGAGTCAGTGTGAGTGACTGGGGGTCAGTTATGTAGATAACCAGAAGTGACATTCAGAGTTTTCTGTCTAACAAATTCTGGATAACTATTTAGGCAAGTCCCATGGAACTGTCCAAAGTTTCTATCTCTACCTCAGAGTCGAAGCAACTTGGAAGCTCCAAGGGAGCAAGGGAATTGCCCATCAGAAGTTCAAACTTCCCAAACAATTCCAAGAGAGATTTGCACATCAGGACTTCCGCAGGATCCCAATGAACATCTTGGGTTGTACATCCAGTGTTCAATGATAGAGAATCCAGAAGATCTGAGTCAAGGAAATTAACATCAGATAGTTTTTTTTGGTAAGTCGAGGCACAAAGTTCCTTAGAATAAGTCATTGTAATGCTATATAAGGTTAGCATGTGTGTTATGCCCAAGTTGTAGAATCCCCTCACCATGAGGTTCTGACCTCAGTCAATATCAATAAAAACAGAATATCTTGGAATTATCGTGTTTCTGTTTGAGAACTTGCTGTGTGCAAAATTGGCAGCTGCATTTCTTACATTGTAACAGTGGCTACATCTCAAAAGTGCTTCAATGGCTGTAAAACATTTTAGGACAACCTGAGGTCATGAAAAGGTGCTTAATGGATCCAAATCTTCCTTTCTATAAAATAAAAATATCATCACTTATAACTGAATATGACACATACTATATTTTGGGTCCATTAGCAACTACTTAAGTGGAATATGATAAGATAAAATTCCAATTGAGTTGAGAGCCTTGAAATGCCACATTTTGAATTATTTTCACTTAGATAAGATCACTATCTGATAAGTTCAACTTTAGTTTGAATAAAATGGAAGCAATGTTATCAGGGCTTCATCGCATCATTCATATAGGCTTGAGGCATCATATTTAATGTTATATTTGATTTTTGAAATTATCTTTTCTTTTGGTCCTGCTTAGTTCTCAAGCTCTGGCTTATTTACAATCGATTTAAGTGTCTTATTTGTTTTTGAACCAACTAATGCATATTCTTTTGACATTAATGTTTATTTTTTTTGCAGCAGATATTTTAACATGTCTTTTGATGTTTCTACTATATAACCTAAGCATCTGGATTTTATATCAAACCTTATTCTTGTGCAAAGATAGTCTGTCTCGTCAAAAGGTGCATCACATTTCAGTTTATCTGCTAGTCTCTATTGCAATCTGTACATTAGAAATTGCATTGTCTTATTAGTTATCAGGGTAAATTTAGATTCTTTTCACAATAAATTTCCTGGGAATTCTATTTCTGTTTAGTTCTGTGAGGCCTTTGTTGTCCCTATCAGTTTTGACAATATAGGATGGATTGCAGTGAATGACCTGTTTCATCTCTGTTATATTTGGTTCTTCACTGTAAATTTCTCTCCTATTAGCACAGATTTAATCTATTTAAAAGCGTCCTGCAAAACATATTGTGTGCCTCTTACATTCAAAAAGAGAAAAATATAGGCCAAGATATCTTGGTTCTCTTAACTTGCAATGCCCGCTATGGAATTTCAGCAATGGCAGTGGAACTGCTACTCCTTGTGAGTAGTGCATGTTACTAGTACTCTGACTTAATCCTGCCTGAGATCGCAAATCTATGTCATTGAAATTATTAAAGTAAACTCCAAGAATATGGGGTGGCACAGTGGTTAGCACTGCTGCCTCACAGCGTCAGGGATCCAGGTTCGATTCCTAGCTTGGGTCACTGTGTGGAGTTTGCACGTTCTCCTCGTGTCTGCGTGGCTTTCCTCCGGGTGCTTCGATTTCCTCCCACAGTCTGGAAGACGTGTTGGTTAGGTGCATTTACCTGAACAGGCACCAGAGTGTGGCGATTAGGGGAATTTCACAGCAACTTCATTGCAGTGTTAATGTAAGCCTTACTTACTTGTGAAAAATAAATAAACTTTTTCAAAAAAGAATACATTGTCCTCGAGAAAATAATATCTACATTTGCATAACATTTTCATGCTGAAAGAGATTTCACAAATGTGTGAGCAGAAACAAATGGAAGGCCATAGAAGGAAATTTTGTGAGGGTAATCAATAAATAGACCGAGATAGGTGATTTTCCGAAGAGTCTTAAAGAAAAATGGGAAAATGCTGGTGTTTAGTGCGGAAAGTCCAGAGAGTAGGAATATAGGTGACTGAAGTCATGATTGCAAATGGTGGCCAAAGGCAGGAGGATAGTGCATAAGAGTCAGAGGATTCTGAGGTAAATGTAGAATTAGAGCAGATTATGGAGATAGAGAGTGGTGAGAAATGTTGAATTACAACTGAGGAACTATATCATGATATCTTGATATGACCCCAAAGAAATGCAAATCTTTCAGGTGCTGGTTTCTTCTTTTGCACTGGTGTCCTTTTATAAAGTGGCACTTTTGAATGGTTGATTTAGTTGGGGGAAGGCAACTTCCATTTGGACATAAAGGGTTGGCACGACTTGCAAAAGACGAAAATACTATCCACCCAAACAAAAATAAAACTAAAAAGTAACCAGCAATAGCACGATGAAAGTAAAATTGCCATGGTGTTGGCATAATAAACACAATAGAAAGTTTAGCATTGAAACAAAACCATTTGTTTGAATTTACTTCTTTATGTCCTAAAATAATAGCATCAGAAGTACCAGGAATTATCCAAACAGGAAGAGATTTTGAGTTAAGATAATTATTAATGAGATGTACTTTAATCAGCTAATGGATGTATAAATGAAATAAATGACTTTGTAGATTGCACAAATTGATCAGTTATGTTCTTGATGTACGAAAAAGATGTAACTTGTGATTCCATCTAAGATAAAGAGTTGTACAAAACAGTAGATCAATAATTTAAACTAATTAATCCAGCAAAATCATCAGAAAAGCCCAGAAACACCAGTAAACACACAATCAGGATACACACTGAAAAATGAAGTGGATTGATTAATTTATAGGAAGGTTAGTCAAGATAATTAATAACTTTCCTTGGAAATATCTGTTCACAAATGAAGGAGCTTATCTTACCATGGCCCAATGTCTTTTTCTCCTTTGCTGATGTTTGTTGTGAAAACCTAAAAAATTTGAAATATTCAAAAATATAACTTAAATTGTTGAATAAATGACAATTTGACTGCAAGTGCACAACAGCAATCATGCTTTTGCTTTATCATCGGCTTTTACAGTGCTACATCAAGTAAATTTTTAAAACTCTCTTGAAAGCACATTCTAATACTCTCCAAAACACAATAAAATAAACTTTCCAATAAACTCTCCATTAAACTCTCCACTAAACTTTCCAATACAACTACCAATACTCCATCCAATAAACTCTCCAATACAACCACCAATAAACCCTCCAATACAACCACCAATAAACCCTCCAATATACCACCCAATAAACTCTCCAATACAACCACCATTAAACTCTCCAATATACCACCCAATAAACTCTCCAGTATACCACCCAATAAACTCTCCAATACAACCACCAATACACTCTCCAATATACCACCCAATAAACTATCCAATACAACCACCAATAAACTCTCCAATATACTATCCAATAAACTTTCCAGTATACCACCCAATAAACTCTCCAATACAACCACCAATCAACTTTCCAATATACCACCCAATGAACTTTCCAATACAACCCACCAATAAACCCTCCAATATACCACCCAATAAACTCTCCAGTATACTACCCAATAAACTCTCCAATACAACCACCAATAAATTCTCCAATATACCACCCAATAAACTTTCCAATACAATTGCCAATTAACTCTCCAATATGCCACCCAATAAACTCTCCAATGAGCCATCCAATAAATTCTCCAGTGTATTAGGTGGGCACTGGTCAACCATGACCCCGACAACCCGGGGGCTTTAATGGCCTCCGATCCCCCCGTCTGATGGTGGAGCCGAGTAGTGATTTTCTCCAGCGTGATGTCTCATTGGAGAGGTGGGGCGGGGGGGTGGGGGGGGGGGGGGGGGGGGGCGGGGGGGGGGGCGGGGGGGGGGGAGGGGGGAGGGGAGCGGAAGAAGCCTGCGTGCCGGACTTGCTAATGATTTTGAAATGCAATTAATCTCATGCTAATAAGCTTCATGCCTTTTCTGGATGTGAAGTGGTTTGCGCCATTGGAAAGGGGTGGGAATATAGCAAACTGCTTGGTGCCAGGCGCGAATCGGCTTTTTAGCATCGCACACTTGTTTCAGGCTTGCCACACTGTTTGCCATATGCAGCAAGGTGGTATTATCGCGTCCCATATCTCTAATGGGGACAACTGCAATCCTACCAGATTCACAGTCTCCATTATATTGCTGAGAGGGGACTACCAATTGCTTAATGTTTTGATATCTTTAACAATAACCCCTTTGAGTAAACAGGGACCATCCTTGGAATTGTAATGACCTTAGGATGTTAACCATTTCCTTAAACCCAGTTTTTTCCATTCATTTATCTTAAACTTGAGTAATTGAATCCTCAAACTTAAAGTTAGACTCCTAAAACTTATGAATTATGAAATTATATATGTGTGCAACACTTTTCATACTTCGAAAATAAATCAACAACAGCGTGTGGTATAAAATACACAGAAAATTCTTTATAATAATAGGCACAAACATAATAACATAAAATGGAAGCTGGGTTACTTATTAAATGTCCCTACCTTTGCATCATGCCATCAGATTTTGCAGTTTGTTTCAATGCATGACTAAATGAATGCGATTCTTGCATTCTGGTGGATGGTTTCCTTCATCCCTTTGAAACAAGTAATGATAGCAACAACTTACAATTTAAAAACCCTTTAACAGAGCAAAAATGTACAATAAAGATTAATGGTATACCCAGCTCAACACAATAAAGCATCTTGGGTACTCTCAAATCAACTCAACTTCCCTGTCTCCCTGCCCTGAACAACATCCCTCCCCTCACATAATGGCTGAAACTCTACCACCTCACCAGCAATGGAATTGGCGCAGGCCAGGGTCCGAAAACGGAAATCTCTGTTGACCTCGGGCAGGAATTTCCAGTCTCGCCTGAGCAAGGCTGTAAAATCCTGCCCAATGAGTGAGATTGCAACAAGAAAGCTACTAGAGAAGACTTGCATCAATCCAAGCCTGCCATTACACTAGGACCTTACCAATCCACCTACCTCCCATCACGCCAGTCTGTATGGCTAAGATCACCATGCCAACAAACAACAGCAGAGGCCCTATGGCAGCAGAAATGGAGCCAACACGCCTCTACCTCATCACAGATCCCACAGCCCACCCACCTGACTTCAACCTGCCACACCAACATTGGGCATACCTCAACCATTTCCACATTGGCCAAGGCCTTTGTGCAGCAAATTGGCACAGGTGTGGATTCGCCGGGAACCCTGACTGCAGCTACGGTGCTCCCCAATCAATAACTCACATCATTGAAGACTGCCTCCTTACAAAATTCAGCGGAGAGTCAGACAGATCCATTTAGCCACTGCGGAAGCTGTTGCCTGGTGCTTATTGCACACACTAAAAAAATGGCATAGTCAAAGAGATGGAGTTCAAGTAAGGCAAGAATTTAGGAAGAAATTCTCAGATTGTGGAGACACAAAAGTTGAAAACTCTGTCACTGATGGTACTGAGGAATGGGGAAGCTTACAGCAAGGCAGAGTTGCTTAAATCATTTAAGGGGATAATTTTAAACTTTCTTGTGACGATAACTATGCCCATTTCATGAGAACAGAGGAGTAAACCATTTGACCCTTTGAGCCAGCTCTGCCATTCAATAACATCGTGTGTGATCTCTTTGTAGCCTTAACTCCACTTTCCTGCCTGACCCCATAACCTCACTTGTAGATCAAAATCTGTCTGACCCATTCTTCAATATATTTAATCACCCAGCCTCCACTGTGCTCTGGGTTAGAGAATTCCAAAAATTAGGACCCTCTGCAAGAAGAAATTCATCCTCATCTCCATCTTAAATGAGAGACCCATTATTTTTAAACAATGTCCCCTGGTTCTGGATTGCCCTATGAGGGGAAATAGTCTCTCAGCATCTACCCTTTCAAGCCCCCTCAGAATCTTAGATGTTTCAAAAAGATCACTTTCCATTCTCCTATAGGCCCAACCTGCTCAACCTTTCCTCATGAGACAATCCCTTCATCTCAGTAATCAACATAGTGAACTGCCTCCAAGAGAAGAATATCCATCTTTAAATAAGGAGATCAAAACTGTCCACAATACTCTGGGTTTGGTGTCACAGTTGTAGCAATACTTCCCTACTTTAATACGCCATCCCCTTTGAAAGGCCAAAGTTCCATTTGTCTTCCTAATTACTTGCTGTAGCCACATGGTAGCCTTTTGTGATTCATGTACAAGGATATCCCAATTCCCTCTGTACTGGACCATTCTGCAGTCCATATTCTGCTTTGTTACTTTCCCCATTTTCCCACATCACACTCCATCTGCGAAGCACCTATAATTCTCAGATATACACTGTCAAATAATGGGATAAAATTTTGTTTCTAATCTAATATTTTAATCAATGCCTCCGACATGGAGAATTTCAACTTTGCTTGCAACTCAGATATTTGTGAACTGTGCCATATTCAAAGAGAAAAGCTTTATTGCAAAAATAGGACACTAGAAAAAAGAAACAATCCACTTACAAAACTACAAAATCAAAATAGCGTTGATGCTAGAAATTTAAAATAAGAACAAAATGTGCTGGAAAATCTGAAAGGTCATCAACCTTGTTTTGTTTAAGACAGAGTTGAGAAGAATTTCTCTCAGAGGGTCATGAATCTTTGGAACTCTCTTCCCCAGAGAGTAGTGGAGGCAGAGTCAATGAATATTTTTAAGGCAGAGATAGATTCTTGACTGACAAGGGAGACAAGGTTGTGGGAAACAGGTGGAATGTGGAGTTGAGGTCACATTTAGATCAGTCATGATCTTAATGAATGGCAGAACAGACTCAAAGGGCCGAAAGACCTGCTCTTAATTTGTATGTTTGTATGTTCATAAGCTCATCTTTGGGTCAAATATGACACTAAGGTGGCAAACAGACTGGTTCTGCCTCAGACAGTTGCAAGGGAGAGCGATATCTAACACAATGGCTTTTGTTCAAATATTTAATTGGAGGAAATTTCAGTTCATCCATTACTGGACATTGGAAAAGATCACTGCTAATTTAGCAACAATTGAAATTTAGGTGAGGTAAAGCTGTGTGAAAATGAATACGCTTTTCGATGTTTTGGTTGTTTATGCAGATGAGAAATAGGAGGGATTCAAGCCCAGATACCCAGGAATACCAGAGGTAGTGGTGCAACAGCCAGAGGAGAAACCATTGCAAATGATTCTCTGGCTATGAGTAAATGAGTAAGAATGGAACCAGGAGAGTGTAGTCCCACCCAGTTGGATGACAGTGATGAGATGTTGGAGGATGATGTGGTCAACCTTGTCAAAGGTTGCAAATAAGGATAAGTTAGAGTTTCACTTTATCATAGTCACATAGGATATCATTTGTGATTTTGATAAGAACCATTTCAGTACTGCAGCAGGGGCAGAAAACTGATTGGAATGATTCAAACAGAGAGTTCTGAGAAAGGTAGGCATGGACTTGGGGAACAATAACACATTGAAGGACTTTGGAAAGACAGTAACAAATTATTTGAGCTAAGAAGGGGAAAGGCGATTAAAGGGTAACTATTTTCAGACAAATGCATGGAGGGAACAGCAGACATTATCGATCAGCAAAGATAAGGTGGTAGACAAGAAAGACCTGGCACAGGATAGGAATAAGGTATGGACAGTAGAGTTGTGGATGAACTGAATTTTGCTCAGCATGAGCAAATGAACCTGGTCAGGTGTCAGATCTCTCAGTGGGAGAGCATTTTGGAGATAGTGATCATAATTCTATCTCCTTTACAATAGCATTGGAGAGAGATAATTGGAGTAAGGGGAATTATGAGGCTATCAGGCAGGAAATTGGAGGCTTAAATTGGAAAGAGGTTTTCTCAGGGAAATGTATGGAAGAAATGTGGCAAATTTTCAGGAAATATTTGTCTGGTGTTCTGCATAGCAACATTCAAATGAGACAGGGAAGTTATGGTAGGTTACAGGAACCATGGTGTACAAAGGTTGTAATGAATCTAGTCAAGAAAAGAAAAGCTCACAAAAGGTTCAGGGAGCTAGGTAATGTTAGAGATCTTGAAGAGTATACGGCTAATAGGAAGGATCTTAAGAAGGAAATTAGGAGAGCCAGAAGGGGTCATAAGAACATAAGAACATAAGAACATAAGAAATAGGAGCAGGAGTAGGCCATCTAGCCCCTCGAGCCTGCCCCGCCATTCAATAAGATCATGGCTGATCTGACGTGGATCAGTACCACTTACCCGCCTGATCCCCATAACCCTTAATTCCCTTACCGCTCAGGAATCCATCCATCCGCGCTTTAAACATATTCAGCGAGGTAGCCTCCACCACCTCAGTGGGCAGAGAATTCCAGAGATTCACCACCCTCTGGGAGAAGAAGTTCCTCCTCAACTCTGTCTTAAACCGACCCCCCTTTATTTTGAGGCTGTGTCCTCTAGTTTTAACTTCCTTACTAAGTGGAAAGAATCTCTCCGCCTCCACCCTATCCAGCCCCCGCATTATCTTATAAGTCTCCATAAGATCCCCCCTCATCCTTCTAAACTCCAACGAGTACAAACCCAATCTCCTCAGCCTCTCCTCATAATCCAAACCCCTCATCTCCGGTATCAACCTGGTGAACCTTCTCTGCACTCCCTCCAATGCCAATATATCCTTCCTCATATAAGGGGACCAATACTGCACACAGTATTCCAGCTGCGGCCTCACCAATGCCCTGTACAGGTGCATCAAGACATCCCTGCTTTTATATTCTATCCCCCTCGCAATATAGGCCAACATCCCATTTGCCTTCTTGATCACCTGTTGTACCTGCAGACTGGGCTTTTGCGTCTCATGCACAAGGACCCCCAGGTCCCTTTGCACGGTAGCATGTTTTAATTTGTTTCCATTGAGATAGTAATCCCATTTGTTATTATTTCCTCCAAAGTGTATAACCTCGCATTTATCAACGTTATACTCCATTTGCCATATCCTCGCCCACTCACTCAGCCTGTCCAAATCTCTCTGCAGATCTTCTCCGTCCTCCACACGATTCACTTTTCCACCTATCTTTGTGTCGTCTGCAAACTTCGTTACCCTACACTCCGTCCCCTCCTCCAGATCATCTATATAAATGGTAAACAGTTGCGGCCCGAGTACCGATCCCTGCGGCACGCCACTAGTTACCTTCCTCCAACCGGAAAAACACCCATTTATTCCGACTCTTTGCTTCCTGTCGGATAGCCAGTCCCCAATCCACTTTAACACACTACCCCCAACTCCGTGTGCCCTAATCTTCTTCAGCAGCCTTTTATGGGGCACCTTATCAAACGCCTTTTGGAAATCCAAAAACACCGCATCCACCGGTTCTCCTCCATCAACCGCCCTCGTCACATCTTCATAAAAATCCAACATGTTTGTCAAGCACGACTTTCCCCTCATGAATCCATGCTGCGTCTGATTGATCGAACCATTTCTATCCAGATGCCCTGCTATCTCCTCTTTAATAATGGATTCCAGCATTTTCCCTACTACAGACGTTAAGCTGACCGGCCTATAGTTACCCGCCTTTTGTCTCCTTCCTTTTTTAAACAGCGGCGTAACATTAGCCGTTTTCCAATCAACCGGCACTACCCCAGAATGCAACGAGTTTTGATAAATAATCACTAACGCATCCACTATTACCTCTGACATTTCTTTCAATACCCTGGGATGCATTCCATCCGGACCCGGGGACTTGTCCACCTTCAGTCCCATTAGTCTACCCAGCACTGCCTCTCTGGTAACATTAATCATATTAAGTATTTCTCCTGCTGCCAACCCTCTATCGTTAATATTTGGCAAACTATTTGTGTCCTCCACCCGTGAAGACCGACACAAAAAACGTATTTAAAGACTCAGCCATATCCTCATTTCCCACTATTAACTCCCCCCTCTCGTCCTCCAAGGGTCCAACATTCACTCTAGCCACTCTATTCCTTTTTATATATTTATAAATATGAGAAGGCCTTGGCAGGCAGGATTAAGGAAAACCCCAAGGCATTCTACAAATATGTGAAGAGCAAGAGGATAAGACGTGAAAGAATAGGACCTATCAAGTGTGATGGTGGGAAAGTTTGTATGGAACCAGAAGAAATAGCAGAGGTACTTAATGAATACTTTACTTCAGTATTCACTATGGAAAAGGATCTTGGTGGTTGTAGTGCAGACTTGCAGCGGACTGAAAAGCTTGAGCATGTAGATATTAAGAAAGAGGATGCGTTGGAGCTTTCGAAAAGCATCAAGTTAGATAAGTTGCTGGGACCGGATGAGATGTACCCCAGGCTACTGTGGGAGGCGAGGGAGGAAATTGCTGAGCCTCTGGCGATGATCTTTGCATCATCAATGGAGACGGGGGAGGTTCCGGAGGATTGGAGGATTGGGGATGTTGTTCCTTTATTCAAGAAAGGGAGTAGAGATAGCCCTGGAAATTATAGACCAGTGAGTCTAACCTCAGTGGTTGGTAAGTTGATGGAGAAGATCCTGACAGGCAGGATTTATGAACATTTGGAGAGGTATAATATGATTAAGAATAGTCAGCATGGCTTTGTCAAAGGCAGATCATGCCTTACGAGCCTCATTGAATTTTCTGAGGATGTGACTAAACACATTGATGAAGGAAGAGCCGTAGATGTAGTATATATGGACTTCAGCAAGGCATTTGATAAGGCGCCCCATGCAAGGCTTATTGAGAAAGTGAGGGGGCATGGGATCCAAGGGGACATTGCTTTGAGGATCCAGAACTGGCTTGCCCACAGAAGGCAAAGAGTGGTTATAGATGGGTCATATTCTGCATGGAGGTCGGTCACCAGTGGAGTGCCCCAGAGATCTGTTCATAGAAATCATAGAAATCATAGAAACCCTACAGTACAGAAAGAGGCCATTCAGCCCATCGAGTCTGCACCGACGACAATCCCACCCAGGCCCTACATATTTTACCTGCTAATCCCTCTAATCTACGCATCCCAGGACACTAAGGGGCAATTTTAGCATGGCCAATCAACCTAACGCGCACATCTTTGGACTGTGGGAGGAAACAGGAGCACCCTGAGGAAACCCGCGCAGACACGAGGAGAATGTGCGAACTTCACACAGACAGTGACCCAAGCCGGGAACCTAGGTCCCTGGAGCTGTGAAGCAGCAGTGCTAACCACTGTGCTACCGTGCCGCCCTTGTTCTGGGACCCTTACTCTTTGTGATTTTTATAAATGACCTGGATGAGGAAGTGGAGGGATGGGTTGGTAAGTTTGCTGATGACACAAAGGTTGGAGGTGTTGTGGATAGTGTGGAGGGATGTCAGAAGTTGCAGCGAGACATTGATAGGATGCAAGACTGGGCGGAGAAGTGGCAGATGGAGTTCAACCCAGATAAGTGTGAGGTGGTTCATTTTGGCAGGTCAAATAGGATGGCGGAATATAATATTAATGGTAGGACTCTTGGCAGAGTGGAAGATCAGAAGGATCTTGGGGTCCGAGTTCATAGGGCGCTCAAAGCAGCTGTGCAGGTTGAGGCTGTGGTTAAGAAGGCGTATGGTGTACTGGCCTTCATCAATTGAGGAATTGAGTTTAGGAGTCATGAGATAATGTTGCAGCTATATAAGACCCTGGTCAGACCACACTTGGAGTACTGTGTTCAGTTCTGGTCGCCTCATTACAGGAAGGATGTGGAAGCCATAGAAAGGGTGCAGAGGAGATTTGCAAGGATGTTGCCTGGGTTGGGGAGCATGCCTTATGAGGATAGGTTGAGTGAGCTCGGCCTTTTCTCCTTGGAGAGACGAAGGATGAGGGGTGACCTGATAGAGGTATATAAGATGTTGAGAGGTATTGATCGAGTGGATAGTCAGGGGCTTTTTCCCAGGGCTGAAATGGTTGTCACAAGAGGTTTAAGGTGCTGGGGAGTAGGTACAGAGGAGATGTCAGGGGTAAGTTTTTCACTCAGAGGATGATAGGTGTGTGGAATGGGCTGCCAGCAACGGTGGTGGAGGCGGCTTCGATAGGGTCTTTTAAGAGACTTTTAGATAAGTACATGGAACTTAGTAAGATAGAAGGTTATAGGTAAGCCTAGTAATCGCTAAGGTAGGGACATGTTTGGCACAACTTTGTGGGCTGAAGGGCCTGTATTGTGCTGTAGTTTTTTCTATGTTTCTATATTTCTATGAGATATTGGGCAGGGCATTGAGTCTGTGATCTCTGTCCATGAGATCGCCATTACATAGAACATAGAACAGTACAGCACAGAACAGGCCCTTCGGCCCATGATGTTGTGCCGAGCTTTATCTGAAACCAAGATCAAGCTATCCCACTCCCTATCATCCTGGTGTGCTCCATGTGCCTATCCAATAACCGCTTAAATGTTCCTAAAGTGTCTGACTCCACTATCACTGCAGGCAGTCCATTCCACACCCCAACCACTCTCTGCGTAAAGAACCTACCTCTGATATCTGTCCTGTATCTCCCACCACGAACCCTATAGTTATGCCCCCTTGTAATAGCTCCATCCACCCGAGGAAATAGTCTTTGAACGTTCACTCTATCTATCCCCTTCATCATTTTATACACCTCTATTAAGTCTCCCCTCAGCCTCCTCCGCTCCAGAGAGAACAGCCCTAGCTCCCTCAACCTTTCCTCATATGACCTACCCTCCAAACCAGGCAGCATCCTGGTAAATCTCCTCTGCACTCTTTCCAGCGCTTCCACATCCTTCTTATAGTGAGGTGACCAGAACTGCACACAATATTCCAAATGTGGTCTCACCAAGGTCCTGTACAGTTGCAGCATAACCCCACGGCTCTTAAACTCCAACCCCCTGTTAATAAAAGCTAACACACTATAGGCCTTCTTCACAGCTCTATCCACTTGAGTGGCAACCTTTAGAGATCTGTGGATATGAACCCCAAGATCTCTCTGTTCCTCCACAGTCTTCAGAACCCTACCTTTGACCCTGTAATCCACATTTAAATTTGTCCTACCAAAATGAATCACCTCACATTTATCAGGGTTAAACTCCATTTGCCATTTTTCAGCCCAGCTTTGCATCCTATCTATGTCTCTTTGCAGCCTACAACAGCCCTCCACCTCATCCACTACTCCACCAATCTTGGTGTCATCAGCAAATTTACTGATCCACCCTTCAGCCCCCTCCTCTAAGTCATTAATAAAAATCACAAAGAGCAGAGGACCAAGCACTGATCCCTGCGGCACACCGCTGCCTCCAATCCGAAAATTTTCCATCGACCACCACCCTCTGTCTTCGGTCAGACAGCCAGTTACCTATCCAATCGGCCAACTTTCCCTCTATCCCACACCTCCTCACTTTCATCATAAGCCGACCATGGGGGACCTTATCAAACGCCTTACTAAAATCCATGTATATGACATCAACTGCCCTACCTTCATCAACACACTTAGTTACCTCCTCAAAAAATTCTATCAAATTTGTGAGGCACGACTTGCCCTTCACGAATCCGTGCTGACTATCTCGGATTAATCCGCATCTTTCTAAATGGTCGTAAATCCCATCCCTAAGGACCTTTTCAATCAATTTACCTACCACCGAAGTAAGACTAACCGGTCTATAATTACCAGGGTCATTTCTATTCCCTTTCTTAAACAGAGGAACAACATTCGCCATTCTCCAGTCCTCTGGCACCATCCCCGTGGACAGCGAGGACCCAAAGATCAACGCCAAAGGCTCTGCAATCTCATCCCTTGCCTCCCACAGAATCCTAGGATACATTTCATCAGGCCCAGGGGACTTAACGACCTTCAGTTTATTCAAAACTGCCAAGACATCCTCCCTCCGAACATCTATTTCCTCCAGCCTATTAGCCTGTAACACCTTCTCTTCCTCAAAAACATGGCCCCTCTCCTTGGTGAACACTGAAGAAAAGTATTCATTCATCACCTCGCCTATCTCTACTGACTCCATACACAAGTTCCCACTACTGTCCTTGACCGGCCCTAACCTCACCCTGGTCATTCTTTTATTCCTCACATAAGAGTAAAAAGCCTTGGGGTTTTCCTTGATCCGACCCGCCAAGGACTTCTCATGTCCCCTCCTAGCTCTCCTAAGCCCCTTTTTCAGCTCATTCCTTGCCATTGACAGCTCAAGATCCAGTAAAACCCAGAAATCACGAATTTCACCCAATAATGGGCAAGAACCTGATTTTCATACATTTAAATAAGTTTAAACCGAATTAAACACCCCCTCACTAAATTATCTCTCCCACTCCCCCCGCACCCACACCCCCTCCCCCGCCACGAGATTTTCTTACCTTGGCAACGTGACGTCATATCAGCAAGGTTTACAATAGATTCACCCAGACATGAACCTGTCATGTGGATCCCCCCCTACACCCCCCGGGGGCGCAAAGGGCAATATAGCCTCCAAGGGAGAGGGACATGGCCAGGCAGTCCCCTGCACAGGTTGGCACTGCCAGGAACCAGGGTGCCAGCCTGTGCTGGGGGGCAGTACCAGGAGTTTCTTCAAAAGTATTAAGTGGTTTAACTTCCTCTTTTGCAAACCACTTGTTCCTTTGGAAGAAACCACAGCTGTCAATCAGGCTTAGTATCTTTGTAAACATTGAGGTTAGAATCAATGGAGGTACTTGAGATGCATTCAAACAGGAAGGGAAACTAAAATAAACACAGCTGACTGGAGCATGAGTAAAAATCCATTAAGCTGTCAATGGAGGCCTATTTCAAAGCACTGCATGTTGAATTTGACAGAGATCAAAGGGTTCCAAGGGACTCGGGAGAATTTCAAAGGTTTCAGCTTGCAAGGATGCCTCAGAGACTTCAAATCTAAGCTGTGTAATTTCATTGGGGATGACTTCATTGCTGTGCATAATGGAACCTGGAATGCAACAGAATCCCAACACAAACGGAAAACACTCATGTTTTCCCACTGGCGTGTGTACTTAACCTGAAATTGGAAGAATTCTGCCCATCGTATCAAATTATAACGCTGAATGCGTGGGGTTACTGGAATAGGGTGGTGGAGTGAGCCTATATAAAGTGCAGACTCGATGAGCCAAATGGCCTTTTTCTGCACTGTCGGGATTCTATGTTGCAGTATTGTACTTTAGGGTAGATTTTACAAATTAGTGCTCCTTGCATGTGATGTGATGAGAATTTATGCTTGGGTAGTCCCCACCAAATTTATATTAGAAGCACAGATTTCTAAAATCAACAATGATATTCTGAATGTATTCTCATTGTGAGATATAGTAATGCTTATATTCACATGTGTCCAATTAAATAAGCTGAGGGCAGTGGAAATATTGGCCACAATTCTCCCATCGCGACCCATAAGTTTTCTGTCGGGTCATGGTGGGAGATGCGCATCGCCGACCTCGAACAGGGATTTGCGTATGCGCCAGGAACGCATGCACATCTCTCAGAACCGGCGAACAGTTGCCGGTCAGATCACGCTGGAAACCGGCAGGAAGGCAGGTAAGTAATTTAAATCTTTTAAAAATGTATTTTAAATATGTTTATTAGTTCATTATCAGGAACTTTCAGGTCCCAATTGAATCTCCCACCCAGCCAGGAGTACTTTATTCCGACAGGGTTCAGCCTAGCTCCCCATGTTCAGGGAACTAGCAGGACTGAAGGGGGGACAATCGGGGCCCCCCAGGGGGTTGGGCGGTGGGGGGTGGTGCCCCCTTGGCATGGGCACCCTGGCAGTGCCAGCCTATGCCCCTGGCACCGCCCAAGGGCAAAATGCCCACGCCCAGGGGGCACCTTGGCATTGCCCATTGGGCATCGGGCACTGCCAAGGGGGTGGGGCCTATTGTGGGGGGGGTCTAGGGGTGATCGGTGGGGGTCGGGGGCCCTGCTGCCACTCTGCAGACAGGATCGGTCTGGGATGGAGGGAGGGCAGTGATTGGGGTAGGCTGGGGGGTGCTAGGTGGTGGGGGGTCTGCCTCCGGTGGGGTCTGACCTTGGAGGGGTCAGTGGGGTGGGGAGGGTGGTCTGCCAGGGTAAGGTGGATGTGGGGATTGCCACTACTGGAGGTGTGGGCTGTGCATTGGGGTGCTCTGGGACGCAGCGGGGGAGGTCAGGGCTGGCCCAGGAATTGTTGTGGGGGCCTCGATCGGGCCATGGGGGAGGCTGGAGGGACAGCACTGCGGGGTCCCGCGCTGGCCAGCAAACAGGTAGACTGACAGATCGGGACCAAGTCACATGCGCAGAGATCCAGAACTGTCAAACTCTGGCGCGAATAGACATACTGCCCCCCCCCCCCCCCCCCCCCCCACTCTTGTTGCTGTGCGAACCCAGAAAACCTGATGTCTCGAATCAATGGGCCTGATTTTACCATTTTCATTCTAAGTGCTGAATCTGGGCACAATTCAGATCCGACTTGGAAATCTGCTTTCAGGCGCCCCCATACGCACTTAGCCTGAGAAAAAAAATCGCTGTGGGCGGGGCTTATCATGCCTGAAATAATCGGAGCTCTGAACTGTGCATGCGCAGTTAGAAAAAAAAATTGAAAATCGCACCGCGGTCACATCGCTGCGGGGCTGCAAAAAGTGTGGATAAAGTGGCCCAGGAGCGATGGCCCCCACAGACATCACCCCACCCCCACAGCATAACTGTTCCCCTTATACACCCACCCACCCCTCCAATACCTCGACCGATCAGAATCTTCTGTCCCCCTTCGTCCCCACCAATCGCCGGCAGAATGGCAGCGGACCCCCCTGCCCCTGCCCCCTCCCCACCCGAGATCCATCTGGCCTCTTCCCCCCCCCGAGAATGATCAGGCCTCCCTCACCTCCCCCCACCCCCCTCCAAGAATGATCAGGCCTCCCCTCCCCAGAGAATGGTCAGGCCTCCCCAGCCCCCAGAGAATGATTGGGCCTCCCCCCCTCCCCCGAGGATGATCAGACCTCCCCCCCACCACCACCCGCCCCCCTGAGAATGATTGGGCCTCTCCCCTCCCCCAAGAATGATTGGGCCTCCCCCCCTCCCCTCCCCCCCAGAGAATGAACAGGCCTCCCCCCCCCCCCCCACCAGACAAAGAACTGGCCTTCCTCCCGCCTACTACCCCCCCCCCCCCCACCCCCCACCAGATAGCGATCTGTCCTCTCTCCCCCCCAACCACCAGAAAATGATCGGGCCTCCCTTCTCCCGCTCCCCCCTCACCAGAGAATGATTTGGCCCGCCTCGCTCCCCCCTCCATCACCGTTCTGAGTCAGAGAGCCGTTGGAAACTCTGAACTCACCTCTTCAGCAGCTGGAGCGCCCAAAACAGACCTTTGCCAAATCTGGACGCATGAACGCGATGGTTTAAGGGGAAATGCTGATAAAGTTGGGCGGGCAGCCCATTAATTCAATTTAAATTCATGCAAATGCGAATCGGATTGTGGCCATTCCCGGGCCTCAGTAAAGTGGGCATCTGCGCGGACATGGGCGCGGATCGCGTTAATGGCTTCATGCCCGACTTTACCACGTTTGCATGCCTGAAAACGGGCAGGACACAATGGTAAAATCGGGCCCAATGTTTTAGGCAAACAAATTGTAGCAAATGATTTGTTTTCCACCCTACTGCCTGTAGGACTTTCTTTTGTGCAAAATGGTGTATTCAAACAGCAATTGCAATATATGTGTGGTGAACCATCGTTGGTTCCCACTGTGGGATTGTTCTAATGTTGTTGTTGGGCTAGGGTGGGATTGATACACCTGTGGCTGTTACTGTTGTGGCACATCCCAGTCGGGCTCCGCCTCCTGGGAGAGGTATAAGACCCCCTGCTCGGGCGGGACCCCTTCAGTCTGGGATAGTGTGTTAAAGTTCTGATAGTTCCATTGTTAGTTAATAAAAGCCTTCTTTTACCGAAGCTTTGTGCCTCGTGTCCAATTGATGTGCATCAATATGCCAACTTCTTTGAATTTAAATTGAGGCAAATGGATTATGCTCAGAACTGAGGTCCAATGAGTGTGGTTATTTGGGCTATGTTTTCTGAAGGTGAAGGAGCTCCAACAGTTCTTGAAGGTTGTCCTAAGACAGAACATCTGCATAGGATGAAGGAGTAGGTCAACCTGATAGTTTCCTACTTGGTGAACAATAACAATGTAGATTGTTATTTTATCTGCTTACAGGTAAATAACAGCAGTGTAAAGCACCCTGTAATTCCACTCACCACAAAATGGAAATTGTACTTCGACACACTTTAGTGAATCATAGAGCAATACTAATCAAAGGGAGCATGTCTCCACTGTAATATTGAATAATGTTATTCAGCAAAATAAAAGCTCCACACCCAGTTATGGTTTCAACATTTCTACAGTTTTTCCAAGAAAATGACTTAAAATGTGCAATAACACATTCTGAAGTAGCTTCATGAATTAAAATGAATGTTCCTGAAGATGGTTTGCCGAACACAGAATTCTTCAGCTGTTCACAATAGCGGGACTCTCCAGTTCTGCCAGCAGCACACCCCAGCCCTCAGGTTTTGGAGTGGTTTGGGGTGACACCAATGGGAGATCCCACTGACAGCGTCAGGACCAGAGAATCCCACCACTCGAGAACAGAACACCACCTTCCACTGCCAGGAAACACGTGGCAGGGAGGCTGGAAAATCTCAGCCACCATGTTGATTCTTATTATTGCTGTGGAAGGCAGAAAAAAGGTGGCAGATGCCAATCTCAGCGGTTCCTACACAACAGCAGAAACAAGAATCTGTCAGCTGATAACTATGTTTAAAAAGTTTTCCGTGATATCCTTTTTTTTTAACTTGACAACTTTAGTATCCTGATTTGTTTTTAAAAATGCACTTGTCTCTCGAGAGACTGGTTAAGTGCAGGCTATTTCTTTTTGCAAGTTCTATTTTATGCACTATGGACCTCTGTGAAGCACGGCAGCATTGATATAAATGAGTGGGAAGAGCTTGCTATCAATCATTCAGCATGGTGACAATTTGTCCATCAAGCTGCATCACATCTTAAAATCACGGCGCCTTAACGATAAGGCACTGGGGTGATGGATAAGGAAAAAGAAGGAAGCAAATCCTGCACCTTGGATCCCACTACCTCATGGGCATCATGCTCCATGTTCCCAAAAATCTGCCATTGGACAATTGGCTTGTTCAGTCACATGTTCTTATCCATGGCAGATAATTGCAACCCCAAGAAAATGTCATCCTCGAATCAAGGGATAGCCAACGATAACCTCTGAGTCTGTCCAATTAATTTGAGATGCTTCGAAAAACAGGCAGGTTTATTGTGTTGAAAGCATGCACTTGTGAAACTTCCACAGTTTGCCACTATACACTGAACATTGGTACAGTGAGAGATGACAGATTACTTCATATACCATGCAAGCAAGTCCAGACAATAGCTTAAGCCATGACTGATTGCTTTGCCGTAGCCCACTTTATGTTAAACGCATTCTAGCTGTTCAATTTCACAACTGTAATTTTGCTCCTCTGCATCATTCAGTCCTCGGTGGAATAACAGGGTTCCTTTGGTAATGATTCCTTTTCTATTGTATTGTTTTCTGCATAATCAGGTTGGTCGAGGTTTGGGTGACACAGCCATCTGTCAAGTTCATTTGTTCTGTAAAATGCAAGAAATAAAAGCTGCACAACTTGAGGCTATCTGTATCCCTGGCATAGTAAGCAAACCTTCACCTTCCATCAATTCCTCATCTCCTGAAAATGAATTATTGCTTTTTTAATATCACCTTTTTTTTTAGACCTGCAACACACATTTTTTTTTCTTTTCAAATCAGGACTGTAGTCCCACAGAGTATTTAATACAGGCTTTTCTGATGAAGCACAGAGATCGGCAGGTGATACACTGTTGGCACTGATCATATCAGCATGCAGTACCTTGTTCCACTAACAACAAGGGCGAGGAGTTGACACTCATATGATTTGCAGCTGTATTTCTTTTCTAATTCAAGTGTAGCTCCATTTCCGCATTGGATGAATTTACACATTATCAGTGCCTAATACACTTGTTGGCTAGTCTCATTTCCTGGATCAAAAAAAAATTGAGTCATATTTGCTAAGGCTCAGTCCTGAGCATCTCAGTTTATTAAAGTTTATTGGCCATGTACACACTTCAGGATTTAGGGGCAATCACTTCTTTAGCTGAAACATTGAATTAAGATGCTGCATCTCACTATGGGTCCGGCAGACTCCAGCTGAGCTACAGGTAGCAAAAGTCTCCTCCAATTAGAGAAAATCATCACTCACAGTCAATAACTGCGCTAAAGGCAGCTTTCAAATCTGCGAGGGATTCACATTTAATGTACTGATTGGGGTAGTCTGAGCCAACTTCACTGTGTACTGAAACCAAAGCAATTTAGTTCTTGCCTACGGGCTTTTTGGCAGTTTGTCTAGTGCTGAGTGCTGTAAGGACTGTGATACAATTTAATCTCAGACATCTGTGCTCAGGCAGGGTCTGTTCCTTAACAGACAGAGCAAGTGAGGTTTAGGGAAAAGCGGAATGTGAAGAAATAGTCCTTATCACTTTCTCCCAAATAGAGCTCTAAATATAAAGCTGACACATATATGGGAATTGGATCTACAGTACATGTTCAGTTCAGTGTAGGCATGATGCATTTTTTGGATCTGGTTTACTCACAGTATGACTAACATAATAAAGTACAAGGAGCACTAACCAGAAGGGCAGGCCAGATAAGAAATAGATATCAAATCCAGCTCCTGTAGCCAATTCTAAGCGTATACAACAAACATAGCTGGTTCGTCCTGTAAACTGACTAGAGATGAACAAAATCCTAATATGCTGCTGTTAAACCCCATTCTAATTGAACTAGAAAAAATTCTCAGAACTTAACTCGAGAATATAGCGATACGACCACATGACTATACAAGTCTTACCGTCACAATCAAACGCCAACAGGCATCGGTTCACACTAATGATATTTGGCATCTGAAGTCATTTTAAATGGAGGGAATATAAGCATACAAATCTACATGAAGATATTTTATACAAATTTAGGTGTTTATATGGTCAAATGTGTTTATGCAAATCCAATGTAAGTATTTTTTTTTATTCAACGTTAAATTTTTTGTTACATTAATATCATTTTTGTCCAGTGAAATGTTATGTTTCACAGAACTCCAAACAGAGCTAGAGATAGGAAATACGTCTGAACAAAACCATATATGCATGATGTCTGGGAAAAAAGTGCCTCTAGCACAGCGTTAACCTATAATTAACAGCACTGCTATTTTCCTTCTTTTCCAAACAAATGCGGAGTTTTATTGATTGTATTTTCAATGAATAAAAAACATATAAAAAGGAGTCAGTCCAATAAATAGCTGCTCTAATGACTTAAAAAGTTCAGTCAGTGCAACAGCGGTAATCTTTAAAGAATTGTACACCTCAGACTAAACCTGGCAAAGTATTGAGAGCTCTTCAGCAAACACTGAATTGTCAGTCAACAATTAAACATATTTGTAAAGTCTAGAGATTGCATATTGTATCCTAAGGCTTTTTGCTCCTCTGATTACTCTAAGCAGACAGAATTCAGAAAGTTCAGTGCTGTCTTAATCACTATAATTGTACAATAGCAATTGGTACAGACAGTTAACCTCATCTCCCTGCCCCTTTAAATACAGGTTCTCAGCTATCTCCCAGTGCCCTATGGGCAGAAACATATGCTTACCAAGATTTGTAAGGTTGCTAGCTTATGCTTTATTTTTGCTCTGGTATATTCTTTTCCTGATGGCTTTTGCAAATTTTGTAACTTCTAATTTTTGTTCATCAAAATCTACATCTAATTTGTTACTTCAATTTACCATGACCATATTTCAGTGCAATACCCCTCTGTTACCCCTCTGTGTCCCACTATCTTTTTTGTTCCTGGATCACTTATTAATATAAGGAACATTATGCAGCAGACTTATATTAATCCAGCCTTCACATAAGGTTAGGTGAAATAAAGTAGGATGAGGCTCATGTGGAACATAGACATCAGCACAGAGCAGCTTGGCTAAGTGGCTGTTTCTGTGCTGTAAATTCTATTTAATGTAATCTAAGCAACACAACACATACCTTATACTGTAATGTGAAGTCTCTCTGAGAAATTCTGTACAATTGTCCTTCTTCAACACAGAGGATGCTGATAACATGGAATCTTATTTCAATATGCACTGAATTTTGATCTACTGTAGGCATGGTAGCACAGTGGTTAGCACTGCTGCCTCACATTACCAGGGACCTGGGTTCAATTCTGGCCTTGGGTGACTGTCTGTGTGGAGTTTGCACATTCTCCTCGTGTCTGAGTGGGTCTCGTCCGGGTTCTCCGGTTTCCTCCCACAGTCCAAAGATGTGTAGGTTAGGTTGATTGGCTCTGCTAAATTGCCCCTTAGTGTCAGGGGGACAAACAGAGTAAATATGTGGGGATAGGGCCTGGGTGGGATTGTGGTTGGTGCAGGTTAGATGGGCCGAATGGCCTCCTTCTGCACTGTAGGGATTCTATGGATACTGAAAGTAAGATGGTTCATACAAGATCAACAATTTCTACTCCTTTTTTGACATTCTTTATTAGTATGGATTTTGTTAATTTTATAAACTTTTCTTGTCACTTTATGCAGCTAATTTTAGGATACTCTGATGACTTTGAACAGTTAGTACATTTGATAGTTCTACACCGGTTTCTCCTGCTTTCACCATGGCTTACAGGCCCATCATTTCAAAGGACACGGGCATTATGATTGAGAAAATGGGCACTGTTAGCAGCGAGGAAAGAGAGAGAAACCAGAACTAATCTTGTTGAAGGAGCAGGGGATGCATAAGAAACTGCACAGCTGGAGCACATAGCTGAGGTACGGTGAGGCAAGCCTGTGCATGGATTTCAAAATGACGGCAAGGATCATAAGCCACTGGGGCATGGCAGTTTGACAAAGATAAGAGAGTCAAAAATGTAAGACAATGCAGGACAGAATGCTTTGTAGCATGCAGAAAAACATGTAAGGTTTGGAAAATCTCAAAGAGAGCATGCTAATGGTAGCATCAGCCTACTGAAAATTTGAATGTGATTTTTATGTGATGGTGGACGGTGACCATCTGGATGTCTGGTGTGCTGGCTTCCAGCAATGGCTTGAAGTTCAGACAGAAGGTGGAGAAGCATCCTCATGACTATCACGAGATGGGTTCCCAGTGTAGGGAGCACTGCAGAGTCCAAGAAATGTGAGGAGCTGTGTTAACATCTGCTGAGTTCCCGTGATTGGGGCAACAGCTGCCAGGCCTGGTTCTTGTTACTGTTAGTGGGGCATGGGATGGAATGTCAGTAATAAACCACAGAGTCTGTCCAGCAGACAGCTGGCAAGGTAACCAGTGCAACATTAGTGGGGTTGGGACTCAGCATCATATGCAATCCTTCAGGGATCATTCAGCAGCTGGGAGAATGTGGGTAACACGAGCCCCATGCCCAACCTGAGAGCCCTCCAGACCCATTCACCCATGCAAGCGCCCCCCCACCCCCCCACCCCCCCACACCCCCCCACCCCGCCACCCCGCCCACCCCCACCCTCCCCACCCCCCCCCACCCCCCCACCCCCCCCACCCCCCCCACCCCCCTACCCCCCCCACCCCTCCACCCCCACCCCCCCCACCCCACCCCCCCCACCCCACCCCCCCCACCCCACCCCCCGCACCTCACCTTGCAGCACAGCAGCAGCTGGCACCCACCCTTGCACCCCGGGAGTTGGTGCTCAGCAGAATTCACCCCCTCGATCTCCTTCACGACTACTGCGTCCAAGCCACACTTTTATAGAGCAGTGCTAATTGGTGGCAACATGACATCTCGCTGGAGAGGTGGGAATCATCCGAGAGGGAGAAGCAAGTGTCCTGTACTCGCTAATGATATTGAAATCCAGCCAATCTAATGCTAATAAGCTTTGCACCCTTTCTGGATGTGAAGCAGTTTGCAGCATTGGAGAGGGGCTGGAACATAGCAAACCATTTGGCGCTGGATGAGAATTGGATTTATAGTGTCTCATATTAGATTCCTGGCTCACAGTGCCCCATGTCCCTAAATAATGTTACTAAAGGAAGAGCAAAGTAAGTCTAAAGTCTCAAAGATGGCCATACAGATGGAAGAAAATATTCAAAGTAATATATTGAGAGTAATTTTCAGCTTCATTGCTTTGGCAGGAAACAGGTGCCGCTACAGCAGATGGTGGAATTTGATTCAATAAAGAAAATCTGGAATTAAGAATCTACTAATGACCATGAAATCATTGTCAATTGTTGGAAAAACCCATATGGTTCACTAATGTCCTTTAGGGAAGGAAATCTGTCATCTTTATCTGGTCTGGCCTACATGTGACTCCAGAGCCACTGCAATGTGATTGATTCTCAACTGCCCTCCAAGGGCAACTAGGGATGGGCAATAAATGCTGGCCAGCTAGCAATGCTCATGTTCTACGATGAATAAAAAAAGAGAATTTTTAGCCGCGATTCTCTGATCTCATTCGCCCTACCATCGCTGCCAGCAAGAATGGAGAATTTGTCACTCAGGAGAATTCTAGCTGTA
The DNA here is from genome assembly GCF_964213995.1 of Mustelus asterias. NCBI lineage: Eukaryota > Metazoa > Chordata > Chondrichthyes > Carcharhiniformes > Triakidae > Mustelus > Mustelus asterias. The sequence continues at coordinate 114,645,762 of NC_135802.1, forward strand.
GAGGAGGTTAGAGAATGCTAACCTTGACTTCAAATTTATATCTGTATGTTTAGTGGTTGAAACAAATTTGCATTGAATTTCCTTCGTGCATTCTTCCAAAGGCATAGTGGATACATGAGTTGACCCAGGGGATAAATGTAATGCAATGAGGAACTTCTGGCCAATTATTGTTAACAGTTGCTGGTGACAGACCTATTAACCACACCCATTATCCTGAATGTGTGGGATGCTCGAATATCAGCACACTGCTTTAGTTTAACTATTCACAATTGCTTTAATTCTGAATGAGAAGCATCATTTCTGAGTGTCCAGCTGTGCACCCAGCTGTATAGTGATTAGCAATTAAGTGGTCTACTCATTAAAATTAATCCATTTTTTTTATGGTGATGTTTGTCACTTATATCCTGCTACTAAAATGATTAATGACTGGGAAAGGCAGCGCTCTGTCTTAAACGATGGTCAAAGATCCAGTTGCATATTTATTGAAAATCGTCACTAAGTAAAACGCAATGGCTGAGCAACAAGCTGGAGGTCGATAAAGTTGCCAGATTTGATTTAGTTATCATTCCTACTGTGCTTAATGTGAGAACGTAATAATCTCCAACGATGGCACCATTCCTTGCTCGTACGTTAAGGCACCTGAGGTTTTACAGACAATCCAAAAAACAAAAGCTCAAGCTTCATCAGCTGTACGGTGCTGAATATATTAGTCATGCTTCCAGCATGGGTCATTGCTACCGAGAAATGGCAAATCTGAAAAATTGGCAGTGACGTTACTGGATACAATGAGCAAATTATAGTCTTAAATTACCCTAATAAACATGTTCACAAGGCAGGATCCATAAACATACTGTTTATAGGATAGATTTTGGTTTGGGTACATTTTTGCTACATTGTGAAAAGTATGCACCTGAGCCAAGAGGCCAGGACACCGATGGTCAGTGGTCCTCAGACTTCATCAGCATAGAATCACAGAGTCACAGAATCCCTACAGTGCAGGAGGAGCCATTCAGCCCATCAAGTCTGTATTGACAACAATCCCACCCAAGCTCTATCCCCGTAACCCCACATATTTGCTCTGCTAATTCCCCTGATTCTAAGGTGCAATTTAGCATGGCCAATCAACCTAACCACACATCTTTGGACTCCGAGTGAGCTGCCAATGTTGGTCATGCCTCCACAGGCAGCTTGCCCAAACTAACACATCAATGTTGGGTCACCTGCCCGGTTGGCTGTGACCCTCAGGTAAACTCTGGGAGGTGGGATTTGGAATAGGTTATCATGATTACCACTCACTGAGTTGGAGAAGTACTCATGCTACTCCTGGCTCCACAACGATTATTTTTCAGCTTAACTGGAGTTCACAGGCACGGGGGTCAAATTCTCCAATCTCACTGCAGTTGGGAGTTTCTGGTCCTGCTGCAGTGAATGGAGATTTGGGTGAGCGCCAAATTCTCCAATATACAAGGGTGGGGTATGAGGGGGTGGGTCTGGGGGACATTGCCTGAGGGGTGGGGCATGAAGGAGAGCCACTGGGAGGGCCCCAATAGCGGCAATCAGGGCAGGGGGTAGATCAGAACAGCAGTTTATGTTGGGGGGGTGGCTGGGGTCATTCCTTCAATGAGGGTAGAGTCCCAATGTCCATCGGGGAAGGGAGGGGAGTCTTCAATTTCACTTTGCGATTGGGGTGCCCTTTATAAGCAGTGCCTAATCTCTTTAAACTGGGCTTGCCGGCGTGTTTAGGTCTTGCCGCTCTCAGAACCGGTGCAAAACGCAGCCCTTATGCAAAAAATGACTAAGTGCAAGAAAACCGCAATGTGATTCATGTCGGACATGCTGGGTTTCTCGCTCAAAATGAAACTGAACGAGGGATTCACCGGCCTCATTTGCGGATGGTGGGCATCCCAATGGCCCACTGAATCAGGCTCTCGGGCTAAAAAACGGGATTCCCGCTGGGCATGAGGGTTAATTGGACTGAGCTAACCTGTGCCGCTGGCCCTGATCAGGTTCCTGCTTAGAGCAAGTGGCAGCCAAATCACCAAACAAATCTGTTAATTGCAATACAATTAATGGCTTTGATGGCCCATTCATCAGCCCCCCGCCATTCACCCGCCTCTGCAGCAGGATATACACCGGACTGGCTTTGGTGTTGTCATCACCAATGTGGACCTGGTGTGCTGGACCCCGAGAGTCCAGGGAGCACCTCCAACCCTTCAACAAAGAGGGCATCCTCCCTCCCCACAACTCAAGCAAGGGCTCAGCCCTCCCACACCAAGCAGGCATGAGGGTGACCTGACTCTCCCTCTCAACCCCCTTCCCCCAAGATCCCCCTTAGCCCTCTCCCCTCAGATCCACATCCAAGCTGCACCTCATTCACCCTCCCCCCCTCAGAAACGCATCAACCCTCCTGATCCCTCATCCCCCACTCAGGCTCACCTTCAGGCCACCCTTCTTGGCAGTACCAACATTGCACTGCCCTCTAGCATCTTGGCACTGATATGCTCGCCTGGTGCGTCAGGCCTGTTGGGGGTTCAAGGAGTTAAGTACAGTGGCTATTTATCCCATTGTCACTGCCAGACTGCAGAGAAAGGATCTCTCAAGGATCCTGGAGTTGGATGGGCTCAGGCCAGACCTGAATATCACCGCTGGCATGATGATTTCAGGTAGCTCTGTGATCAACATCTTCATTCCTGTCATCAGCTGTGGACTTTCCTTAATCCTTTTGAAGGAACCACAGCTGTCAATCAGATTTAGAGTCCATGTAGACATTAGGGTTAGGAACAATGGAGGTACTTGAGATGCATTCAAGCGTGAAGAGAAATGTAAATAATTTCAGCTGAGTAGAGCATGAGTAAAAGTCCATGAAGCTGTCAATGGAGCCCAGTTCAAGGTACTGCATATCTGCAGCTTCTGACAGAGAGAAAGGGAAATCCCTGCTGCAGAACGGAGTGCTGCAATAATTAAAACCTGAGTGGGGGCGGGGGTGGGGGGGCGGAAGATTACCCTCATTCCTGCAGGTGGCCAGAAGGATGCAGATTAAAGTGACCAAGCCACAGCTGACAAGCAAGGAATGCAGATGTTGATTACAGGACTGCCTGAAATCACCATGATGTGGAGATGCTGGCATTGGACTGGGTAAGCGCAGTAAGAAGTCTCACAACACCAGGTTAAAGTCCAACAGGTTTATTTGGCAGCACAAGCTTTCGGAGTCTTAGGCCCCTTCTTCAGGTGAAGAAGGTTAGCCAAATACACTTACCTGAAGAAGGAGCCTGAGACTCCGAAAGCTTTTGCTGCCAAATAAACCTGTTGGACTTTAACTTGGTGTTGTGAGACTTCTTACTGTGAAATCACCATGCCAGGGGTGGTCTTCAGGACTATCAGGGCTAGAAGGGGCAGTACAGCCACGACACCCCCATCCCATGGGAGAGTGGTGGGATCAATCCCCTGCCCTCAGTCTGAGCCAATTCAATCCCCAAGACCCTTGAGGGACCCTTTCACTGCAGTCTGGCAGCAGCAGAGTGGCAAATCGCAACTGGATCTACCTCCTTGGCCCCCCTCTGGGCCCAAGGTGAGTATCAGTGTCAGGAGGCATTGCACCATTGGCACTACTAAGGCACATGATCTAAAGGGGGCCTGAGTGGGGGTCTGAAGGAGGAGGGGGTCTGTCAGGATGTGCAGAGGGGATAGGGCTGAGTGGGTGGTCTGAGGGGAAGGGGGAAGGATCACCCTCATGCCTGCATAGTGTGTGGGAGGGTGACACCTTTTGTTGAGGGGTTGGCGGTGCTCCCCTGGTCAGCAGGGGAGTCACCATTTCATTTTTTGGGGAGAGGCCTGACTCTGACCACAGAGATCTGGACATCATTTAAGTTTTACTGTTCGAATTTTAAAAAGGACTTATTGTCAGAATGCCATGGACAAAGTTGAAGTGAAATGGTTGAGATGGTGAATGAGACTGAAACTCCGTTAATATTTTCTTTTAATAAGTTATTAATTTTCATGTCCCTCTGTGTCTGTCTGTGATTTTTTTTCCCCTGATGGTACGTGATGTCACAGAAGATGAGCATTTAGCAGTTAGAATACAAATCCTTTTAACAGTAAGAGTTGAGTTAATCCGGTGGATGTTAATAGGGCCTGAGGGAATAAAATAATAACATGAATTAGCTGTTTGCAAACCCTAATCATCTGCATAACATGTAATTAACAATTCAGACCATCCTTTCAAGCAACATTGAAAGTATGTGCAACATTTCAAAAGGAGCCGATAATTTGTGTCAGAAATTTTAATTGCAGTTTTTTCTCCATTTTCTCCGTTTGCAAAAAGTATATTTGTCAGTAGCACTCCATAATTAGCTGACAGAAGCTACACTTTCATGCAGTTTTTATTTTTCTTCTCACTGCCCTCCAAGATCAGGCATTGCTCCTCAGAACTGAGAACTAAGCAAATCTCACACAATGGCAGAGATTTTCCAACCCCCCATGGCAGGACTCGCCACTGGAGATTTGACAGCCCAGGCAAAAGTCCATTGACTTTTGGTGCGACTGGATGATCCTGGCAGCAGACAGGGTCAGCACGTCCCACCCATGGGTTCAATGGAGTTCTAATGACTGTGTTCATTTGGATTTTAGTTCGGGGCCTAGAAATTGGACCATATTTTGGACTACTAAGACCTCCAATTAATAGGCACATTTCTGGCTGGTAGTGCTTTGTCTGTCATATTGGGTAAGGACAGACAAGAGGCATTCTTATAACCCATGCCTGAAGCAGGTGTTAGGGTCTTTGCAAATGCAAGTAAAGGACCTATTGCCTATTTAATTTTCTATAAGATTGACTTACCCTCAGGCAGCCTACATCAGCACTGGCTGCAAACAGCCAAATGTGAGATTGCTTGAAATATAGAAGCTTAGAAACATAGTTAAATACTGACGAACCAGGAAGAGCAGGAGTATTTTCTCCTAACTCTGCATTAAAGGATACAAATGCTGCAAAAAACCCTCCCCACTCACTAGTAGCCCATGAACTCTGATCTCTCCTCTGCTTTCGACCCAACACCTACATTCCCGACATTGATTCCAAACACCAATTCCCACAATACCTGACACTGACCTTGATTTCAACCCAGGGCCCCCTCCCGATTAGAATTCCCGATGACATTTATCAGAGATCCACGTCTTCAGAGAGCTTCATTGACAATAGGCCCAAGGCCAAATATCTGGAGAACTTTGAGCCTCATCATTCAGGTGGAGGGTGGCTGAACCCATGGGTGCCCAAAAACAGTTACAGCCTAATTTCAAGGGCTGGATCCTCTTGATTAGAATACAGTAAAAAGGGAGCTCCAGTAAAGTGTGTTTGTGTTCCACAGTCTACCGAATAGAACATTGATGATAGGGAAGGGAACCAGGCCAGGTCAAAATGCCAATTAAAAGGGAAGAAAGATTGGTGCAGGAGCCATCCCATGGCCATTCTAGTTGGCTCACAGCAACACTGATGTAGAAACCAGGATAGATTACTTTGATATTTTTTGCCTTTCTCTCTCCTTGAATATACTTGCTGTCCATGGTTGGCATTACAGTTCATTTGTGCACGGCAAATGATGTCAATGGATCAATTTCCCATTGTCCTACTACTAGCCTTCTTTAAGCAAGTCAAGCAGTGGCAATCCAGTTTCTGGGATTTAATTTCCATAATACAGCACTATTCTTTTGGTTTTTTACAGATAGTTAAAGCAGTTAGTGTTTGAAAAAAGAATTCTGTGGTACTGAAGTGAGTGAAACTACCTCCTGGGGGTGGTTTAACACAGCTAACCACAAAATGAATTGTATTCTGATTCTTTGACTGAAACTACATTTAAACTACAAATTCCGTGACATGATCTTCAAGTTAATCGTTTTTTGGCATTGTCATTGATTATATAGATGCTTTCACTGTACTTTCATGTAACATTCACGTGTATTTTTTTCTTTTAATGCATCCTTTATATACTTTATCCTTTTCTTCTTAGGCAGTCCCTCAGGGTCAAGGATGATTTACTTCCAAACTAAAAATGAGTTCTCAGGTAACTCAAGTTCAATATGCCACCAGTCCCTGTCACAGCCAGGCAGACGGTGGTGGGAGGTGTGGGTGGGTGGACTATCCATGTTGCCATGCTCCTTTCACTGTGGACACTTGGATTCAGGTTGCCCTTGGTGATGAAATTTGAGATGTTCAACTCCTTCCCAGATGCTTCTCCTCCACTTTGGGCGGTCTTGGACCAGGGGCTCCCCAGGTGCCATATAGGAGGGTGAGTAACACTACTGCCCCGTACACCATGAGTTTGGTGCCAGGTCTGAGGTCCTAGTCTTCAAACTCTCTCTTCCTCAGATGATCAAAGGCTGCACTTGCACACTGACAGGGGTGTTGTACCTAGTTTTCGATGTCTGTCCTTGTTCACAGTAGGCTCCAAGGTATGGAAAGTGGTCCATGTTGTCCAAGGCCTCGTCATGGATTTTGATAACTGGGGGTGCAGTGCAGTGCGGCAGGGGCAGGTAGGTAGAGGATTTTTATCTTATGGATATTTAGTGAAAGCCCATGCTCTCGTGTACCTCAGTGAAGTTGTTGACGATGGCTTGGAGCTTGGCCTCTGAGTTTGTGCAGATGAAAGCATCGTCAGTGCACTGTAGTTCAATGACAGAGGGTGGGATGACATTAGAAATGACCTGCAGGTGACGGAGGTTAAACAGATTCTTGTTTGTTCTGTAGTTTAGCTTCTCCCCAGCAGGGAACTTGCTGAGGATGAGATGAAGCATTGCAGTAAGGAAGATCTAGAAGAGTGCCGGTGAGATGACACAGCCTTGCTTGACCCCAGTCTGAATGTGAATTGGGTCTGTGGTAATCTGTTGGTCTGGATCATGGAGCAAACGGAGGATGGTGACAAACTTTCGGGGGAAACCAAAATGGAGCAGGATGTTTCATGATCCCTCACGGTTGAGAGTGTTGAAGGCCTTTGTCAAGGAAGGCTATGGACAAGGGTTGATGTTACTCCCCTGTTTCTCTTCTAGTTGCCTCATGGTGAAGATCATGTCCACTCTGCCCCTTAGCTTGGCAACTCTGGGAGGAGCGGGTTAAGGAAGTCTCTTGAGATGACCTTTCCTGTGGCCAACAGCAGGGAAAATCTCCGTAGTTATGCAGTCACGCTTGACGCCTTCCTTGAAGATGGTCACGATTATGGCGTCTCTGAGATCTCCTGGGATTTTCTCCTCCTTTCAGATACTCACAAGTTAATAGGTTAATGAACAAATGAAGAAACTGAAGTAGACGAAAAGGCAGATGATTAGTAGAGGAGGCTGCACTAATCAATGGATCTTTTTTTGCAGAGACTTTTAAAAATGGCAGGTGTGCTAGGATGCAAAGGCGTCGCCTCCATTTTCAGTAGTTCCCATTTTTAGCAGCAGGTGGAAGGAGCAGATGTACATCATACAGGCAGAAAACCCAAACTCAGCAGGAATATCTGAAATTAGCACTGAAAAGCCATGGGACCCCCAAAATAGTTACAACCCAAGTTCAAACATCATCTGCTTGGCTGTTTTGATTGACAGACCACCTGATGTTAGAAAAGCCATTATTATCTGTTTCTGCAGTTTCAATACAACTCTTTGTTGACATTTCCAAAGCTGTTATTACAGCTGAGGCCATTGTGAATACTTGGCTGAGTTTCAAATGTTACAAGAAATACTTACTTCAGCAGGGGCTAAGTTCATATTTTCATAATTTAAATAGGCTATTTAAGTGATTATCTCTGTCTTTAAAGGGGCTACTGAACAGATGTTTATTTGTTTTTATAACAGATTCAACCCTTGATTTTTTAATGGATTTAATTAAAGGGAGTTTTTCAGTATCAAGTATGAAAGCTATGTTAGATTGTTAGAAGTTTAATTTTCTTTTCATCTCCAAATGGCCCCAAAAATCTTCCCATGATGAATGCTGGGTGAGTGGCTATAGAGAGAGAATGGGGTTTAAGTGTCATATATTATGTTTTTATAATGATATAAAAGCACCAATCACTCCTCATAAGGGATTTGGTAAACATGTCGTGGGTTCACTTATTTAGGCTAGGCACATAAGAAAGTATATTCATGGATAGAAAGCTTGAAGACATCAGCAGCAGAGGTGTGTACCAGGTGCTTTGCTCACAGGCCAAAGTGAAACTGAGACTGGACTACATGATGCACTTTTCCTCTAGTGATGGTATGCTACTATCCTCTATAGACATATTAAAACAATATGGAGAGGACATGGGAGTATGAGGGGGGCGTAAGGGTGGATGGAGGCATGGGTTAGCATGGAAGGGCCATGTGAAATGGGCAGGAAGTTGAGGGGGTGTGAGGGTGAGGAATAGAGGGCCTAATGGTTTGTAAAACAACTGAGATGAAGTATGAGAGTGAGGGTGGGCCCTCTAACTGCGCTTATGGCTGCCTCTGCGGTTGGCAGGCCAGACTCTATCCCGGCCTTGCCTCCAGAGAGAGAGTTGTATGCATCTAAGATGGATCTGCCTCAAGCTACCCATCTTGGTAGCAAAAATCTAATCCAAATTGTTACTCAACTGTGTGAGACTGCAAGTAAAATTAGTCTTTGAGATTGTACTGCTCTGCGTTGGCCACAGTTGTCAATGTTAAAAGTACATTGGCTGAGCAATGTTCCCACTATTTTTTTTCAGTTGTGTGTGACTTATCCATTTAAGTACCCAGGCCCTTTAATTTTTTTTTACATGATTGCCCATCCGGGTAACTTAATAGAACCAACTTGTGCTGCTGATCTGCTGGAACACTTGGTGCTTAATGCAGATTAAGTCCTTATGGAATCCTGTACCATTATTGAAATCAGGAATCTAAACTAATGCCATAAAAAAATTTTGATTCAACAAGTAAGGACAAATTGTTTGCAATGGTGGAAGGTTCCAGAGTGCAAATGAACCAGAGGCAACATGAGGATAACTCTATTGATGCAGTGAGATATGATCTAGAATGCACTGCTTGAAATGGTCGTAGAAGCATTTTGAAATGCCACCTTCAAAAGGGAATTGGACAAATAAGTGAAAAATTGCATGGCTAAGTGGAAGAAGGGGGAAGAATGGGGAAGAGTAGCTCTTCCAAAAAGACAGCACAAGAACAATGGGCCAAATAGCCTTCTTCCAGTGTTGCTTCATTCTATGATTCTATATATATATGGCTTAAGTGACCAGAGCAAGCAGCCATCATGCAAAGGTGTGGCGATATGTAACATTTCATACGGGCAGTGTTTGGTGTTTGTTACGTTTAGTATGTACCACAGGGCAAACCTCATCTTAATGAAAATAAGGGAGGATACTGGGTACCTAATCGCTTTTTGCCAATTTTGTTCCTTGCTGAAGTTGAATTTCATCTCAAGGTTACCCAGTGAGTGAGGTAGGTGGTGTCCACTAACAGTGCAGATAGCACTGAGGAGCAATGGTTTGGATGTTACTGTGTCAGAACAAATTAGCAAGCTGCAGAAAACAAAGAGACAGTGGAAATGGATGATGGAGAATTGACTATAAATAAAAAACTGGAAGAGAACAAGGCAGCCAAATTAGGGACTGTTAAAAACTGGCTAAAGGCAATACTTGAAAGGGCAGATGCTGTATTATCTAAACAGTCTACACATCTGATTCCTCACTGAATTCAAACATGGAGAATCTCTTCAAATTAAGATGATTTCATTTTCACACAATGTCATTACTGCTCCAAATTAAACAATGACCTATGTTAAAATGCTATGCAAGGATTTTTATCAATCTGCTTTGAAATTGTCTGTGCTTTGAGATATCAGTGGGCATCTGTCTGGTCTCCACTGGGATTGTTTCTGGATGACCACTGGATTCTGATGCTAATTAATGATTCAGGCTGTTTATCATGTAATGACTCTTACCATTTCAGACTGAGCTTTCAAAGTGACTCAATTCAGCTAATTCATCTTCTGCAACATATACAATTTTGACATATTGTTGAGATGAAATTTAAATGACCCACCTTTCTTTAGAGAACCTTGAAGAAAATTTACAAAATATACAATTATAAAGCAGGTTGTGATAATTCTTATGACAAATGATTTGGACTGCGAACACAGGACTAAAACTTCTTTAAGGTGTGGGAGTGTTGTGATTCATCATTTGTTCACACTCATCTCCATTAAGGCAAACATCATGCAAACTAATTTCAATGATTGTAGCCTTGTTTCGAGTGGGTCCACATTACCAGCTGCCTGTCTGCTCATCAGCGGGTCCAGCAGCATGTGCTGATAGCATGTAATGCAGCTGGCCTGTTCTTCTTAAAGGCAACCTTCCCTTACACTCATTACAAGGATTGTCTGTTCTGCCACTCACTGCAAATGGGAGCTATACAGGTAGGACACCAGGGAAGAGGGAGGGTTCCTAGTTTCATGGTTACTGTGCTGGAAGACCTTGGTCATAGGGGTGAACAGGATGAGGAGGGTCATATTTCTGTTTTGAGTCAGGAGGCCCTCAAGAAGTGAATGGAAGCAGGTAGACAAGGGCTTGGTGTCTGGAGTCTATCCTAAAGGACCTGGTAGGAATGCTGGAAGAAGTTCAATGAACTCAGCATCCCTGTAACTAGCCTGTGAATCACTATTTTATAAAATCATGAGGGTATTCAATGTCTGTGAATGCATCTTCACATGCCAGACCCACTATTCCATCAACCTGTCATGTTGCTCACTGTACCATCCCCCAAAAACAGTCCCTGGCTCACACTTACCCTCATACAAAAAGCAACCTGCACATCTCCAGTTATTCAATCATGGCAGGCACATCACTCATGCACAATCACTGATCAAATATAACAGCAAAATACTGCAAATGCTGAAAATTTGAAATAAAAACAAAAAGCGCTGGAAAAACTCAGTAGGCCTGGCAGCATCTGTGGAGAAAGAAATAGAGTTCATGTTTCCTGTCCATATGACTCTTCTTCAGAGCTGAAGAAAGGTAGAAATGTGATAGGTTTTAAACTGTTGAAGAGAAGAGTCAAGTGGAGCAAACCAGAAGATCAGGGATAGGTGGGAGCTCAGGTGAGATTTGACAAAGCTGTCAAGGAAACAAGATATATGGAGAGGTAATGATAGTGTTAAAGACCAAGGCAGATGCTAACAGTGACATAAAGGTCAGATAGCAGAACGTGTTAACAGCAGAACAGGGGGCCATGCCCGCTGAGAGCAAAACATAAAAACAAGGTGTCGATTGGCCCTATGGGGGGAGGGGATTGGGAACAAAATATATCAAAATGGAGGAGAAAGTTCACAGTCTGAAGTTGCTTAACTCATTGTTAAGTTCAGAAGGCTGTAAAATGCTGAATGGGATGATGAGATCCTGTTTCCCTGTTTGCACTGGGCTTCACTGGAACATTACAGGAGGCCAAGGACAGAAATTAGGGCACGACAAGGTGGTGATTTGCAATAACTAGCAATGGGATGGATGGTGTCATGCTTGAAAACTACAAAGCGGTCACCCAATCTGTATTTAGTCTCTTCAATGAAGAGGAGACTGCATTGGGAGCAGCGAATAATGTAGCTTAAATTGAAGGAGGTGTGAGTGAAATGCTGCTTCAAGTGAAAGGAGTGTATGGGTCCTTGGACAGTGAGAAGGGAGGAGGTAAATGGGGCAGATGTGAAATGTCTTGCAATTGCATGGGAAAGTGATGTGGGAAGGGGATGAGGTGTTGGGGGTGATAGAAGAGTGGACCAGGGTGTCACAGAGGGTATGGTCCCCACAGAATGCTGACAGGGGAGGTGAGGAGAAGATGTGTCTGGTGGTGGCACGGTGGCATCATGCTGGAGTTGGCGGAAATGGTGGATGATTATTCTTTGAAGGCCAAGGCTGCTGGGGTGAATAATGAGGACAAGGGGGACCATATCATGATTCTTGGAGGGAGGAGAAGGGGTGAGGGCAGAAATGCAAGTGATGGACTGGACACGGTTGGAGGCTCTGTCAAACACAGTGGTGGGAATACCTTGATTGAGAAAAAAGAAAGACACATTAGAAGGACCGTTTTGAAAGGACAGAAGGGAGGAAAATCCCATCCTTGGAGTGAGCTGGATATACACACCCTCTCACTCTTTCATACTTCAATTGTCATTATTATTTATTACTCATTTTTTAAAATTGTCATTTCATTGTTGTGAATTGTTTTTCACTCAGTAAGTTCTTCTCTTTCAAATGTCAGCTTTGTTTTTGAAACTGATGTTTAATTTCGTGTTAAACTTTATCTTTCCGAAATTTGCTGAGTGCGGGAAAAATTGAAATGTGGCCCCCCACGTGCAAAGGATGGGCAAGCCTGGTATAGTGAACACATGACAAGAGTTAGGATTCGAAGAAAGGATGGTGTCAGAGAGATGGGAAAGGGTGGAATAACCCAGATGGATATTGGCAGTAACAAGTAGTTGGAATTTACATTCCTTAATGCAATCACCGATCTTTGTCCTCTCTCTTGTAGGACAAGTTTGCCCACAATAGAAGGGAGCTAACCACGAGGGGCAGGCACTCCTCCATTCCCTGAATCCAATGGAAGAGATGGTGCTGCTCATATGGGCCAGTTATGACAGAACCTGTATAATCGAGTATCACCGAGAGCATTCAGAATGATGGTATGTTACTGCCTTCTGCCCCTCCACCCGTCCCACCTCATTCAGGTCCTGGTATAAAGTGTCAACTGCAAATGGTGTGATCATGGTACTCTTGCTTTACACCCAACCCACCTCCCTCCCCACAACTCTTCCTTGTCACAGCAGCCTCAGCCAGAAGAGAGTTGTACCAAAACTCTGAGCAAGAAGCACTGTCACTTAATCTGACAGTCACAGCCACCAGCTCAGATACTGGCACTGCAAGTACCTTAGAGGTTAAGAGCATAAGAACATAAGAAATAGGAGCAGGAGTAGGCCATCTAGCCCCTCGAGCCTGCCCCGCCATTCAACAAGATCATGGCTGATCTGAAGCGAATCAGTTCCACTTACCCGCCTGCTCCCCATTTCCCTTAATTCCCTTATCGATCAGAAATCTATCTACCCGTGATTTAAACATATTCAACGAGGTAGCCTCCACCACTTCAATGGACAGAGAATTCCAGAGATTCCCTACCCTCTGAGAGAAGAAGTTCCCCCTCAACTCTGTTCTGAACCGGCCCCCACTTATTTTGAGGCTGTGCCCTCTAGTTCTGGTTTCCCTTCTAAGTGGAAAGAATCTCTCTACCTCTACCCTATCCAGCCCCTTCATTATCTTATATGTCTCTATAAGATCACCCCTCAGCCTTCTAAACTCCAACGAGTACAGACCCAATCTGTTCATCTCTCCTCATAAGCTACACCCCTCATCTCCAGTATCAACCTGGTGAACCTTCTCTGCATACCCTCCAAGGTCAATATATCCTTTCGCAAATAAGGGGACCAAAACTGCACACAGTACTCCAGTTGCGGCCTCACCAGTGCCTTGTACAGTTGCAGCAAGACCTCCCTGCTTTTATATTCTATTCCCCTTCGCGATAAAGGCCAACATTCCATTCGCCTTCTTGATCACCTGCTGCACCTGCAGACTGAGTTTTTGCGATTCGTGCACAAGGACCCCCAGGTCCCTCTGCACAGTAGCACGGTGTAATTTTTATCCATTTAAATAATATTCCAATTTACTATTATTTCTTCCAAAGTGGATAACCTCACATTTGCCAACGTTATATTCCATCTGCCAGATCCTCGCCCACTTGCTCAGCCTATCCAAATCTATCTGCAGACTTTCCGCGTCCTCCACGCAATTCGCTTTCCCACTCATCTTTATGTCATCAGCAAACTTTGATACCCTACACTCAGTCCCCTCCTCCAGATCATCTATGTAAATGGTAAACAGTTGAGGCCCCAGCACCGATCCCTGTGGCACGCCACTGGTTCCCAACTGCCAACCAGAAAAGCACCCATTTATTCCAACTCTCTGCTTCCTGTTAGATAGCCAATCCCCAATCCACGCCAACACCTTACCCCCAACTCCTTGTACCCCAATCTTCTGCAGCAACATTTTGTGAGGCACCTTATCGAATGCCTTCTGGAAATCTAAAAACACCACATCCACCGGTTCCGCTCTGTCAACCGCACTAGTCACATCTTCATAAAAATCCAGTAAATTCGTCAAACACAACTTTCCCTTCATGAATCCATGCTGCGTCTGCTTGATCGAACCATTCTTATCCAGGTGCTCTGCTATTTCCTCTTTAATGATGGACTCCAGCATCTTCCCAACTACGGACGTTAAACTTACCGGCCTGTAGTTACCCGCCTTTTGTCTACTTTTTTTAAACAGCGGCGTAACAGTAGCTGTTTTCCAGTCAGCCGGCACTACCCCAGAGTCCAGCGAATTTTGATAAATAACTACTAACGCATCTGCTATTACCTCAGCCATTTCTTTCAGTACCCTAGGATGCATTCCATCCAGGCCCAGGGACTTGTCTACCTTCAGTCCCATTAGTCTACCAAGCACTACCTCTTTAGTAACAGTAATTGTATTAAGGACCTCACCTCCCACCAACTCTCGATCTCTAATATTCGGTAAACTATTTGTGTCTTCCACCATGAAGACCGACACAAAGAACTTATTTAAAGTCTCAGCCATTTCCTCGTTTTCCACTATTAAATTCCCCCTCTTGTCCTCCAAGGGTCCAACATTCACTCTAGCCACTCTATTCCTTTTTATATATTTGTAAAAACTTTTACTATCATTTTTTATATCTTGAGCTAGTTTGGTTTCATAATCTATCTTTCCTTTCTTAATCGCTTTCTTAGTCGTTCTTTGTTGTTTTTTAAAGCTTTCCCAATCCACTAATTCTCCACTATTTTTGGCCACTCTGTACGCATCTGTTTTTATTTTAATACTCTCCTTTATTTCCATAGGATTAACATAGGATCCTTACATGATGAGTCATTGGGTGCATGTGGGTTGCAAGCAGGCCAAGGAGAAAGGATAGCTTCTGTGTCAGTTCACAGGGGGCAAAGGTTGCAGGAAAGTATTGCTACAGGAAACTCAGAGACAACTTTGATGGAGCAGCATACATCCTCTCTCTGAAGATGTGCAGCATTACATGAGAACGCTGATGGATGTGTACGCTGAGGTGTTTGATGCATTAACAGAATGACTACAAAGCCTCTTTCAAGGAGCATGGCAGAGTTTGGCTCCAAGGTGGAACAGGTCTTTGGAATTCTCTTCCTCAAAAGACAGTGAAAGCAGAGTCTTTGAATATTACTGAGGCAGAGCTAGATAGATTCTTGATAAATAACGGGGTGAAAGGTTATCAGGGGTAGGCAGGAATATGGGATTGAGGTTACAATTAGAACAGCTATGATTTTATTGAATGATGGAGCAGGCTAGAGAGGCTGCTCCTAATTTGTCCATATGTATGTTGGAGGCTGGGGGTCCACTGTGTGATCAGGTGGGAAGGAGCGAGTTGGAGATTCACGACCATCTCAGAGAAAAGATTTCTTCTCATGTCAGTCTTAAATGAGTGACATTTTATTTTTAAACAGTGATCTCTATGGTGGGATTTTCTGGCCCTTTCCACTAGTGAGGTTTCCTGGTCCTGCCTAAGTTGACCCCCGTGGCAGGTTCCCCTGATGGGGCAGGCGAATCATGCAAAGGTCCATCGATTTTAGCAAAACTGGAAGACCTGCTGGTGGCCAACGGCTGGCCACATCCTCTGCTGGAAAACTTTCCCAGGGGCAGGTGAGGTTGTAGGGACAAGTAGCTGGAATTCCCAGTCCATGTTCTAGTTTCTCCCACTCGAGGAAACATCCTCTTCCCCTCATGTACCCTGTCAAGACTCCTCAAGACTTTAAAGGTTTTGATCAAGTCGCTTCTTACTCTTCTAAACTTTAGTGGATACTAACCTAATCTCTCTCCAACCTTCCCTCATAAGACAACCCACCCATTCCTGGCATTAGTCTCGTAAACCTTCTCTGAACTTCTTCGAATGTATTTACATTTTTCCTTAAATAAGGAGACCAATGCTCCAGATGAGGTCTCACCAATGTCCTGTACAACTGAAGCATAACCTCCCCACTTTTGTAATCAATTCCCCTCACAATGAACAATAACATTCTATTAGTTTCTTAATTACTTGCTGTGCCT
The DNA here is from genome assembly GCF_964213995.1 of Mustelus asterias. Lineage (NCBI taxonomy): Eukaryota > Metazoa > Chordata > Chondrichthyes > Carcharhiniformes > Triakidae > Mustelus > Mustelus asterias. The sequence goes on from NC_135802.1 coordinate 114,661,922, forward strand.
ACATATTAGCCTTTTGTGATTCACCGGGCATTTAACTGCGCAGCGTGGTGGCATAGTGGTTAGCATTGCTGCCTCACAGTACCAGGGACCTTGGGTGGGTTGGGTGACTGCTTTGTGGAGTTTGCACCTTCTCCCCATATCTGTGCGGGTTTCCTCCAGGTACTCTGGTTTCCTCCCACAGTCCAAATATATGAAGGTTATTTTGATTGGCCATGATAAATTCACAGAGGATAGAGTGGTAAGAGAGTCGATACAGAGTCGATAGGCTGAATGGTCTCCTTCTGTACCATAGGGATTCTATGTATTAGAGCCCTTTTCACCTCAAACATCTGCAATCTCTCACCATTTAGCTCATAACCATATTTTTTATTCTTTCTGCCAAAATGGAGAATTTCACCTTTATCTCTATTATACTCCATTTGCCAGATCTTTGCCCACTCACTTAACCTGTCCATGTCCCTTTGTAGCCTTCCTATGTCCACTTCACAATTTATCTTCCTACCTATCTTTGTTTTGCCAGAAAATTTAGCAATCCTACTTTCAATCCTTTCATCTAAAACATTTATATAAATTGTAAATAGTTGAGGACCCAGCACTGATCCCTGTGGCACACAACTCATCACATCCTGCCAACCAGAAGAAACCCCAGTTATGCCAACTCTCGGTTTCCTGTTAGCTAAGCAATCTTCAATCCATGCCAATATGTTATCCCCAACACCATCAGTTTTTATTTTCTACAATGACCTTTGATGTCGCATCTTATCAAATACCTTTTAGAAATCTAAGTATAATACATCCACCAGTCCCCCTTTATCCACAGCACATGTGACTTCTTAAAAGAGCTCCAATAAATTGATTAAACTTCATTTCATTTTCACAAAACCATATTGATTCTGCCTTGAATTTTTCTAAGCGTCCTGCTATAACATCTTTAATAATAGCTTCTAACATTTTACCAATGACAGATGTTAGGCTAACTGGCCTGAGTTTCCCACTTTCTGTCTCCTTCTCTTTTGAATAAAAGAGTTACATTTGTTGTTTTCCAATCTAATGGAACATTCCCTTTTTGGGAAATTAAAACCAATACATCAACTATCTCATTAGTTACTTCTTTCAGGACCTTAGGGCGATGTCCATCTGGACCCTAGGATTTGTCAGACCCTTTCCCCAACAGTTTGCTCAATACCACTTCCCTGGTGATTATAATTTTCCTGAGTTCCTCTTGCCCTTCCATTTCCTGATTTACAACTATTTCCGGAATATTACTTGTGTCCTTTATAGTGAAAACTAATGTAAAATACCTGTTCAATTCATCTGCAATCTCTCTACTTTCCATTAGCAATTCCCCAGAAGCAGTTTCTGTACGACCAGTGCTCACTTTGTTAACTCCTTTATTATTTAAATATTGACAGAAGCTCTTACTATCTGTCTTTGTATTACAAGTTAGCTTTCTCTGAGACTTTTTGTCACTCTTTGCTGTTCTTTATATTCTTTCCAATCTTCCTGTGTAATTATATGCTTTTTCTTTAAGTTTGTTACTGTCTTTAACTTTTTTAGCTAACCACAGATGATGGGCCCTCTGCCTTAGAACTTTTCTTTCTCATTGAATGTATCTGTTCTGTATATTCTGAAATACCCTTTTAATTGTCTGAACCTTGAGTGACCTACCCCTTAACCTCATTTGTCAGTTTGCTTTAGCTAGCTCCACTTTCATGCCCTCACATTGTCCTTTATTTAAGTTTAAAATACTGGTCTTAGACACATTCTTTGCTCCCTCAAACTCAATGTACAATTCAATTATATTATGATTGCGGCTATCTAGGGGTGCCTTCACTATGAGGTTATCAATTATTCCTATCTTAATGCACAATATTAGTTCTAGTACAGACTGGCTCCCGTGCTTTCTAAGAAACTATCCTGAAAACATGATTGTAACTCCTCATCTATGCCACTTTTGCTTATCTGATTTTTCCAGTCTATATGTAGAATAAAATCCCTCATAATTATTGCTATACCTTTCTATTTCCCATTACTTCTTTTATACTCTAACGTACTATGTCGTTTCAATTACGGGGCTTGTACACCACTCCCAAAAGTGACTGGTTGCCTTTATCATTTCTCATCTCAACCCAAACCTCTTCTACATTTTGGTTTCCTGAACTTAGGTCATCCCTCTCTAAAGTGTCCATACCATCAATAATTAAAGGAGCCACCTCCTCCATCCTTCCCTAACTTCCTGTTCTTCCTGAATGCCACAGACCCTTCAATGTTCAGGTCCCAATCTATGTCACCCTGTAGCTATGTCTCTGTAATGGCTATCAGGTTATACTTATTAATTTCTATTTGTGCCATTAGTTCAACTGTTTTGTTTCAAATGCTATGTATTTAGATACAGAGCCTTTAGTTTTTCCCTTTTACTATTTTTGTAGCATCTATCCTTATTTGTTGATTTACTCTTAGGTGTACTCTCTGTCCCTTCCTGTCATGGTTTGATGGAACAAGTCCAGAGGAAGAGGACTTTCCACAGGAGGAAGGATGCTGCCTCACCCCCATGTCCCTCGTGCTTGCAGCAGCTGGTGATGTTCTGCCTTGCCTCATATCCGCCTCCTAGTCTTCGTCCAGCCCCAGATATCCACCTGACAAAATGCCAATGGTGAGGCACCCTCTTTCTCCAGGTGTTCCTATAAGGTATCCAATAAGCTAGAATTGAATAATTGCTTTTCTTTTTAAGTGAAGTCCTCTGAGATTTTGTTGAATAAATTAGGGCAGCCCAGTGATTATCATAGCTGCCTCAGAGCACCAGGGATCCTGGTCTGATTCTAGCCTTATATATATGGAGTTTTCATGTTCTCCTCGTATCTGCTTGGGTCGCCTCCGGTTGTTCCGGTTTCCTCCCACAGTCCAAAGATATGCAGGTTAGATTGATTGGCCATGCTAAATTACCCCTTAGTGTCCCAAGATGTATAGGTTAGGGAAATCAGTGGGGTAAATGTGTGGGGATTACAGGGATAGGGCCTGGGTAAGATGCTCTGTAGAGAGTCAGTGTAGACTTGATGGTCCAAATGGCCTCTTTCTGCACTGTAAGGATTCTATGATTCTATGAAATGTCAGAGTATTGATGAAGTGTGCTAGTTTGTTTCCCGAGATGTTCCAGAGGTTTTCTTCACAGCTCCAGTAGCGATTAAGAAAATAAAATCTTGCATTAAAATTTTGCCTTGCACAGCCACTGGACAACGCTAAGCATTTTACAGCCAATGAAGTACTTTTGAAGTGTAGTCACTGTAGTGATAAAGGAAATGCAGCAGCCAGTTTGCACTCCACAAACTTCCATCGACAACAATGTGACAATGTCCAGGTAATTTGGTTTTCTTGTGTTGTTGATTAAGGAATAAATATTGTCCATTACAACAGGGATAACGCACCACTCTTCTTCAAAAAAGTACCATGGATCTTTGACATCCCCCTAGCGTCTCATCTGAAAGTTATCCAACAGTTCCTTAATGCTGGACTGGAGTATCAGCCACGAATATTGAGTTCATGCCCTGGAATGGGACTTGAACCTGGAACCTTGTGATTCAGGGGCAAGCGTGCTAGTAACTGAACGACTCGATACAAGAATCTGAAATTCAGAGATTCCCTTAAAAAGCATTTAAAATTTAAATTAACACTGTGTTTATTCCTAATGAGCTGGTTGCTGGAGAGGACATTCTGATAAATGTAATTGACCAAAATGCTGTGTAGCTGCCGTAATGAGCATCAGCAGGCATTTTATGTGGCAATAAGCCCTTTAATGGGCCTCCAGATGACCCTTCCTAGCATAGGCTTTAACTGCTTTACCAAAATGGGATCAAATGCTAGACGTACGCTCAACCAATGCTTTACCTCAAGGTTTCACCTCGTCCACCATGGACATTCTTTAGCATCTGAATGTGCTGCTGACAATCACCCCAAGAAATTTATAACCTGGATGGTGAGTAAATATCTCCAAATGTCCTACAACTATAATACACGTATTGATAAAAGTCACTTCTCAGTATAGGTTGATGTTATTACATCTCCAGTCTAATATTCAGAAGCTTGAAAGATTGAAATGATAGCTTACAATATGGAAACAAGAGACAATATATGATTATTATGTATTACACTTCACTCTTATTTCAGGCTACATCCGCCTCATCACTTTAGTTGGCAAACTTGTAATAAATTAAACAACTAATGAGTACAGAATTTGAAAGTAGCTTTGAACCACAGAACACAACGGAAGCAAAATACATTAGTTTAATTAGAAAACATGGAACACTAAAAGCAGGTTTCAAACTTCTGCTGTGTGAGGCTTTAACTGGTACACAGGTGCATTTTCTGGCAACAATATTTAAATTCCATTCTAATCCTTTGAGATCCATATATACGCCTAATAGTACGGGTTTTTTTATTCAGCTTAACCTTTTCTCTCCCTATTTTCTTCTCCCTGCAATGCACACATCACTACTTCCACCCTCTACCCTGTCATCACACACACACACACACACACACGTACGCAGCAGGTTTGCTAGACATGATATATATATATTTCTGGAGAAATATTTGAGTAAAAAGGGCTGAGATGAATCAACAATCTGCTGAAAAAGAAAAACAGGTGAGATGTAAAATGAGCAATCCATTCTCTTCTACAGCATATGTAATAGAGTAAGGATGATAAAACTAAAATGCTGCAGATGCTGAAAATCTGAAATCAAAACAGACAATGCTGGAAAACCATTTTCCATTTACTATTTTGAGTCCACATGACTTTTCTTACAGAATCGAAACGTTGGGCAGGATTTTCTGGCCTTACTCGCCTCGAAACTGGAAAATCTCACCCCAGATCAATGGACCTTTCCATGGCCTGCCCCGCGCCCGCTCTGACTCCCGTGGTGAGCAGGACGGTAAAATTCACCCCCTGATTCTGTTTCTCTCTCCACAAATGCTGCCAGACCAGCTGAGATTTTCTAGCATTTTCTGTTTTTGGTACAGTAGAACAGGGAGACTGGGACCGACTCAGGTTGAATGGATGGGTGACTACTTAGACCAGGAAACACTTGAGATCTGAGATATCCCTTCTGACCAGAGTACTTCTTTATTTCCACAGCCTGGACTACCTCTTGAGCCAACTCAGTCCTCCCTGCTTTTGATTCTCCCACAGAATCTTTCCCTGAACCACCTTCATTTCTTTCTATGATGCATATCTCTTTTTTGTTGCAAGGGAATCTGGGAAAATCTTGACTGGTGTTGTGGTTGGGCTGCGTTCTGAAGAGCACAAGAGGATCAGATTTTGAGAGCTTCAGTTGGACTGGTAGGTGGATCAAAATTGGCATCTTATGTGTGGTATGGAGGGAATCAGATGTAAGCAAAGTATTCTCAGGAAAAATAGGAGCAAAGCTTAAAACAACACTTCAGGTTACTGCTAATAGCTCCTAAATCAACCCATCCATATTCCTCAATCTTCCTACTCTCCTTCTGCTGTCATAGGTTTGACTCCCTCTTAGATAATCCAAAACTTCCCTTTTTCTGCCTCATTTGGTATCTTCCAAAGAGTCTATTAATGCAATGATTGCTTCCTTCTTACAGGCAAAATCCCAGCTGTTGCATCTCTTGCTGATCTTCCCACCTAGCATGACTGCTGTGGCTAATCTCACCTCTCCCTATGCGAACCTTTTGGATTCTGACAGTCAATCTGTTATCATTGCCCCCTCTATATCTCCCTCCAGAACGTCTGTTAACTTGTGAGCTTATTGTGTTTGATTGCGTCAATGTCATGTCTGAATAGGTATCTGCTTAAAGGTGATGGCATCTTCTCCCTTTAAAAAGCCTTTCTTTCTGGCTATTACTTCCACCACTTGTCCTGCTCAAACTACCACAGTGGTAGCGTAATTCTCACCAATTCACATTTTGGTCTGTCTCCTGACTCCGTTCATCTTATCATCCTACTCGACTCATCTTGCCTCTCACTTACAATCCTCATTCTTGAGTACTGCACAGGTTTTCTCACCAAGATATTTTCACTGCTTTCATCTTTTATCCTCTGCACCAAGCAACCTCTCACCCTTGATGATATCAACCTGCAACCCAGTTCATCACTCGGCCTCTCCTTGAAGTTCACAGCTCTTATTCTCCCTTAATGAGGGACTCCTGCAGAGATGTCCCAGCTCCAGGACATCTCTGCAGAAGTCCCTCAGGGTAATGTCCTAGGCCCAACCCTCCTCAGCTTCTTCATCAATTACCTTCCCTCAGTCATAAGGTCAGAAGTGGGGATGTTTGCCGATTATTCTGCAATGTTCAGCATCATTCGCAACTCCTCAGATACTGAAGCTGTCCATGTTTAAATGCAACAAGATCTGGACAATATCCAGGTTTGGACTGACAAGTAACAGGTAACATTCGCACCACACAAATGCCAGGCAATGATCCTCACAAATAAGAAACACTCTAACCACTGCCCCTCGACATTCAATGGTGTCACCATTACTGAATCCCCCACTGTCAACATCTTTGGGGTTACCATTAACCAGAAGCTCAATTGGACTCGCCACATAAACATAGTAGCTACAAAAGCCTGTCCACCACCTACAAGGCACAAACCAGGGGTGTGATGGAATACTCCCCACTTGCCTGAATGGGTGCAGCTCCAACAACACTCAAGAAGCATCCAGAACAAAGCAGCCCGCTTGATTGAGACCACATCTACAAACGTTTAATCTCTCCACCACCGACGATCATGTGGCAGCAATGTGTACTATCTGCAAGATATACTGCAGAATTCACCAAAGACCCTTAGACAGCACCTTCCAAACCCACAACCACTTCCATCTAGATGGACAAGGGCAGAAGATACATAAGAACACCACCACCTGCAAGTTCCCCTCCAAGCCACTCACCTTCCTGACTTGCAAACATATCGCTGTTCCTTCGCAGTCGCTAGGTCAAAATCCTGGAATTCCCTCCCTAAAGGCATTGTGGGTCAACCCACAGCACATGGACTGAAGCGATTCAAGAAGGCAGCTCAGCACCACCTTCTCAAGATTACGTTTACTTTAGCAATGGAAAAGGATAGGTATATACCAAAGGGCAAGAGTTATAGCTGGGGGAAAGGAAATTATGATGCGATTAGGCGAGATTTAGCTGGCATAGGTTGGGGAAGGAAACTGCAGGGGATGGGCACAATTGTAATGTGGAACTTGTTCAAGGAACAGCTACTACACGTCCTTGATAAATATGTACCTGTCAGGCAGGGAGGAAGCAGACGTGTGAGGGAACCGTGGTTTACTAAGGAGGTTGAATCTCTTGTGAAGAGGAAGAAGGAGACTTATGTTAAGATGAGACGTGAAGGCTCAGTTAGGGCGCTTGAGAGTTACAAGTTAGCCAGGAAGGACCTAAAGAAAGAGTTAAGAAGAGCCAGGAGGGGACATGAGAAGTCTTTGGCGGGTAGGATCAAGGACAACCCTAAAGCTTTCTATAGGTATGTCAGGAGTAAAAGAATGACTAGGGTAAGATTAGGGCCAGTCAAGGACAGGAGTGGGAAGTTGTGCATGGAGTCTGGAGAGATAGGAGAGGCACTAAATGAATATTTTTCGTCGGTATTCACACTGGAGAGGGACAGTGTTGTTGAGGGGAGTACTGAGATGCAGGCTGTTGGACTGGATGGGATTGATGTTCATAAGGAGGAGGTGTTAGCAATTCTGGAAAGGGTAAAAATAGATAAGTCCCCTGGGCCGGATGGGATTTATCCTAGGATTCTCTGGGAGGCTGGAGAGGAGATTGCAGAGCCTTTGGCTTTGATCTTTGTGTTGTCATTGTCTACAGGAACAGTGCCAGAAGACTGGAGGATAGCAAATGTTGTCCCCTTGTTCAAGAAGGGGAGTAGGGACAACCCTGGTAATTATAGACCGGTGAGCCTTACTTCTGTTGTGGGCAAAGTATTGGAAAGGATTATAAGAGATAGGATTTATAATCATCTAGAAAGGAATAATTTGATTAGGGATAGTCAGCACGGTTTTGTGAAGGGTAGGCTGTGCCTCACAAACCTTATTGAGTTCTTTGAGAAGGTGACCAAAGAGGTGGATGAGGGTAAAGCGGTTGATGTGGTGTATATGGATTTCAGCAAAGCATTTGATAAGGTTCCCCATGGTAAGCTTTTGCAGAAAATACGGACACATGGGATTGAGGGTGATTTAGTGGTTTGGATCAGGAGTTGGCTAGCTGTAAGAAAACAAAGGGTGGTGGTTGATGGGAAATATTCATCCTGGAGTTCAGTTACTAGTGGTGTACCGCAAGGATCTGTTTGTCATTTTTATTAATGACCTGGATGAGGGCGTGGAAGGATGGATTAGTAAATTTGCGGATGACACTAAAGTCGGTGCAGTTGTAGACAGTGCAGAGGGAAGTGGCAGGTTACAGAGGGACATAGATAAGCTGCAGAGCTGGGCTGAGAGGTGGCAAATGGAGTTTAATGCAGAAAAGTGTGAGGTGATTCACTTTGGAAGGAGTAACAGGAATACAGAGTACTGGGCTAATGGTAAGATACTTGGTAGTGTGGATGAACAGAGGGATCTGGGTGTCCACGTGCATAGATCCCTGAAAGTTGGCACTCAGGTTGATAGGGTTGTTAAGAAGGTGTATGGTGTGTTAGCTTTTATTGGTAGAGGGATTGAGTTTCAGAGCCAGGAGGTCATGCTGCAACTGTACAAAACTCTGGTGCGGCCGCATTTGGAGTATTGCGTACAGTTCTGGTTGCCGTATTATAGGAAAGATGTGGAAGTGTTGGAAAGGGTGCAGAGGAGATTTACCAGGATGTTGCCTGGTATGGTGGGAAAATCGTATGAGGAAAGGCTGAGGGGCTTGAGGTTGTTTTCGTTAGAGAGAAGAAGGTTAAGAGGTGACTTAATAGAGGCATACAAGATGATCAGAGGATTAGATAGGGTGGATAGTGAGAGCCTTTTTCCTCGGATGGTGTTGGCTAGCACGAGGGAACATAGCTTTAAATTGAGGGGTGAGAGATATAGGACAGATGTTAGAGGTAGTTTCTTTACTCAGAGTGTAGTAAGGGCGTGGAATGCCCTGCCTGCAGCAGTGGTGGACTCGTCAACGTTGAGAGCGTTCAAGTGGTTATTGGATAAACATATGGATGATATTGGAATAGTGTAGATTAGAGGGGCTTTAGATTGGTACCACTGGTCGGCGCAACATCGAGGGCCAAAGGGCCTGTACTGCGCTGTAATGTTCTATGTTCTATGTTCTATGTTCTAACTAGGGATGGGCAATAAATGCTGGCCAGCCAGTGATGCCCATGTCCCACAAATGAATAAAAAAATAAGAGCATCGAAATAAGAGCAGGAGTAGGCCATACTGCACAGCCATTCAATAAAATCGTAATTGTCAATCTTGACTCAACTTTCCTGCCTAATGACCTATTTCTTGATTCACTTTGAGTCTTAAACCTATGGATTCGAGCTTTCATAGAATCATAGAAGAATCATAGAAACCCTACAGTACAGAAAGAGGCCATTCGGCCCATCGAGTCTGCAACGACCACAATCCCACCCAGGCCCTACCCCCATATCCCTACATATTTTACCCATTAATCCCTCTAACCTACACATCTCAGGACACTAAGGGGCAAATTTAGCATGGCCAATCAACCTAACCCGCACATCTTTGGACTGTGGGAGGAAACCGGAGCACCCGGAGGAAACCCACGCAGACACGAGGAGAATGTGCAAACTCCACACAGACAGTGATCCAAGCCGGGAATCGAACCCAGGTCCCTGGAGCTGTGAAGTTGCAGTGTTAACCACTGTGCTACCGTGCCGAGCTTTGAATATATTAAATGATCAGGACTAAAAAAATCCAAAATTTCACAGTTTTATGAGGTTTTCCTCATCTCAGTCCTAAATGGTCAAACTTTTACCCTGAGAATAAACCCCTACTTATACACTCTCCAGCAGAGGGGGGACAACATCGCAGTGTCTACCCTATCAAGGCCCCTCAGAATCTTATAAGTTTCAATGAGCTCCCCTCTTTCTTCTAAACTCTAGAAAGTATGCAGACCTAATTTCTACATAATCTCTAGTACACCCTTTCATCCCAGGGGTTAGTCTAGTCAGCCTCCATTGTATCCCCCTTAAGGCAAATATATCTTTCCTTAGGTATGGAGGCTGAAACTCTCCATATTCACCAGGTGTGGTCTCACCAAAGTCCTGTACAAATTCAACAAAACTTCTTTACTCTTGTACTCCAAACCCCTTGCCATAAAAGTCAACACAGTATTTGCCTTCCTCTGGGTGGCACAGTGGCAAAGTGGTTAGCACTGCTTCCTCATAGCACCAGGAACCCGCGTTCAATTGCAGCTGTGTGTGGAGTTTGCACATCAGGGTGCTCCAGTTTCCTCCCACAGTTAAAAGATGTGCAGGTTCAGTGGATTGGTCATGTTAAATTGCCCCTTAGTGTCTCTGGGAGACCAGCAGGGTAAATACGAGAAGTTACGGGGATAGGGCCAATCAACCTAACCCACACATCTTTGGATATAGGGAGGAAACTGGAGCACCTGGAGGAAACCCACGCTGACACGGGGAGAAGATGCAAACTCCACACAGAAAGTGACGCAAGCTGGGAATCGAACCCGGGTCCCTGGCGCTGTGAGGCAGCAATGCTAACCACTGTGCCACCATGCCGCCCTATCTTGTGCAATCTATTCGCCCACCATTCCTGTGCTCGGTAACTGACATTAACTCCCGGTTAAAGCAACACTTTGGCTTTAGAATTCTTATCTTTGTTTTAAAATCTCTCCGTGGCTTCAACCCATAGAGTCCCTGTAATCTCTATCACAACCCTTATCATATATCTGTGCTCCTCCAATTCAGGCCTCTTGGGTATCCCCAGTTTTGATTTCTACACCACCAATGACTGGGCTTTTAGAGGCTAGGTTCTAAATTCTCTTGATAAAACCTTTCCACCTCATTCTCTCTTTCATCCTTTCAAATCTCATTCACCAAACGTTTAGTTCTGATAGGTCTTCATATATCTTAGTGCCAAATTTTGCTTCACAACATTTTGCTTCACAACACAACAAATACAAGTTGTTGTTCTTTAAAATGTATTTAAATTTCCTATTACCTGGTTAAATACAGTTATAAATGAAGAAAAGAATATGACAAGTGCCATTGGGTGTATTCAGATGGGCCTTTGTAAGCATGGTGAAACAAAACTTTGCAACAGTGCACTTTGAGCACATGATTCACAGTATAAAGTCCCTTTGTTCAAGATGTGGAATGGATCCAAATATCATCTACCCTTCAGTTAAATTATGTCAAAACATTTAAATTACAAGTATTGCAACCTAACAATTTCAAACCCTGGTATTAAAAACCCCTTATTAAAACCAAAATTTCCCTTGGTCTCTACAGAAATCCCACTAAGCTGAGTGGAGGAGCATGAAACTACAGTGCAAGAAGGCTGAAGCCCCTGCAAAGAACTAATTTGTTGGTGCCCTTGAGTTTACAATTATGAGGTGTGAGTGCAATTAGAATAAAAATTTAAGGCCTATAAATTTTACAAACGACCACTAATATTTATCCTGTGCATCTCTAGTTAGATATTAAACTGGTTTTACATCTGATGTCAGTGCTTTTAGCAAACATTTTTTCATTTAGTTCCTAACAAAGCCAGACTTCAGCCTATCAGTTTGTGAGTCGATGCTTCAATCGCTATTCTGTGAGGCAAGCATGAAATGAATCATTTTGTCTCTTCTAACAGTGGCAAGGCTCCAGCTTACTTTGCCCAATAGTCTCCAATGGCATAGTGGATTAAGGGATTGGCAAGTGCCTAATTGCCACAAGGAACTCCAGCTGCTATCTGCCCTATGGCGAGTGAACTGATTCCTGATGAGATGGCAGTTGGGCTCAGCAGAGGGTCACAATAGTCTCAATACACTTACACTGTGAGGGGTGAATATGGACATCTCAAGATAGTTATCCAATCACCCCTCCTCGAAAATCAATCTCCATGGATGTCGGCTGAGAATTACATTGGTGTTGGTAACGTTGTTCCCTTTCATCAACTTGTATGCCTGGATTGTCCACTTTGATAAAATCCTGAATAGAATAAAAGTCAACAGCTTCATGAAGTAAAATGAAGTGACCCTGGAACTGTTTATCTAATTTGAATATTCCTAGTCAGTTTCCAACAGTAGTGCTGCCTGGGATTGGGAGTTTTTCATATCAGAATTGAAAATTTGAGTGCTGTTATAGGATTTAAAGATCATACAGCAGTTTACAGAAAAAAAAATCAATCTAGCAGTTTAGTCAAACTGTCCAGACTGAAAAATGTAAGCAAGTTCTGGAGAAGGAAAGAGAACTTTCTAATTCCATGAGGAAGAGGCAGTGGAAGTTCTTCTCAATTGAGGCAGGGAAGGAACCTTGTTTGAATTGAAGAAATATAAGCTCCAGAGGAGAGAAACAAAGCAGCAGGCAGCCAGAACAGGAAACATGAATATGACCACACACCATTTGCCAACTCTGTGCTGAAAAATGTTTGCTGACCTTACCAGGGAAGGCAAGGTTAGAGAAGTCAGCAGCACCTTGGAAAACCGCACAAATCACCTCGGCCTTCTTATGACGTCTCCTCACTCTATGTTGGAGTGGATTGCTGACAACTAACCAAGAGGCAATACACTGCCCCTTATATACCAGCCTTCACTTCATTTTCATGAAATCATATCGCTAAAAGCTTCACATAGACTTTATTTGCTTGTTACATCTAAGATTCTTCATAGTTGTTATGTGCTGCTTGCTGGAAATTGAATTTTTGTTCCCAAGGTGGATGCATAGTTGGGAAATTTTCCGGCTTGCTGCAACCACCATGGGTAAAAGTGTCCTGGATTGCAGAATCTTCATTCCAGGAGGTGGGTGTGTGCTTGAGTCAGGCCCGTCACCCCGGACACAGATTAAAGATGGTCACATCGGCTGCCAACGCTAGCTAGTTAAAAGTCCCTTCTTGGTTGTAATTTTGTCCCACTTGTTCTGATTAACAACACAAGCCTCACCCCTCATACACCCTGATCCACTATCCACTCCCCTTGCTGCATCCATTGCAACTCATGCCCATCGTGAGGGAATCAATATTTTTCTGAGTTTTCTCTGTGTTTTTGTAAGTTAGCACCCATGGGAATAACCTTGGATTGACTGGAGATTGTAACATTTAAGGTCCACAATGTACCCAGCAAATACATCAATTTCTGCCTAAGAGCAATAGGGATAGTGAAGGCCTATTGAGAGATTGAAAAGACCAGTTCAAAGGGAAGAGTGAACAGCAGTCCATGGGAAACAGATGAAGAGAAATATTGGCACCACGCAGCTGAAGTGCTCCTTTGAGCTCTATGCTGAGGGGGAGTGGATCCCAGAGAAGCCTTGGGATCTCTCTATTGCTGAGAATCGGGTCTCAAAGAGGCCAAAGAGCAGCGGTGTTCTGTTCAGAGCAGCTAAAGTGCTGGATTGTGTTTGTTGCCACTCCATGAAGCTGGAATTTGGGGTAAATGAAAACTTGTAAGCAGCAGTGTCTGCTAGACAGCTGGAATTTTGCTGCTGATTAGATGCTGGTGTGCAGCCTTATGGATCCAGTGAGATGCAGGGGGGAGTTTTCCCATCCCACCTGTCACGGGAATCATAGCAGGCGGGGGGGAGGACCATGCAATGGTCCGTTGACCTTGGGTGGGATTTTCCGGTTTTGGAGTGAGTGCGGCCGGAAAATCCCACCCGCAGTCTCAGGAGAGGAGATTGGGCAAGTGGGAGATGAGCAATTGTTGGACAGTCTGAGTTGGAGTTACTGTTGCAGGAAATCAGTGACTAGATACTCAAAAGGTGGAAGGAGAAATCGCCCATAAGGAAGACAGAGTTTTAAAGAATGTTTGTGACCCACAGTAATCACTATGGTCTGGGTGAGTTGCTGAGAAAATGTGTGGGATCTGTCTTGGTTGTGTCTGTCATTTAGTGTGCAAGTCATTGGGTGTTCAACCACAGTTTGCCTGTTAATTCATGTTTACCGCACACTGGGGGCGATTCTCCCAACAGTGCTGAATTGGCGAGAAAACTGGTCTAGATCGCAACTGTTTTTTCAGTGCAACTTCAGATCCGAATCTCCCCACTCTGTGCACTGCAGACGTCACAATCGTGAATATCATTAAAAGCTCAGGGGGCAGGGCCTATTCATGCCAAAGAGCCTGAAATCGGCAGGATGAGCGGGAACCTGTGCATGCGCACATCGCTGGGAGATCACTGAAAAGACCTTCCAGCATCCAGATCACTGCCATCCAACCCCCACAGACATCACTGGCCTCACCTCTGGCCCCCACAACCCCCCCACAGACATCGCTGGCCTCATTGCTGGCCCCCACAACCCCCTACAGACAGTGCTGGCCCCCCCTCACCCATACAGACATCGCTGGCCCCCCCTCACCCATACAGACATCACTGGGCCCCCTCCGCTCTGCCACAACACACAGACATGGCTGCCCGCTCATCCCATGCCCCCATGGATCTGGATAATGCGGGTAACCCATCCCTCCATCCCTTGAACATACTGTCCACACCGCTGATATGCACAACCCCAGCTTGCAATCATTCCCTCTCTTGAATGGAAGCCCTGAGTATTGCACCCCTCCTGGACACGGTAGTCTATTGACTGGCAGCCAATCAGCACCCGAAGGATGCATGGCACTCAATTGAAAGCAGCCTTCAAAATTTCTCACAAGTGTTTGTTGCCAACGGGCCTTTGAGTGGCCGCACTCACTGCACCTGCACAGCCCGAAAAAGCCAGAGTTGTATATAAGCTGCAGGAATGGACACACAGCCAGCTACGCCACAAAGATGTCTGCACGCAAACCTGCACCCAGATTTACAGAGGCCGACCAGGAGCACCTGCTAGATGCCGTGGAGGAGAGGCGTGAGCGGATCTCCCCCGGCCGGGCCCCTCACTCAAGGAAGCGGTGAATGCCAAGAGCCTGACACCGTGCTCTGGCCGGCAGTGGCAGAAAAAAATGTACGACCTTCTTCAAGCAGCAAGTGTGAGTGAGGTTCCCTCTCGGAACCCCGCACATGTTTGGCACTGATCTTAAACGCTGCTTAGCCACCTGAAGGGCATGAACAAGTTACCCTTCCCCCAGGAACAGAATCTAACCCCTTCCCCTCACCCCTCAATGAGCACCCTTCAGTGGTGACCGCTTTCCCCGAAACTGCCAGCACAACGCCCGAGACACAGGCATGCATTGCGCACCATGCATTGCAATATATTATTGATTGCGATCTACCTTATGTTCCCACAGGAGAAGAACATTCACAACTTATTTGAGACGACACAGACTGGTGGTGGTGTGCCTGATCTGCAGCAGCTGATCAGCATCGAAGAGCATGCCATGGAGCTGGCAGGGGGTGATGGTGCATACCCGAATGGTCACCGACAGCCAGGTCGGCGTCCAGCATGCAAGTGAGCAGAAGCCTACCCTCAACCTAGATCCTCCTCAAAGTAAGTGCGATGATGCATAGAATGTTTTACCTCCCTTCCCCTAATGTGTGTTCTTTACTGCAGCCCTGGACCCAGAGGAACCCGGTCCTTCGGGTGTTGGCACCGCCCTTGCTGCTCTGGAGAAAATTGCCCACGACCTCCTGGATGACACCTTGGAGGGAGACACTGAGGAATCCTCCGAGGGCAGCACCACTGAAGCGTCACCGGCATGTACCACACAACCCACAACACAGAGACTATCATCACAGTGGGTACCTTTCGTGTTGAGACTTCTGGGTCATGAACTGGTGAGCACATCACAGACACTGATGCACATCGGATGGAGGCGGGTACACGGAGATCTGCTAGAGGCCAGGATTCAGCTGTCCCCAAGCCAGCTGCTGGGCTTTGGGGTGTGTTCCTTCCAAGGCTGGTGGAGATGCATCAGGAAACCCGGAGAGTTGTCGAAGGGCTGTCAGCAACCAACAACCCCGGGGCCTTTGGGCATCCGAAGGGAGGAGGAAGGACTTGAGCCCATGCCAAGGCCTTGCAGGAAATCTTGGACGTCCCGAGACCTTCCGATTCCCCCCTTCCTCACACCGGGTATCTCAGGGCCAGTGAGATGAACAGGGTGGGACCGAAACAGTGCCATCCGCAAGTCAGCTGGGGCTCAGTCCAGCTAACCTGGTGTTCCATGGAGTGTCCCCGGGGCCTTTGGGCATCCGAAGGGAGGAGGAAGGACTTGAGCCCATGCCCATGAGGTTAAGGTCACCAGCAATCAGGGTTTAATTAATCAATAACATTAAGAACACAATAAACTTTTAATTGCACCTCACAGCTGTGACTAATATGTCTCTGATCCTCACCGCACCCCGCCCCCCTGCCCCTCCCGCCCCACACAGAACTGAGTGGTCCCAATTCCCAAACATAGAGGCACTGTCTGTTGAGCCTTGGAGACTCAGCCATGTGTTACAGAGTGCCTGCCCTACCTTCCCCAAACTTCTCCAACATCCACCAGACCCTTGGTAAAAGTGCCCCCCCACCCCCCCCAACCCCCTTATTGGTCAAAAATACATTTGTCCCCAAATGTATTACAGCTACGTGGGCCAGGGTGGCAGCGTGCATTCGGAGTAGGACTCAGACTTGAGCGGCACCAGGGGCAGGATCCCAATGTGCACAACAGCGAGTCATCATCCTCCAGCCTTCAACCAAGAGTCACAACCATTGCCCAGGCACATTAACAGGTTTGGATGTTTCTGGGGGATAGGGTGGTGGGATGAGAGAGGCTGGAGAAGGGTGATGTGGTGGTTTGAAGGCCCAGGTCGGTTTGGAGGGGGAATAGCGGCTGCACTTGCTCCTGGGGTGTGGTGGATGTGTGGAAGCTGCAGCCCCCTCACTGCACAGCACCAGCTAGGTGAAGCAGACTGCACTGCCCTTCCCTGCCGGACACCTGCCATTGCCGCCTGCCTTCTTTCCTCTGGCTCTTCATATGGCAGGACGTCCACCTCGCCCCCTCGCCGCTCCTCCTCCTCCTCCTGCTCCAACTGGTCTCCCGCTGCTGGCTAATGTTGTGTAGGGCGCAGCAAACGATGATCATGCGTGAAGCACTCACAGGAGGGCCCCCCCTCCACCAAGCAGCGGAACCGCATCTTCAGCAGGCCGATGCACCACTCTACAATGGACCGGGTGGCTGCATGGGCCTCATTGTAGTGGGTCTCCACCTCAGTCTCGGGCCTCCGCATAGGTGTCATCAGCCATGACTTTAGTGGGTAACTCTTGTCACCCAGTAGCCATCCCGGGAGCCTGGGCTGGCCTTCAAAGAGCCCAGGGATGTCTGACTGCTGGATCACAAAGCTGCCATGGACACTCCCTGGATGGCGCACATCGACCTGCATGATCCTCATTTGATGGTCGCAGACAATTTGGACATTCAGGGAGTGGAACCCCTTCCTGTTCACAAATTGCTGTGGTTCTGCATTTTGGGGCCCACAAGGCGATGTGTGTTCCACCCATTGCTCCCTGGACATTGGGAATCCCAGCAATGGAAGCGAAGCTGAGAGCCCAGCCCACATCGAAATTTATGTAGTGCCCCGCCCAGACATGCAGGGCATCTATGATCTGCCGCCCACATCTGTGCATGGAGACCTGGGAGATCCCAGTTCGGTCGCCACTGGGAGCCTGGAATGACCCGGAGGCATAGAAATTGAGGGCTGCCGTCAGCTTCATGTCCACAGGGGGCAGGTGGCTGTCGCTCCCCCGAGGTGCCAGGTGTGAGAGCACCTCACAAAGGTGGCGCACCATGGGGTTGGAGAGCCCCAGACGGCGACAGCACATCTCCTCTGAGAAGGCCTCGAATGAATTGCGGGGCCTGTTACTCCTTGGCCTCAGCACACTCCACCTTCTGTGCACCTTCTCGGGAGCCTGCTCACCCACCTCCTGGCCCTCAGCGGCAGCCCCCTGCCCTCCTTCCTGAGGGACTGTTAGTGCTGCTCCTGCGGTGGTCTCTTCCGCCACCTCCTGAGTTGCTTCCTCGTCCTCCTCCTCTGCCGCCACCATAATGGCCAGCTCCAAATCGAGCATAGAATGATGGATTATTGTCATTGGCTGCATAGACCCAGCACCACCCCAATCCCTCACTTGGGCCAGAACCCCCACTTGTGGGAGCTGGCAACCCGACACAATCCAAGGTGCCATGCATGACCCAATTAGGGTTGTATGAGATTCCCATCATGATAAATGCTGGCACAGATTATGCAGGTCAGTGTGCAGACGTGGGCAATGCGCACCCTTGAGCCATTGCTATGTGTGCTACTGCAGCATCCGTTACAGGCATGTGTTGCTGGTCCGTGTCACAGGGTGGGAACAGACTGCAAATCAGCACCAGATGTGTGCCCAGTGACAGCAGATTCCATGCAGTCCATGTCTGAACCTCTGCACCCCGGGGCCTGGAGCAGCAGCTGCTTCATCTGGTTCTGTTGGATAATTCTCTCAACTGACATCTTTTCCTCCTCAACATCACTGTATTTGGGGTGGTCACCTTATCTGACTGTGGCTCATTAAGATCTTTGACAGTGGTAAACTCCTTCCCCGCCCCAGAACACCAGCATTCAGTCGAGTCCCTGGCCACACCCCGCCGCCAGTCAATACCACTGCAAAGTGCCCTGGAGGGGAAGGCTGAGCAGCAGTCCTTCATGGAACCTCACCCAGGGAGCTCTGAGAAAATAGAAGCCTCCCCACCCCACAGCTCAGATATCATTGGTCCATGGGCCAGCATCTGAAGACAGCAGGAGGAAGCCCACCAGGCATCTCCAGGGCCTGCCTGCAACATCCCCCATCCTCCGCTAGCAGCACTTACCTCCTCAGGCCAGTTCCAGGCTGCCACGCCAGGTTGAGACTTTTATATATCTACACTGATTCGCGTCAAAGTGACATCACGCCAAAGAGATGGGAGGCGCTAACGTGGGTGGAGATTGCTGTGTCGATCCCAATAATGGCAGGCTAAGGTATGGTAAGTAATGCAAATCAGCGGCACGCCGGTTTTCAGCGCAGTCCTGGCGGCACCATTTTTTTCCGGTTGGGAGATGTGCACGGGTCGTAAATGCTTGCGGGGAACCACAAAATGGCCGACACGTGCATCTCCCAACCTGACCCGCCAGAAAATTTGCACTTTGCGATGGGATAATCATCCCCATTAATTCTGTATGTTAAAGTATAAGATGGATTGTTTGCATTGCTGTCTCTTGAATAACATTTTTTTCTGTTTGTTTAAACTGTGGGATCTTGAGGGTCTATTCTCTCAGTAACTAACTGCAATTTAAAATGTCATCTACTTTAACAACAAAAAAGATCCCAAACCAGACAATAACCAAGTTGAGATCTCTTCTGGGGTTGTAACAGTCTCCACTCATCTCTATGTTCCCATTTTAGCCTCTATGCCAACTCATGCCAAATCATGATACCCCAACCACTCATTCTCATGACTCCTTATGTAGACCATATGCCAACTTAGTGCCAACTCATGCCAACCAATGATCCCCCATCGTCCTCATGCCCCCTTGTAGCCACTATGTTAATTTAGTGTCAACTAATGCCAACACATATGCCATATCCAACACCCTTAAAACCTCCTGCCAACTCGTCCACTATACACCATAGGCTGACTTCAGGATTAATATTGAGATAGAAACTTAGAAACATAGCAGATAGGAGCAGGAGGAGGCCATTTGGCTCTTTGAGCCTGCTCCGCCATTCATCACAATCATGGCTGATCGTCCAACTCAATAGCCTAATCCTGCTTTTTCCCCATAACCTTTGATCCCATTCGCCCCAAGGCTATATCTAGCCGCCTCTTGAATACATTCAATGTTTTTGCATCAACTACTTCCTGTGGTAATGAATTCCACAGACTCACCACACGTTGGGTGAAGAAATGTTTCCTCACCTCCGTCCTAAATGGTCTACCCTGAATCCTCAGATTGTGAGCCCTGGCCCTGGACTCCCTCAACATCGGGAACATCCTCCCTGCATCTACCCTGTCTAGTCTTGTTAGAATTTAATAAGTCTCTAAGTCTCTATGAGATGAAGCAAAATACAGTTCTAAGTAGCTATAACAAATTATTTAAATTAAAATCAATCGTATTCATAAAAGCCTATTCAATGTATTTAAATTTTAAAAATAAACAAGTTATCAGATATGTGCATAATGGAATAGGATAATTGTGACAATATTTGTTCAAGTGTCTCTGAAATGTACACATGGTCTGCTGACTTGACCTGATCTGGGAACAGTGAAATTTGCTGAGATTTAATTTATTTATTTTATTAGTCACAGGTAGGCTTAAATTCACACTGCAATGGAGTCACTGTGAAAATCCCCTAGCTGCCACACTCCGGCGCCGTTTCAGGTACACTGAGGGAGAATTTAGCATGGCCAGATTTGGAATGCTTAACTCATTTCCCTTGACTCGGGCATATCGATTGACTTGCACTTGAATGCTGTGCATGGCATCTCCCTTAAATCCACTCTTAGAGCTTAATGCTACTGCACTATTAGGTATAATGCTGTTGGATAATTCTCTCAACTGACATCTTTTCCTCCTCAACATCACTGTATTTGGGGTGGTCACCTTATCTGACTGTGGCTCATTAAGATCTTTGACAGTTCCGCAAGGAACCATGTCTTCTCTTGCGGGTAGACCACTCTGATATCCTGTCCCATGTTCAGAGACTGGGGCAGAATATCCCACACCTTCACTATTTTCATATTTGATTTTCAGTTGCTCTTGTCTTTCTAATAATTTTTCATGGACGGACGACAATCTGATCAGATGATGACTCAGAAGAGTTGTCCAGAATTGGCTTCTGCATATAGGGCGGAATTCTCCCAAAAAATTCTAAATGTTGAATTTGTGGGAAAACTGGAGTAATTCACCTATTTTTTTTCAGTGGGAGTTCACACTAGAATCTCCCACACTCTGTGCACTACTTATGCCACCAGCGCGAATATCAGTAAATTTCAGGGGGAGGGGCTTCACCTCTGAAAGTCATCACCTCTAACAGTAAACAAGTTAGCAACAAATCTTGACTATGGAATGTGATGAACCATTATGAGGATGGAGTGACAGTTTACATTGACGCAGTTTGTGTTTCTGACATGTATCGCGCATCCTTATAGCTCATTGCATGACATTTTTGATCCATGGCTAATAAACTGTCTCATGCAAGTCATCTTGTTCTTTCAGTGCACATGTGACCCAGATGTAACTGGGCCAGGGTCTCTTGGCGATGTCAGCCAGGACGTCTTCTGATATCAGCACTTGTCTGTCCTTGAAAATTTACCCAATTGAAGGGCCAAATTCTCCAAGCTCGCCTGCAGCTCTGATTCTCCAGTTCCACTGCAGCGAGTGGAGATTTAGCTGAGCGGCAAATTCTCCACTCTCGCTGGCAGCTGGTCATGAACGGCTGGAGAATTTCAGCCGAAATGTCTATTTCAATTCAATATGACCAAAAGATTCTGAGGTCTTTGGGAACCTCTTCTACAGTATCTGGCCATCCACTGATGATGATTTGCCATAATGCCCTGAGGAAAGGATCTCTGGTGGATCTGTCTGAAGCTTCTCATGCCTGTCTTAGCCCAGTAGCTTTATGGAAATGTCATATACATATTCTTTTTCCAATCTACTTCATCCACTTGAACATCCAATAGTATATCTTCTGTCTACTTGGGGTTGGGTAGCCTATTCAGAGACAATCATGAGGATTTTAGGTTTGCATCAAACTTCATAATCATACCTGTGTGCCTTTGATGAACAATCTTTTGAGTTGAGGCGGCATGAGTTTCCCAACTCATTTATCGTGACTTGTGATCAGGTTTGACAATGAAGTGTTTGTCAAATAGATTTGTATAGAATCTGGCCAAAGGGCCTGTTCTGTGCTGTACTGTTCTATGTTCTCTATGTAATGCCGAATATTAATGCCAGTGTTTCTTTCTGATGTTCAATAGTTCTCCTGAGTGGGTATCAAACTTTTGGAACCAAATGCAACTGCTCTGATTCCTACAATATGCTCTGAGATCCTTTTGTGAAGCTCCTACTCTCAGCGTAGTTTCTTTTCTTGGATCATAACAGGCATACTTCAACAGAAAGTGGATGTTTATTAAAAATTGAATGCATGCTGATGGTCCTCATGCCACAAGAATGTCATATCTTTCTCGAGATGTTTGCAAAGTAATGACGCTTTTTCAGAAAAAATTGTGATGGTGCTAAGAAGTTAAAAGACCAAACACCTCTTTAAATTTCCTTTATCTGACGGAGTAGGCATAAATCACATACCTATGACTATGACTGTGTGGTCAAATTCCCCTCCAATTTGATTTTCAAATTTGCTGACAACACCACCTTAGTGGGATGGATCTCAAACAATGAGAAGAGAGAGTACAGGAAAGATATAGAGAATCTGATGAACTGGTGCGGAAACAATAATCTCTCCATCAATGTCAACAAAACGAAGGAGATTATCATCGACTTCAGGAAGCGTAAAGGAGAACATGCCCCTGTCTACATCAACGGGGATGAAGTAGAAAGGGTCGAGGGCTTCATGTTTTTAGGTGTCCAGATCACCAACAACCTGTCCTGGTTCCTCCATGCCAACACTATAGTTAAGAAAGCCCACCAATGCCTCTATTTTCCCAGAAGACTAAGGAAATTTAGCATGTCAGCCAAGACTCTCACCAACCTTTACAGATGCACCATAGAAAGCATTCTTTCTGGTTGTATCACAGCTTGGTATGGCTCCTGCTCTGCCCAAGAGTGCAAGGAACTACAAAAGGTCGTGAATGTAGCCCAATCCATCACGCAAACCAGCCTCCCATCCATTGACTCTGTCTACACTTCTCGCTGCCTTGGCAAAGCAGCCAGCATAATTAAGGACCCCATGCACCCCAGACATTCTCTCTTCCACCTTCTTCCTTTGAGAAAAAGATACAAAAGTCTGAGGTCACGTCAACCGACTCAAGAACAGCTTCTTCTCTGCTGCCATCAGACTTTTGAATGGACTTACCTTGCATTAAGTTGATCTTTCTCAACACCCGAGCTATGACTGGAACAGTACATTTTGCACTCTCTTATTTCCTTCTCTATGATCGGTATGTTTTGTCTGCATAGCGCATAAGAAACAATACTTTTCATTGTATGATAATACATGTGACAATAATAAATCAAATCAAATCAAAATCAAATTCAACCTTACTGGGATTTGCTTGTATTCCAGTGTGAGTAAATTGTATTGAAGAAATTAATGTGGCTGAAATGATTAAATAGTTTCGTGATTAAAGGTGAGACCTTCTCCTCTAATATTTTGTAGCTCCTCTTGCCCTTCCCCAATGACCATTTGTCATCTGCAATATAAATACAGCCAGAACCACCCTTGGTAATGTGTTAAAACAAGTTCAACATCAACTCGTAAATCCTCCCAACATACTCCAATGGCAGGCGAGAAGAACAGGAGAGATGCCTGGTCAGCCATGTGATGGAGATAAATTGGAGCCAGCCATAGCTCCAGGCTACAACATGTATGTAAAGTGCATGATGCCACAGCAACCCAGACATCTCCCCGAGAGATCAGTTGGCACAGTTAGCTGGTATGGATCAGATTAGTGGCAACAGTACAGGGTTCAATTCCCGTTCTGGCTAATGTGGGTTCATGAGCTGCCTCCTTGCTCATAGTGGGGATTATGCAACTGTGGGTTGGACCTGCCTTTAGGCAGAGAGTGAAGAGAAAGAGGAACATTTATCTTTATTGCCTGCATGTCAGTCTGTGTGGCAGCAAGATCTAAGAAGCATAACTCCACTGTCTAAACAACTGAATTTGTTGAGGATGCACGAAGCCTTCTGGTTCATAATTGGATATTTTGTTGTCATGACGACAACATTTCTTCCCTCTCATGAATTACGTTTCTGAAGATTTTCACTTAAAATAACCTTTTCCTGATTGAAAAAATGGCCTACTGCACCTGCAGCACTGGCCCTCTGCCCTGAGCTCCATGACTGCAGAATGGGCTTTGGCCTCTGCATGGGGAGATTCTGCCCACAGAGCTCTTTTTAGTATGAAATACTCACAGCACTTATTGGATTTGTAGCCTGCAGGGGGTGAAAGGTTATTCGGGGTAGGTGGGAATGTGCAGTTGAGGTTATAATCAGATCAGCCATGATCTTATTGAAGACCGAGCAGGCTCAAGGGACTGAGTGGCCTACTCCTGCTCCCAATTTGTATCTTTGTATATCTTACAGCTCCAACTCAGATTGACTTTCCAGTCATAGAGTCATAGTCATAGAGGTTTACAGCATGGAAACAGGCCCTTCGACCCAACTTGTCCATGCCTTCCTTTTTTTTTAAACCCCTAAGCTAGTCCCAATTTCCCGGATTTAGCCCATATCTCTCTGTAGCTGTCTAAAAGCTTTTTAAAAGACAAAATTATACCCGCTTCTCCTACTACCTCTGGCAGCTTGTTCCAGACACTCACCACCTCTGTGTGAAAAAATTGTCCCTCTGGACACTTTTGTATCTTTCCCCTCTCACCTTAAACCTACACCCTCTAGTTTTAGATTCCCCTACCTTTAGAAAACGATATTGACTTTCTAACTGATCTATGCCCCTCTTTATTTTATAGATCTCTGTAAGATCACCCCTCAGCCTTCTACGCTCCAGAGAAAAAAGTCCCAGTCTATCCAGCCTCTCCTTATAACTCAAACCATCAAGTCCCGGTAGTATCCGAGTAAATTTCTTCTGCACTCTTTCCAGTTTAATAATATCCTTTCTATAATAGGGTGAACAGACTTGGTGACTTGGTAAGTGTGGCCTTACCAATGTCTTGTACAACTTGAACAAGACGTCCCAACTGCTGTATTCAATGTTCTGACCAATGAAACCAAGCATGCTTCACCACTCTGTCCACCTGTGACTCCACTTTCAAGGAACTATGAACCTGTACCCTGAGATCTCTTTGTTCTGTAAATCTCCCCAACGCCCTATCATTAACTGAGTAAGTCCTGCCCTGGTTCAATGTCCCAAAACGCATCACCTCGCATTTATCTAAATTAAACTCCATCCACCATTCATCTGCCCACTGGCCCAATTGATCAAGATTCCATTGCAATCGGAGATAACCTTCTTCACTATCCACTATGCCACCAATCTTGGTGTTATCTGCAAACTTACTAACCATGCATCCTATATTCTCATTCAAATCATTAATATAAATGACAAATAACAATGGACCCAGCACCGATCCCTGAGGCACACTGCTGGTCACAGGTCTCCAGTTTGAAAAGGAACTCTCTACAACTATCCTCTGGCTTCTGTCATCAACACCAGGTTAAAGTCCAACAGGTTTATTTGGTAGCAAATACCATAAGCTTTCGGAGCAATGCTCCTTCGTCAGATGGAGTGGTCTCTGAGACCACTCCATCTGACGAAGGAGCATTGCTCCGAAAGCTTATGGTATTTGCTACCAAATAAACCTGTTGGACTTTAACTTGGTGTTGTGAGACTTCTTACTGTGCTTACCCCAGTCCAACGCCGGCATCTCCACATTCTGTCATCAAGCCAGTTTTGTATCCATTTAGCTACCTCACCCCAGATCCCATGAGATTTAACCTTATGCAACAACCTACCATGTGGTGCCTTGTCAAAGGCCTTGCTAAAGTCCATGTAGACAACATCAACTGCACTGCCCTCATCTACCTTCTTGGCTACCCCTTCAAAAAACTCAATCAAATTTGTGAGACATGATTTTCCACTCACAAAGCCATGCTGACTGCCCATAATCAGTCCTTGCGTCTCTAAATGCCTTTAGATCCTATCTCTCAAAATACCTTCCAACAACTTCCCAACCACAGATGTGAGGCTCACTCGTCTGGAGTTCCCAGGCTTTTCCCTGCAGACCTTTTTAAACAAAGGCACAACATTTGCCACCCTCCAATCTTCAGGCACCTCACCTGTGACTATCGATGATTCAAATCTCTCTGCTAGGGGACCCGCAATTTCTTCCCTAGCCTCCTACAATGTCCTGGGATACACTTCAAAAGGTCCCAGGGATTTATCTACCTTAGTGCACTTTAAGACTTCCAACACCTCCTTCTCTGTAATGTGTACACTCCTTAAGACATCACTATTTATGTCCCTAAGTTCCCTAACATCCAAGCTTTTCTCAACAGTAAATACTGATGAGAAATATTCATTTAGGATCTCACCCATCTCTTGTGGATCCGCACATAGATGACCTTGTTGATCCTCAAGAGGCCCTACTCTCTCCCTAGTTACTCTTTTGCCCTTTATGTATTTGTGGTAGCTGTTTGGATTCTCCTTTGCCTTATCTGCCAAAACAATCTTGTGTCCCCTTTTTGCCCTCCTGATTTCTCTCTTAACTCTACTCCAACACCCCCTATACTCTTCAAGGGATTCACTTGATCCCAGCTGCCAATGCATGTGATGTGCCTCCTTCTTCTTCTTGACCAGGGCCTCAATATCCCAAGTCATCCAGGGTTCCCGACTTCTGCCCGCCTTGCCCTTCACTCTAAGAGGAATGTGTTTATCCTGAACCCTGGTTAACACACTTTTGAAAGCCTCCCAGTTATCAGATGTCCCTTTGCCTTCCCACAGACTCCCTCAATTAACTTTTGACAGTTCCTGCCTAATACCATCAAAATTGACCTTGTCCCAATTTAGAATTTTAACTTTTGGGCCAGACCTATCATTCTCTATAGTTATCTTAAAACTAATAGAATTATGGTCACTGGTCCCAAAGTGATCCCTCACTAACACTTCTGTCACTTGCCCTTCCTTATTTCCCAAGAGGATTTCAAGTTTTGCCCCCTCTGTAGTCGGGCTATCCACATACTGAATGAGAAATTCCGCCTGAATACACTCAACAAATTTCTCTCCATCCAACCCTCTAATACTATGGCTGTCCCAGTCAATGTTGGGAAAGTTAAAATCCCCTACTAGATGTCCAAAGATGTGCGGGTTAGGTTAATTGGCCATGCTAAATTGCCCCTTAGTTTCCCAGGATGCGTAGGTTAGAGGGATTAGCGGGTAAATATGTAGGGATATGGGGATAGGGCCTGGGTGGGAT
This sequence comes from Mustelus asterias, assembly GCF_964213995.1. NCBI lineage: Eukaryota > Metazoa > Chordata > Chondrichthyes > Carcharhiniformes > Triakidae > Mustelus > Mustelus asterias. The sequence continues at coordinate 114,689,079 of NC_135802.1, forward strand.
CGTGTTCGGTGCAGACTCGATGGGCCAAATGGCCTCTTTCTGTGCTGTAGGGTTTCTATGATTTCTATGATTTCTATTACCACCCTATTTTTCTTGGAGCTATCTGTAATCTCCTTACATATTTGCTCCTCAATTTCCCACTGACTATTTGGGGGCCTATAGTACAACCCTATCAAAGTGATTTCCCCCCTCTTATTTCTCAGTTCTACCCATATAGACTCAGTGGCCTAACCCTCAGATATATCCCCTCTCAGTATTGCCGTGATGTTTTCCCTCCTCTCCTACCTCCTGTTCTATCTTTCCTGTAGCATCTGTACCCTGGAACATTGAGCTGCCAGTCCTGTCCCTCCCTTAGCCATGTTTCAGTAATTGCTATAATATCCCAGTCCCATGTACCCATCCATGCCCTGAGTTCATCTGCCTTGCACATCAGGCTTCTTGCATTGAAATAAATGCAGTTTAATCTGGACTTCCCTTGCTCTCCGCTCTGCTTTTGCCTGATCTGTCTGGTACTAGGATTACTGACACTGCCTTTACTACTTAATGTGCTCTCTTTAACTTCTGTGCTGCCCTCAACCTTCTCTTCTGTCTCCCTACTGCTTTGGGTCCCACCCCCCTGCCAAACTAGTTTAAACCCTCCCGAGTGGCTCTGGCAAATCTCCCCTCCAGGGCAGCACGGTAGCACAGTGGTTAGCACTGCTGCTTCACAGCTCCAGGGTCCCGGGTTCGATTCTTGGCTCGGGTCACTGTCTGTGTGGAGTTTGCACATTCTCCTCGTGTCTGCGTGGGTTTCCTCCGGGTGCTCCGGTTTCCTCCCACAGTCCAAAGATGTGCGGGTTAGGTTGATTGGCCAGGTTAAAAATTGCCCCTGAGATGCGTAGGTTAGAGGGATTAGCGGGTAAATATGTGGGGGTAGGGCCTGGGTGGGATTGTGGTCGGTACAGACTCGATGGGCCGAATGGCCTCCTTCTGCACTGTAGGGTTTCTATGATCATTAGTCCCCCTCCAGTTCAGGTGAAACCCATCCTGCATTTAGAGATACCTGCAAGCATATGGTCTAATGGCCTTTTTGGTCCATTACTGTTCTAATACACATTCTCATTCAATTAATCACCCTCTTGGGGTACTGATTCTCAAGGGTATGTTTCAGATGGATCCCAAACCTAACTGCCACTGCTTCTTTCAGCCGTACGCCAGTGTTATCACAATCTTTATGGCTTCTCCTGTTGTCCAACAAAGTCACTGCTTTGTGATCATTGCCAATAAATATGAGTTACTGGCACTACATTATGCACCTTTATTACACTGTTGCATACCACTGCCACCACCATGATGTGTCACTGATTTGTGGTTGCTGCCAATAAATATGAATTACTGGAACCATGCTATCCACTGTTATAACCCTGTGGCACACTGCTTCCACCATATACTGTCTCTGGTTTGTGATCACACCCAATAAATACGGATTACTGACACCACATTATCCACTGCTGTTACACTGTTGCACACCGCTTCCACCATGATGTATTACTGGTTTGTGATCACGGATAATAAATATGGATTACTCGCAGCACATTGTGCACCCTGTTATGCACCATTGCCATCATACTTGCTCTTAACACAAATATAGCATGCATTATGACAGTGATAAGACAATCTTATTGGTAATTTTATTGAAGAATAACAGGATTCCAGGACAACTCTTCACATATGTGCTGCCTGTTTCAAAAGCTATATCACATGTTAAATTGCATAATATCCTGTGATGATGTATATGAATCAATTTACATATTCAGCAGAGTGTTAAACAGTATGTTACTATATGTACTAAAATGCAATATCACAACAAGTGTGAATACTACCACTTAGAAGGACAAAAGCAGCAGACACATGGGAACACTGTTGGTTATATGTTCTCCTCAAAGCCACACACCATCCTGACTTAGAATAATATTGTCATTCATTCACTATTGTTGGGTCATCCTGGAACTCCCTTCCTAACAGCATCATTGGTGTACCCACACCAGAAGAACTGCAGTGATTCACCACCACGTTCACAAGTGCAATCAGCAATGACCAACAAATGCCGGTCTTGCCAGCAGCACTCACATCCTATGAATGAACAAAAAAAAGCAGAGGACTTGTTGTTGTGAGACAAGGGTCACTTCAATATGCAAACTCAACTGTAGCCTATTCAAACCTAGGTAACAGCTTGGGAGTAGCACAAATTTAGGCATATAAAATCGCTAATCACATGTTATCATCAAAGTAACATAATGTATATGTTACAAATCATAGAATCACAGAATCATAGAGTGTAGAGGAGGCCTTTTGGCCCATCGAGTCTGTACTGACACATGAGGACCACCCAACCTATTTACCTAATCCCATTTACCAGCACTCGGCCCATCGCCTTGAATGTTATGACGTGCCAAATGCTCATCCAGGTACTTTTTAAAGGATGTGAGGCAACCTGCTTCCATCACTCTCCCAAGGCAGCACATTCCAGACTGTCACCACCCTCTGGGTGAAAAGGTTTTCCCTCACATGCCCCCTGAACCTTTGCTCCTTACTTGTGTTCTCTCATGACTGACTCTTCAACTAAGGGGAACAGCTGTTCCCTATCCACCCTGTCCATGCCCTTCATAATCCTGTACACCTCGATCAGGTCACCCCTCAGTCTTCTCTGCTCCAGCGAATACAACCTAAGTCTACCCAACCTCTCTTCATAACTTTAATGTTCCATCCCAGGCAACATCCTGGTGAATCTCTTCTGCACCCTCTCCAGTGCAATCACATCCAACCAGAACTGCAGACAATACTCCAGCTGTGGCCTCACCAAAGTTCTATACAACTCCAACATGACACCTCTGCTTTTGTAATTTATGCCTCAATTGATAAAAGCAAGTGTCCCATATGCCTTTTGCACCACCACAGTAACATGCCCTTCTGCCTTTAAGGATTGATGGACAAACACGCCAAGGTCCCTTTATTCCTCTGAACTTCCTTGTGTCATGCCATTCATCGAATATTTCCTTGTCAAGTTACTCCTTCCAAAGTGTATCACCTTCACTTTTCAGGGTTAAATTCCATCTGCCATTTATCTACCCATTTGACCATCCCTTCTGTATCTTCCTGTCGCCCAAGACACTCAGTCTCACTGTTAACCATCCGGCTAATTTCTGTGTCATCTGCAAACTTACTGATTCTACCCCCACAAAGTCATCTATGTAATTTATATAAATGATGAATAATAGGGGACCCAGAACAGATCCCTACTCATTCCCTACTCTTATCCCTACTCTTCCCATTTATAGATTCATAGAATATCTTGAAATTTTCCCTACTTTTACCAGTCAGAATTTTCCCATATCTCCTCTTCGCTCTCCTAATTACCTTCTTAAGCTCCATCCTGCACTTTTTGGACTCCACTAATACCTCCTTGTACCTGCCAAAATCCTTTCTTTTCCTTCTCATTGTATACTTAATATCTCTGGTCATCCATTGTTCGCTGGGCTTGTTACTCCTTCTTATCACCCGAGAGGAAACATGTTGGGTTTGCACCCTCCCCAATTCCTTTTTGAATATCCCCTCCCTTCTGCTCTTCTGTAGATTTCCCCACAAATAGTTGTTCCCAGTCTATCTTGGCCAGGTCCTGCTTTATTTTATGAAAATCCACTCTCCTCCAATCCAAAACTTTTTTCTGTAACTTGTCTATTTCCATGTCCATAACAAGCTTAAATTGTACCGTGTTGTGATCACTATCACTAAAATGCTCCCCCACCACCACTTCAACCAGCTGTCCAGCTTCATTCCCCCAGAATTACATCCAGCACTGTGCCACCCCTTGTTGCACCTTCTACTTATTGACCTAAAAGGTTCTGTACATGTTTCAAGAAATCCACTCCGTTCGAGCTCTCAACATTATGGGTGAGATTTTCTGGCCGCACTCGCCACAAGATGGGAAAATCCCACCCGAGGTCAATGGACATTTGCATGGTCCTGTCCCATCCGTTATGATTCCCGTGGTGGGTAGGACAGGAAAATTCCACCCTATGTCTATCTCAATTAAAGTTGGGAAAGTTGAAATCACCTAATATAATTGCCCTGTTTTTATTTTTTTTATACACCTTTGCAAATTGCGTACTTACTTGCTTCTCAATTTCCCACTGACTATCTGGGGGTCTATAATAAACATCTAGCAATGTGGCTGCCCCTTTCTTATTCCTAAGCTTTACCCATAAAGCTTCATTCTTTGCCCCCTCCAAGACATCATCTCTCCTTGCTGCAGTAACTGACTCCTTAACTAATACTGCAATGCTTCTTCCTGTCTAGTCTGAAGAGTCTATATCCCGAATGTTGAGCTGCTAATTCTGTTGCTCCCTCAATCACATTTTTGTGATGACTACTATATCACAATTCCACATGTCAATCCTTGCCCCTAACTCATCCGTTTTACCTGTAATACTCCTCACATTAAAGTAGTGGTCATCCAGCCTTGCTTTACTCCCTTGAAACTTAATACAACTGTACACCCTCTAAATTGATTGTTTTACTATATTATGCTGTGTCCTTACTTTGCTAAGAGTCTGTGTCCCCTCCCCCTGCCAAATAAGTTTAAGATCTTCCCACAGCACTAGCAAACCCACCCGCAAGGATGTTAGGCCTTCCCCATAAACGGTGATCCAGAAATCTAAAACCCCCCCCCCCTCCTGCACCAACTCCAGAAAACTACATTAATAATCCAATTTGAACATGAGCCAGGGCAGAAAATAGAACATATAATGCCAACACATGACTCGCAGCTTCACTTAATGATGCCAGCCAAATCTAGTTTGAAAGATCTTTACCAACAGAAATTACAGCAGAAAACTGAGACACTAAGGTGAGTGAGGATCCAACACCAAGCTTCCCCACTGATTTCCTGTCCTTGTTCACTTGATGCCATCTAAAATTATTCAATGGAGGGAAGTAAAGCTTAATGGACTTGGCCCACAGTCAGGCAGTATTGCTGAGGACCTTATTCCAACATATAAGATCCTAAGGGGGCTTGACAGAGTAGATGGTGAGATGTTTTCACTAGTGGGAGAGTCTTGAACAAGGGGACATAACTACAAGATAAAGGGCCAGTCATTTAAAACTGGGGTGCGTAGAAATTTCTTCTCACAGAGGGTGGTGAATCTCTGAAATTTTCTGCTCCAGAGGGTAGTGGAGGCTGGATCTTTATAAGTATTTAAAGTGGAAGTGGATGAATGTTTGATAGATCAAGGAATATAGGGCTTTGGAGAAATGGCACAGAAAAGGCGTTGAGGCTGATGTAGATCAGCTATGATCGTACTGAATGGCGGGGCAGGCTTGAAGGGGCTGGTGGCCGACTCCTGCTTCTATTGCTTCTGTTCTTGTGTTACTACCAGTGTAGACATTCTCACTCATTAAATATTGAACATCATCATTTTTTGAAAATCTCCTCTCCTCACTTTTTAGCAGAAAATTCAGGCTTGCAGATTTGAAGCCATTAGGTCGCAGAAAATAAAAGATGTGTTTTGGAAGCATTTGAAAGCACCAATTATAGTCATAATTCCTCAATTTTCAAATGGGAAATTACTTACAATTGCACAGTAAATGTCCCAAAGCATAGACGTTACTTGATTAGTTATAGGTATCTCAGATACTCCCCAAGCAGCAACAGCCATTTCCCATAATTACATTTGAACTTCTTTTTCACTGCACTTCATTGGCAGTACTCACAACATGTAATAGGAGACACTGTGAGATATACATCTTATTCCCTGTTAAGGACAGTTTAATGAAATTATGCTTCCCAAAGTAACGTTTCAGGAAATTAACATGACAAATTGTCATCTCAGAGATTAGTTAATGAATGCTGTTAGGAGAAATTAATGTTCTCTGTGTTCTGATATTTTATTCACATTTTTCACAATACTTATCGCCAAACCTTTCTTGGAGGAGATGAGGAGGTAACTGGAATAATTTTCATTCAAACATTATTTCTTTTGGAAAATACTGAGTGCCTTTTTAAAACAATAATGATGAATAAATGTTAACCTAGATCAAACACTGAATTTCCTTTTATTGGAGTGATTTTACAACCAGTGCAGCATTTCTGTTGATTCCACATTTTTAGATTGAAACAATAACAGTCATCATCCTGCATCATTAAAATGTAGTGAAAAATTAGCCTGCCACCGTCTATATGCCACAGGCAAGCACAAAGGTGTTCTAAGAACAGAAGGAAACACATTAGGATTTTTCTGCAGCTTCTCAATTTGCTCATTTGGTGTCATGCAGTTTATTTGTCTTGGATTCTCCCTGTCAGACCCTTTAACTGGCTACTTGATGAAGTCTGCAGTGACACTGGAGATAGTGGGAGCATTTTCCAACTTCCTTTCAGCAACACAAGGTCAGTCAGAGTATTAGGAGGGCAGTCCAGGGTCAGAATAATGGAGTAGGGAGTACGGGGGTGCAGTTAGGTTAGCATATTGTTCTCGAGCTGAGGGCCTTTTTCAAAGCTGATCCATCTTCATCCTTGTAATTAGGTTCCCCCTCACCTCTTTAAAGTGTTGCTATGTAACACATTGCCAATTGCAAGCAAATTTTTCGGTGCACTCATTTAAGTGACATTTGTATTGTTCTCAGCTGTGTAATTGGTAATCATGAGGTGCAATAAAACCGCTTGGGCATTTAACAGGCAGCATGGATATTGAAAAGGATCTATTTTCTAGTTTGTCGACTGTGTGTGGAGGCTGCTACTTTCACCCTCACGTGAACCAGGATTTATTATGGAAAAGCACTGGCACCTCAATTCTCTTTCAATCTCTCAGTGAGAGAAAACAAGAGGGAAAAAATGGGAGTGGGGGGTTTGTGAAGAAATCAAAACAAAGTAGATTTAATGGTCCATTAAATATTGTTCCAGGTCCTTTTGTCTCTACATTAGTGAAAAGCTGAGGGGAAAAAATGACGGGGGGGCGGGTGGGCTGGAAAGAGAAACGCCACTAATATTAAGTTGTAAATCCTACAAAACATTAACTTCATTACTTGCAAATTACTGTCCACACTTTTCGGGAGGGGAGAGGGGTGGACTTTCCACACTCTCATCACTCAAACAAGACTCAGTAGAAATTGTTCATCAGTGGATAGATCACTAAAACAGCAGCCTCAATTTTACACGGACTGACAAACAAGTTTACAGCAGGTTGCTTTTTAATGGACAGCATTGCAATAATTGATCTTTTGTCTTTGCACATTACGGTAATAACTACTTAGGATGAAAAAAGTCACAGTAGCATTATGTAGGCTGTAACTAATAGAGGATTTTGTTGAAATAGTTACTCTTGATGACCTTTTAACCTCATAACTTTTTTTTCTGTTGAGAGCCATGCGAAAAACACAAAAATTATTTCATTTTTGTGTAAATGTGACAGATAAAGTGCTTGCTATCCGAAATATGCTGTATAATAAAGTTGATTTAGTGGTTGCATCCCATGAGGCTGATTTTACTTTCTTTAAAAGATACAGCTTTGGCCCTTTTGACAATGTTACCTCAGCGGGATTGCTTATTTAACCAGCAGACATTCGTTTTTCTTTCTTCATGGATTCCATGATGATCTAGTCAATAAAGGCAGGGCTTTATCTCAGACGAATGGGACCCAAATGGGGTGGCACAGTGACATAGTGGTTAGTACTGCTCTCTCACAGCGCCAGCGACCCGGGTTTGATTCCCGGCTTGGGTCACTGGCTGTGTGGAGTCTGCATGTTCTCCCTGTATCAGTGTGAGTTTGCTCCAGGTGCTCTGGTTTCCTCCCGTGGGCCAAAGGACATGCTGGTTAAGTGCATTGCCAATGCTAAATTCTCCCTCAGTGTACCCGAACAGGTGCCGGAATGCGGCTACGAGGGGATTTTCGCAGCAACTTCATTGCAGTGTTAATGTAAATCCACTTGTGACAAAAAAAAAAAACTTTAAATTTAGTTCCGGCTTTATACTGTGTTCGGTGACCTCAGCTATGACTGCAAAAGGGTTGCTGCAATTCCTCTGCAGAATCAGCTCTGATTTCTAGTCCTGGTTACTGCCACTGACCACTGTGGATAAATTCATAAATAAGAAAGTCAGAAAAAGACATGGGCTGAAATTCTCTGGCCATTCACCGCTTCCAATGAGAATGGAGAATTTGGCGCTCAGCCAAATCCCCATTCGCAGCAGGGACGACCAGAGAATTCCAACTGTGGGCGAGGTCAGAGAATTCTGGCCATGATCAGGTTTTCCATGCCTGATTTCCACAGCTGAGTAGCCTTCTCACTCACTGCCTCAACTTACATCTGAAGGATAGTGACTTGGTTGAGGTACTGCAGGTTAGATTACATTATACAAACTGAGAGAAGCACCCAAGAACAGGCTGCGCATTCCACACAGCAAGAAGCTGGGACACTTTTGAAACCAATTAGTGGTTTCTTCTAAGATTCCAGAGGCTCACGGTGAGCTGCCAAGCACCCAGCCAAGAACTGTTCCCAAAAATTAGAGGAAGAGAAATTAAATATATGTCTATTAAGCTGAAAACGAATTGTCAATCAAGAATATGTTTAAACAAGACCCATTAGATGCTTACATCTGCACTTGAATTGAATAGCTTCATGCCTCCATTGGATATCTGACCAGATATTATGGCCTGGATTTTCCTCCAGAGTATAATTCAGTTGGTAGTGAAACATAGAAACATAGAAACATAGAAAACTACAGCACAAAACAGGCCCTTCGGCCCCACAAGTTGTGCCGAACATATCCCTACCTTTTAGGCCTACCTATAACCCTCCATCCTATTAAGTCCCATGTACTCATCCAGGAGTCTCTTAAAAGACCCTATTGAGTTTGCCTCCACCACCACTGATGGCAGCCGATTCCACTCGCCCACCATATCTATGAAGTAGATCATATATTGAAATGGGACAAGGAGGCTTCTTGCCAAATCTCCAATCCTGAAAATGGCATTCAGAATTTCCTGTTGGGAAAGGATCTTCCTGTTCAATCAATGCCTGTCCTGCCACATGCAAATAAAGCCATGGCTCACGTTTAAGCCTTGCTAAGATTTCTAGCTATGTCTGCTGATACTTCATCTGTCGAGAAGAATGCCAGCCTGAAGAGATGTTCACAGTTTGTTGGCCATAGGAACCAAACATTCTGAAAATTGAAGGGTTTTAAGAGAAGATTCGTTTTGGTTAACCTTGTTTCTGTATCTGGCCTTTCAAAACAACAGGAAACTACTTTTTGAAAAAAGATGTCAGCCTGCAGAATATCTCTCCCACGCAAGTTTGCAATGAAGAATACTATTCCAAATGTGAGCCCACCTATATACTATCCTTTAAAAACCCTTCTTGGGAAAACGAGGCAGAGCTAACCGTGACCAGACAGCGCTTGGAAGTCCCACCTGGTCCACTTTCAGAAGGATGCCTGACAATAGGAAAAAGCTAAGCTGAAGTTTATATACCAGGATTTTATTTGCCATAGCAAGCTGTGGCATTCTCTGTGAGTAAACAGAGTTTTTAAACCCTTTATGTACAATGAGACGAAGAAAGAAGCCATTGCAATGATGCATTAAAGCCCAGATTGTTTCATTCCATGCCTGTGCACCAGATCTTTAGCCATGTTGGCCTTCCATCCCAGAAGCCTTGGATGAACCTCTATCCGAGGTCACCATTGCCAACATCAGAACAGCTTTCTCAAAAGTCAACCCAGGAAAGCAATTTCCCCAGATGAGGTACCCAGACAGGCACTCAGATCCTGCGTGGACTAGCTGGCAGGGGTATTCAGAGATGTCTTCAACCTCTCTTTACACCAATCTGAGGTTCCTTCCTGCTTCAAGAAGACAACCATCATTCTGTACCAAAGAAAAGCCAAGCAACGTGCCTTAATGACTATTGTCCAGTGGCTCTGACATCCAACATTATGAAGTGCTTTAAAAGGTTAGTCATAGCACAAATCAATTCCTGCCTCCCAGACTGTCTGGATCTACTACAGTTCGCCTATCGCCGCAACAGGTCCACAGCAGATGCCATCTCCCTGGCCCTATACTCAACCCTAGAACCCCAAGATAAAAAAGACACCTATGTCAGACTCCTATTCATAGACTACAGCTCAGCCTTTAACACCATTATTCCTACGAGAGTCATCTCCAAACTTAGTGACCTGGAGCTCGGCTCCTCCCTGTGCAACTGGATCCTAGACTTCCTAACCCACAGACCGCAGTCAGTAAGGATAGACAACAATGCCTTCTCCATAATCATCTCAACACCGGTGCACCACTGTTGAGGATTATCGTATTGTGGAGGAGCTGTATCCTTAGCCGTTTACTATACTCCTTATGCATCTTTGATTGTATGGACAAATTCCCCTCCAATTCGATTTTCAAGTTCGTTGATGACACCACCGTAGTGGGTCAGAGCTCAAACAATGACGGGACAGGAAAGAGATAGAGAATCTGGTGAACTGGGTGCGATGACAATAAGCTCTCCCTCAATGTCAACAAAATGAAGGAGATAGTCATCGACTTCAGGAAGCATAGTGGAGGGCATGCCCCTGCCTATATCAATGGGGATGAAGTAGAAATGGTCGAGAGCTTCAGGTTTTTAGGTATCCAAATCACCAACATCTTATCCAGGTCCCTCCATGTGGACACTATAGTTAAGAAAACCCACCAACACCTCTACTTTCTCAGGAGACTAAGAAAATTTGGCATGTCTGCTACAATTCTCACCAACTTCTACAGATGCACCATAGAAAGCATTTTTTCTGGTTGTGTCACAGCTTGCTCTATCCAAAACCGCAAGAAACTACAAAGGGTCATGAATGAAGCCCAGTTCATCACTCAAACAAGCATCCCATCCATTGACACTGTCTAGACTGCTGCCTTGGAAAAGCAGCCAGCATAATCAAGGACCCCACGCACCCCGGACATACTCTTTTCCACCGGCACAGTGGCATAGCGGTTAACACTGCTGCCTCACAGCGCCAGGAACCCAGGTTTAATTCCGGCCTAGGATGACTGTCCGTGTGGAGTTTACACATTCTCCCCGTGTCTGCGTGAGTTTCCTCCAGGTGCTCCAGTTTTCTCCCACAGTCTAAATATGTGTGAGTTAGCTTGATTGGCGATGATAAATTGCCCCTTAATGTCAGGGGGATTAGGAGGGTAAAAATGTGGGGTTACAGAGATAGGAAAGGACCTGAGTGGGATTGTTGTCGATGCAGACTCAATGGGCCAAATGGCCTCCTTCTGCAATGTAGATTCTATGATTCTTCCGTCTGGAAAAAGATACAAAAGTCTGAGATCACGTACCAACCAACTCAAAAACAACTTCTTCCCTGCTGCCATCAGACTTTTGAATGGACCTACATCGCATTAAGTTGATCTTTCTCTACACCCTAGCTATGACTGTAACATTACATTCTGCATTCTTTCCTTTTCTTCCCTATCTATGTATGGTATGCTTTGTCTGTATAGCACTCAAGAGACAATACTTTTCACTGTACACTAATAAATGTGACTATAATAAATCAAATCAAATGTCATTGTAACTAGTAGATGTAAAACAACAGCCTGGGATAACCTGTCTGTCAGCATTTTCTCCTTGTATGTGGGGGAGTACTGTTTGTTGGTGGTTTCAATGAAATAGATCTCACATGCCACTGTTAAACTATTTTTCAAAACATGTTTTGTTGTGCTTTGATGCTGCAGTGCTCGTTATGTTCATGGGATTAGAGCACTTCTGACATTTTTCAATTAAATTATGTCAAACTAATTTTTATAGGTAAGAAGGCAGACCTGTTCTGTAACACTGTGCACTGGATTCACTCATTTGGCACTAGAGAGAGAGCGCATTAGTCAACCTTGGATCCACTTTAATTAATAAATACAGTTGCAACTGCTTGCATCCAGAGAGAAAATCCATATCTTTTTGTTTTTTGCCAGAACAACATATATGCAAGCTAAAAATCTGATGCATATTATGATGCAATGCAGAAATACATTCCCACAGAGAAGAGATGACTTGACAAATGACATTTACCTTTTATTTACAATGACGGATGGGAGACGATCAGGAGAGGGTTAAATATATTAAAATAAAAAACATGCCTCCAAACTTGTCACATAAACACTTGTTTCTGTTTTGATGCTGGCGTGTGTTTACTCTATTATATACAGGTGGTGGGCATTAACTGGGCATTCGCTTATGCCACTATAAATGGACAGAATGAAACTGTAGTTGTTGAGTTAGGATGTGTGTACTTGTATTGTGTAAGTGCTAATGAAAGTGTATAAAGATTCTATGCTTTCACTTCTATACTTTACCACCTGAAATATAGCAGTGGATTTAATGGATTGTGAGTGCTCTGATTTCAAAAGGCAGGACGTTTAGTTAGCATATATTAATCAGCCTGTCACTGTACAACTGGGAGCCTGCTTTAAATTTAAATGTTGCCATGAGTATTTCTCAGGACTTGGCAATAAAAAAGTGGGAGGAGTTGTCAACTCAGATGTTAAGTGCCTTTTACAGCACTCCTCCTAGGCCAGAAGGAGCAAGAGTACCTCCCCACTGGCCCCTCAAGGAAACCTTCAGCCTTTTTTTTTTAACTGACTGCAGCTTCTTTCTCCTCCCCAGCAAACCAACTCAATCTCTCACTCACTCCCTCTAGGTGGCCTGTCCAGCCCCAATCTCTTGCTCCCTTCCTCTCACAATAGCTGACCTTCGCACCTCCCCCACCCCAATCTTTCACTCTCTCCTGAGGAGTCTAATCTTAAATTCCTGTTCCCAGTCTCACTCTGCCTTGCCCTCCTTCCCATGATGGCCAAGCCATGGACCATCCACAAGGAGAGCTGGTTTTCCCACCTGGCAGTCAGTCTGCCTGTCAATTTGTCTGGCTGCTGAGAGGGAACTGGACGAGAAGAATTGCAATAAGGTTCCGCCATTAAAATTCAGCAAGACCTTAGTGTCTCAAGTCTAGCCAGCTTTCCTCACACTATGTTCTCCCTCACAGCCTCCCTGTCATCTGTAAATATTGCTTTAGCACCTTAAATACCTTTAATGTGTGCAATAATTCTGCAGGGGCATCATTAACCATCATATGATGAAACTTGAATAACCAAAGAGCCAGTCCTCCAACTTTTCTTTGCCATCAAAGATATCTGTGACATTTGATTGCCATAGAACAGAAGCATGATTTGTGGTTCTTACCAAATATCCATCAAGTGGATGTTTCCATGATCAAGAATAAATTTGAATTTCTCCTCTATTATAATAACATGATAAGTTGCATCCAACCTGAATTAGAGAGAAGTTTCTGCCTGATCAACCATTTTGACTTACTTGAAAAATGACACACCAGTTCTGCAATATAATGCACCTAGATTTCCAACTGCACTCAATAAAATTGCACACGATGAGCTGCAGCTTTAGTTTAAAGCAACTGAGATTTTTAAAAATGACTAGATAACGTATTAGCTGAAGGTTAAGAAGCAGTGAGCTCTTGTCAGGGAAGTAACACTAGGTGGGGAAAGTGTTAAGAGGAGAGCCCCAAGGATCAATGTTGGATCAGCTACACTTTCTCATTTTATTAATGACTTGGATTCAGGAGTTTATTGCATACTATCAAATTCACAGATAACAGCAATTCGAAGAGGAAGTTGACTAGGAGGAAGCAGCCCAGAAACTGCAACATCAATTAGGTAAAATATGTAAACAGTGGAAATGTAACTTGGGCAAGCAATGTATATGCTACCAAGAAAAGAACATGGATGCTCCATGAATGGTGTTAAAATAACAAAGAATTGATTTTAAAGGGGTATTAGATGATTTGCCACCATTGATACTGAGCATGTTCAGTCACTGCAGAACAGCAATCAGCAAAGCAAATAGAATGTTGAATTGTTTAGCCAAAGTAGTGTATATAGATGAAGCCATAGTTCATGATTAGGCGCTATAAACCACATACAGTACTGCATACTATCTGCAGTTCTGATCCAAGCACAGACCAGCAGTCAAATTCTAGTGGTGAAGAAAAGCACAATGTTAGAGGACTGAGTTATTAGGAAAGCTTAAAGAAGATTGAGCTTCTTTGTATTCAACCAATGTGACTGAGGTGATCTCACTTTTATTGTACACGACCCATGCCAGCATCACCAATTCCAATACACAAGTCCCTCAGTTTGCAAAGGATAAAAGCAGCACATTTAAGACTGTCAAGAAGTTTTTACAAAATGAGTGACCTTTGCATGGAAAATCTTTGGGGTAGAGTAAGGAAGGCAAATCCTGGAATCATTTGAGAAATATTTGGGTGTTGTGATGGAGAGTGGGTTAATGTGGTATATTATTAGAAAGATGGATCAGGTAGATTTCTTCCATCTATATTGTGTTATCTTATAATTCAGTTGTTTGAATGTTCATAGTGAAATCCTTAAGCTGTTCCTCTTGTGTCGCTCATTTTTAACATACTTTGGTTTGGCTAATACTCTTTCCACAGGCCCTTTGTTGTAGAGGTCTGAGAACTGCTTCCTTTACCCAAATCTCTTGACTGGAGTTAGTGCATGGCTAGGAAAGACAAATGGAGAGGAACTAAGAGAAATAAATGGTTTTTTGTGCCAATCTTAGGATCAGATCAGCCATTATTATATGTTGTTTAGATTTCTGAATTCGAATGGTATTATGTATGTTAAACAATGATTAACATGCAAAACCAGAAAGAACATTGACTAATAATAGCCTATTAATCACTCTACTCATCAACGTTGTGTATTGGTTGGCTGTGTCATGAAAGATTAGATGGCAGGCCTCCAGGAGATTGCCCGTGAGAGCAAGAGAGGGGAAAAGACCTCTCTGTACATGTAGAACTAATGGATAATGACTTCACAACAAACTGAATGTGAGGGAAGTACTTCACAACAGAATAATTTACCCTGTAGCAATGTTTCTATTACACATTATTACTGTACTCTATTTCAGTCTATTAAATTGTAAATATGGCTCTTTCATATTCACTATGTTTTGGCCTTCCTCATCTGTACTTGTGACTTTGTGATGCTTTTTCATAATGCAGCTTTCCTTCACAGCCAGAAAGTTTTCCTACTATTCCAGTATTCAGGAGAAAAAAAAAACAATGACCATTAAAAACTATGAGTAAGTAAACTCAATGACAAATGTTTTAATAATGTGTCATAGATGTCATGTCGCATCTATATGCTGATTTTTTTTTAATGATCAGTACAAACTATACTTTGCCTCTGGCCATAGTACTTCATGAAGTGACATCAGTACTAACTTGCATTTATATAGTGCCTTCAAAATAGAAAACACATCATACGGGCATAATCGAAAAATAGATGAGGAGCCAAAAAGAGGATATGAGTGGGGGTGGGGAGTGACTGATTCGAAAGAGCTGGATTTTAAGATAAATCTTCATGTAAGAGAGGCATGAAGAGATGGAGGAGTTTAAGAAGAAATTTCCAGGAAGTTTCCAAATGAGTACACTTGGGTGATGATACTTCCTGGCAGCAGCCAGGGATCTTAGACTGAAGAAATAAGTTGGATAGGTGATTTATTGGATGCTAAGTTTGAGTGATGTGAAGTCTCAGTGGGAGTTAGAAGGAGGTGGAATGCTGGGAGGCTCTTGCTCAACGGTTGGTCCCAGATGCCCTTTGACTGTGGGAAGAAAATTGGAGTGTGCATTATGTCAAGAATATAAATGAATTTTATTTTAAGTTTTCAAGACCAACTGGTTATTACAGAAAAACTGTTCTTGAAACATTTTCACTGCTCGGATGTAACAGAAATAGAAATTCATGCCAACACAATGTTAAATCGTTGAATTATTAACTAACCCTGTTCTGGGAGCTGATTGGCCCATGATACTAATGGCAACAATTACACCACAATAAAATAACCTAAAATACAGTACTTCTTCTTTTGTAATTTTAGCTGCAAACAGCAGTCATTTGGCAATCCAGTAAATTAATGAATTTGTGTTACTGGGGATGATCTTCATGGAAGAAAATTTGGTTTGCAGTTTTCATTTTAACAAACTTCCTGGTATTTTTGCAAGCAGTAGCTATTCAGCAATGCGGGGTGTCAAGTGAAGTAACAGGATAATTACAGTGTACAGAAATAATGAACACGCCCAGTACACACTGCAAACCAACAATTATGAACCTTGTAATTAGCTGTAATACAGGATCTTAAAATGAATGAATTAATAGCTGACTTTAGCAGCTTTACAATAGACCACAGTGTAGTTTGCAATTTATGGCATCTACAAATGGCCACTGGCTGCAGCCTCATTTTAATTGAACTAACTTTTTTTTACTAACTGCAGACCTCTTAGTGAGTCAAAACAAGTAAGCATTGTCTACAACTCTAACAAAAAAATGTTTCTCAATTTGTGGCAGTCTTATGTCAGAAATGATTTAGTGAAAATTTAAAAACTATTAAATGCCGGTTATCAATTTTAACTCTGTTGACTGTGCCCTTGCCTCCAAGAGGTTGTGGGATCAAGCACCTGCATTAAGCTTTGTGCACACTATGTCAAACTGAGGCTGCAAAATTCACCTTTTTCATGCTTAGTTTATCGGTGTTGCCACTGGTGTTTGGGCTCCAAAATGGCGTCTGCAGTTAACATACCGACCTCGAGTGCAAGCCGCCGCCCGAATCTCAAAACGGGCATGTATCGAGCACAGCAGCCAGAAGCATGCAATTTGTGCCATCATTTATAATAAATGCTGATTTGATGGCAGCGCTGCCATTTTGGAGTTCAACATATCAGCTTATAGCCTTTCCTGAACATATATACACAGACAGATATGCATTCAGCAGTGTGGACCCCATGATAGTAAAGGAATCATCAGCCATTTACAGGCTAGTTGCTTTGGTTACCATTGGCTGTTGTTGTGACGATAGAAGCATCTGCTGGTTTTCAGACTTCTTTAATGTTTAAAATCTATGGGGAAAGATGATGAGAAAGCTACATAACCAAACTTGCCAACATTGTAGGCAATGTAAATTGAAGCATAACATTACTCAGATATATGAATTGATTAAGTGCAGGGGCAAAGCTGCGGCAAATGGATTGCAATATAGGCAAATGTAATATCATCCACTTTGGACCTGCAAAATAGAGATAAGCGGTCTTCCTAAATGGTGGAAAGCTTGAAACAGTGGATCTCCAAAGGCCACCCAGAGGTCCAATCATATTGATCATAAAAATGTCACAAACAGGTAAGAATGCTGACCTAGGACTAGAAAAGAAGAACTTGAAGTCATGCTTCACCTATACAAAGCCCTGGTTATACCACAACTAGAGTACTATGAGTAATTCAGGGCATCATACCGTAGCAATGATATTTGGCCTCAGAGGGAGTGCAGTGCAGGTTTACCAGAATCATACCTGAACTCCATGGGTTAAACTACGAGAAGTTACACAAATGAGAGTTGTATTCTGCGGAATTTAGAATGTTAAGGGATGATTTGATGGAAATTTTCAAGGTATTAAGGGAAGCCTGTGAGGTCAGTGAAGAGAAACTATTTGTGCTCTTTGTGGAGTCTAGGATTAGAAGTTATATTTTAAAAATTAAAACCAGACATTTGAGTCATGAAATTCAGAAGAAGTTCTGCACACAAAGGGTGGCAAATGTTTGGAACTCTCTTCTGCAAATAGCAATTGATGCTGGATCCCTTGCTAAATTTAAAACTGAATCTGATAGATTTTTGTTGACCAAAGATATTAAGGGACATAGAATTCAGGCACAGATCAGCCATGATCTCATTGAATGGTGAAATTGGCTAGAGAGGCTAAGTGGCCTACTCCTTTTTCTATATTCCTATGTTCCTAAGTAGTACGTGCTGAAGGACTTTGTCACGACTGTTCGGAGGTAATTCCTCTATCTATGCACGGTAATTGGCTAGTAGACAGATAGTAATCATACTCTGGTATCTGTTTCATTCTTGTTTATCAGTGCCACCCCTAAATAGAGTACAGAGCAGACATGGTGCTTCAAGGCAGGATGTTTCAGCCTGTCTCTCTCTCTCTCTCTCTCTCGTCTAACACATGACTGACAATGTCAGTGGTACATCATCATCTACATCATACATTTGCATATTCCATCTGTTAACCCTTTATACCACACCTCCCTCCCATCCCCCCACCCCCAACTCCCCGGGTATACTTTCCTAATTTTTAACAACAGGACAAAACTGCATCTTTAACTATTTATATCACATTTCTGTAACTCCCTTTTTACAACTACAGATTCTGCCCAACTCTTACTCCTACTTCTCCCTTCAACAAGTCACAGTCCTGGGGGATCCAATCTCCTACAGTACTCTCAGCCCTTAGGAGAGACATCTGCAGTTTTGCAGCACTGGAGGCATTCTACCTGCCCTGTTGGGCAGTCCCAGCATCTACGTTGAGTTTTCACACCACAGCACAATTACAGCCTGATTAAATTCTCTAAACTTGGCCAGACATCTCCATCCTCTAAGACATAATCACCTGCAGAGTAGGACAGCACTTTATTAGAATTGCTTGTGAACAGTGTAAGTTCCAGGGTGACTGACCTGCAAGGACAACAAAGGTTTTTCAATTAAAGACTGATCTAAGAGAGATGGCTAAACAGCATCGATCTTTGGGACTAAAAGAGAAGAACTCAGGACACTCTGAGGAACTTATTACTCCCTCAAAGCACATGGAAGAAGACTTTCAGAAAAGGAATTATGTTCAACTGCAAGGAAGACAGTCACAGTTGTATGATCAACTGCAGTATTGAAGACTGAAAGAGTATTGAAGATAATGGATTTCAGTGAACTTGAACAATGATGATCAAGAAAAAAATTACCATATTTTTGAAAGACAAGATGATTTCTGAATGATATTTTGGGAGGACTGTCTACTTCCTGCAGACAGTGGCAAGAGAGCTACTCTTCTCTCTGTATATGGTTTCTCCGCTCTGGACAAAGGGAAGAATTGCCGAGGATATAGAGGCAGGCAACCTCATTTAAGCTGGGGACAAGATTGTTGTACAGGATTCTGCAACTTCAGAAATGCTAAAGATTCTGCTGCAGCTTCTGTACTGACCTCTAGTTTGGGAGAAAAGAAGACTTTCTGTTGGGACTGAAGTATGGATGTCAATTGGCTTTCACCTTTGGAAGCTACCAGCTCTTTAGCAGAATGATTCGCTGTGAACTCTGACATGGACTCAGACAAGGCATTCTCTGTGGAAGATTTCTCATGGGCAATGAGAGGTAAACTAGGCAATATATTGATAGGTTCAGTGGAACAAAGATTTGAATGCTGCTCAGCCACTGAAAACACAACTGATTCTCCTGACTCCCCTATAAAGACAACACAGACCTCATCAAGTGCATTAATCAACTAGAAAAGCAAATCATCCCCTAGGACTTCTATCTCCAAGAGGTCACTCAGTGCTGCAAGGGATCCTTCCTCATCACTCTCTTGGAAGAGCCAATTCATGTCCAGCAGGTCTCCATGGAGATGCTCACCATCTGCAGAGTGTCTTCTGTATCCGTCACCTTATCTTACCTTACTTTGTGAAGAACTGAGAGATTCATAACTTCAATCTCTGCCTGGGGTCTAGTGGATGGTGACTCTGTGAAAGAAAGGAACCTGCCACTGACCGTACAAATCTCATCCTCTGAAAGCTGAATTTCCACCAATTCTAAATAAAAGGATTTTCTATTTCTTGAATGGAGAATGTTTTATAAATACTTTCTTGTTTTCTATTTTGATTAAAATTGTTGGGTTTGCAAAAACACTTGAAATGTGCAGTTTTGCAGCACTGGAGGCATTCTACGTCCCCTGTTGGGCAGTCCTGGCATCTACGTTGAGTTTTCACACCACAGCACAAGCATCTCAAAGTGACTGCCAGTGTGGCGGTTTCCACCCTTTTGCCCAGATTGTTGAGCTTTTTTGTGGGTATGGCCACTGCCCCTGGGCCTACCCAGTAAACTGAAGCCATGGAGTCACATTGAATTACAGCCTGATTAAATTCTCTAAACTTGGCCAGCCTTTCATAATGGACTGCTTAATCCAAAGTAAGACCATCTTTGGTCTGCAGAAAGTTGGAGAGTTTTTCATCTTACAAAGGACTAATGGCAGGTGAGCAGGGGTGGCACTTTACATATTCCTCATAACCATTGAGGCCAGTCAGAATATGCTCTGGATGACTTCCCATAATATCATCAGGCCTGTCTATGCAAGATTTCCATGGAGCTGCCATGATATGTCCATCCTGCACCAGTCAAGTCTCCCACAGATATACAAACTTTTAAACAAGGTTAGCGGGTGACTCCTTGAAGACAAAGGTTAATCTCTGAAGGCATGTTTGATGACACCTGTGAGGACCCTGCACTATGATGCCCAGGAAGATATGACAGAAGCTGCATGGGTATCAGAATTGTAATTGAGCAAACAATCAAGATGTTGAAGATGCGAGTCAGGTGACTGGATAGATCTAGGGGCACACTTCAATATGCACCAGCAAAGCTTTCCAGAAGAAAAGTGGCTTGCTATGCTGTACACAGATGTGGCTCAGTTGGTAATATTCTTGCTTGGGAATCAGAAAGCTGTGAATTCAAGCTGCACTTCAGAGTTTGAACATAATGTCAAGACTGAAAATCCAGTACAGTACCGAGGGAGAGCTGCACTGTTATGGGTGCTGACTTTTAGGTGTCAAACCAAGGCAGTGTCTACCCTCTCAAATGGACTTAAAAGATGGCACTATTTCGAAGAAGAGTAGGTGAGTTAGCTTTGGTGTCCTGGCCAATATTTATCCCTCAATAAAATCACAAGGAACAGATTATTTGATCAATACCACTTTGCTGTTTATGGGAGATTACTACATTTACTACATTTCCACACAATAAGCTGTAAGGTCTTTGGGATGTAAGGTAGTCGTGAAAGACACTATATAAATGCATGTCTTCCTTTTTTCTCTTTAACATTGCTAGGCAGCAAGGTCTGGAACTCCAGGATGAGGTTAATGAAGGTCTCTACTTGACTAGAAAAGGAGGAACAGAAGAAAGAGAAAGAGCCTGATATGGCGAAGGATCTGTAACCACATACTTAACAGTCAGGAATGCCCAGGATGTTCTCATTTAGACAGAGTTAAACTGTGACAGTGCAGCCACCTGGAACACCAATTCAGAACTCTCTGGGCTTCCTTAGTCCCCAGTACAAAGCTGTCCCATGATCAGAAATTGACCTCTCTCACAGATGAGATGGCTCATCTTTAACTCTTCACAAGACAGAAGGCCACTTGGCAGCTTTTCAAAGGGAATAAGTGATTTCACTTCCTCTTTTGCAGACCATTTACTCCCTTTGTAGAAACCACAGCTGTCAATCAGACTTGGCAGCTTTTCAAAGGGAATAAGTGATTTCACTTCCTCTTTTGCAGACCATTTACTCCCTTTGTAGAAGTCTTTGTAAACATTGCAGTTAGAATCAATAGGGGTACTTGAGATGCAGTCAAGCATGAAAGGGAAAGTAAATAAATACAGCTGACTGGAGGTTGAGTAGAAATCAATTGAGCTGCCATTCAAAGCCTTTTTCCAAGCACTGTACTATGAAATTCAAGGAGATCAAAGGTTTTCAATGGAACAGATAAGGTTTCAGCTTTCTTTGCAGGAGAGGGGAAAATGGCCACTGACCTATCTCTTTCAACCACTTTGGGATACAGTGCCAGGTCGATGCTGGTCATTGCCAACACCAAAGCCCGCTTGGTGCATTTCCCTCTGGAGAGGCAGGTGAATGGCAGGGGGTGGGGTGACTGGTGAATGGGCTGTCAAACCTGTATTACAATTCACGGGTTGCATAATAATCGGGTTGCTGCCCGATATTGGCGGGAACCCAACCTGGGCCTGTGGGTCAGGTGAATCCTAATAGCCTCTGTATCCGACAGGAATCCCGATTCCTGGCCGGTGCTCTATTCAAAAGGGTCTGACAAGATGGGTGAATCTCCCCCCCACCCCCACCCCTGTAGACATCAGCTTTAAAGCCTGAGACATCATGACACACATACCAGAGACAGATTTCTCCAGTCTCTCTCAAAGTGTGTGCAGTGCAATTGGAAACACTAACAGCATCTCACACATTTTCTGCTGTTGCTGATCCAGAATGCTCCTTTTCAATGATGGCGCCTGAGGTTCAGTAAATGTGTTCTGCTGAGTACAGCCTGGGGGATCCATCACCTGCTCCTGCTCACAAGTGGTGTCTTCGCGGCCCCACTGAAATGTGCACATTTTTTGCTGTGGAAGATGCATATGAGTCATGCGATGGTGCATTGTCAAAGGGAGTGACCCCCCTCTCTGAAGATTCTTTGTTCTCCTCCTTCCTCACCCCCAGAGGGAAGCTTTAAGGGCCAATGGAAGATGAAAGACATGAATTAGAACTGTCAAGTTGAGAGAGTTTCAAATCATTGCTATGCACATTATCATTTGTCAGTGACTGTTGACATCAAGCCAACATGAGTGCGTGCTGTATGGGGTATGTGTGATATTTAATTACATTGCCAAGTGGCTGGGAAAACCCCATCTTTCCATTTTAAATGGCCAGACATGCTGAGATCCAGTTTGCCTCTGTCAAGCATCTCCTTCTATACAGCTGTCAAAGGGGGAGATGTCTGAAGGGTTGCCTCCAGTTCTCTGCTTCTTCCTTGTGCTCTATGCTCTCTTCTCCTGCCAGAAAAGAAAAAAGATCATAAACTGTAGGATGTTTTGAGAGGATTGAAGGACAATACTTGCGGAAGACCAATGCAAGGGTGGCATTGATATAAAATGAGAGTGAGTGTCAATGGTGGCTGATGAACCTCCAGCTGAGCACACGTTGGCTTTTTCAAATAACGTTTCTAGTCTGGCTTTTGCAGGGTCTCTTTAAGACTTGAGCTGAAGGAGACTGCTGCGAGTTGAATTCATGCCTGCTTGCTCTAATTGGTTGGGAAGCCTGAATGTCAACTGCAAATACTACAGTTAATTTAAAAAGCCATTGATAAATGTGTTGCTGAACCCTCCACTTGACACAAAGTGCTGCCAGCCTCCCACCACTGCAACTCAGTGTAAAAGACAAAACATAGCCCATGTTAACTTTGTTGTTCTCCCTGCAGCAGCTGCCTGATTTGCTAACTATTTCCAGTATTTTCTGTTTCTATTCCAGGAAGGTGAATACACAGCATCCTTGCAGCAGTCATGATGCCTTCTTTCTGTGACAGTCCACTGGTGCCATCTGCATTTGATGGCATGATGGCAAGCCAGAGAGTGGCTACTGGAGGACCAGGACCATCCTTTGCCAACGCAACTCATGACTCCAGTACACAACCCATGCATATGCAGCAGCAAGGAATTTGATCAAGCACACCCTTGATGCTTGAAACAGCACTTTTGCTGCTGGGATCACACTGGAGGAACCCAGGAATACACAGCAGAGCATGGGTGAAGATTCTTCATTTTTTACTGCATGTTTCTGTTATATATTTAAAAGGGTTGCAGGTTACTTTAAGAACTGATTGCATGATTTGATGGTAATGTCATTTGGGTGTCTGTTTAGGCTGATGTTCTACTTTGCAGAGAGCAGCTCCTCAATAAAACCTGCTGTGTGTTTGTTTGAATCTATGCGTACAAGCCATGTTCTTTTCTTTCTGTTAAAACTCACAACCCGCTAACATAGTTAGGACATTACAGTTTCATAACTGCACCCTCATGAGGACACAGCCTTTGAGTGACCAGCTGAGGAGCAGGAGAAAGAGGAGGAATAGAGGAGACAACATAAGCAGGCGTTTCTAACCATGCTGATGGTGAATAAGTCATCTGATTGTGGAACTGTAAATTCTCCATTCACCAATAGGCTTGTACCTTTCCTTGCATCTGTTATTGGCCATCATAGTGTCACTTGGTGACAGTGCAAAAAATAAAAGTTAGCACAAAATCAAAAATTCAAAACCACATTTATAAATCAAAACATGCCATATTGCATGCAAATATAAACTAATTACCCTTGTGCATACCCTCTGTATACCTTTGCCTGTCCAAGTGCTTCTAGGCAGTGCTACATCTAGTGACTACAATATGACTGTTCTGACTTTAGTTGGAGGGGCAGCAGATGGTCTTGCATAACCCATTGAGCAGCTCTAGGCTAGATGGCCCGATTCTGGACTACACAATTTTGGCTTGGATGGCAGCAATCTGGGCTGGCTGCCTGACAGATGACAACAAGGACACTGACAGAGAAGCAGTGTTAGGAGGATGAATGCTGTCATGCTGAGAGAGGACAATATGTTAGTTCTCCACAGAGGCACCGCCTCTGGCATGGTGCCTCACACTCTTAGAGGAAGAGAGTTGTGAGAAGGAGAACTGGTTGTAAGGATACCATTGATGGTTTCATCCCTGCTGGACATGTCCTTACTATTGGCCAATCCAGTGATGGTAACTGTCATCTCACCCATCAGTTCGAGGACATGCAATTGTACCCGTCCCAGTTAACTCCACAAGTTGTGAGGAGAATACAAAAAGTCTTGAAAGGGATTTTCACAGGCTTGTGGGGACTCTGCAGGCTTTTAAAAATGGCAGATCCAATTCTAGGTTTCTTGCCCCCATTCCAGTGCCCCCAAATTTTGCTAACATTGGAGAAGGGTACACACAGCAAGCCTGCAGCCTGCATTCCTGACCTGGCCAGCTAATTGCCAAGGTGGGCATCTCCTAGCTCCCTGTAATTTTCATGGAGTTGGGACAGCTTCTCAAAGTCTCGTGGCCTCTCTGAGGAGCCATGAACCATAGTTTGAAAAAGGGAATCTTTTGACAGATAACTTCAAAAGGTTTTAGCCATAACCCCACCCCCAATAGCTTCTCATACCTTCCATGCCAACTCATAACACTTCAGTGCCCAGTCATTCAATATACACTCTGTACAGAACGAGTCGACCATACAATAACAATGGCATGTGAGGAAATGCTTAAAAAATATCCATCAATAACTTTTAAAAACCTGCTATTGCAACAACTCTATAAAACTGTCAATCAACGAGAGAATATCAACTATAGAAATTGCAAGTGCTTGATATCTCCTTATCGTGTGCCAAGTTTAATGGCCTAGACTTTTATAAAGGCTTTACTTTGTTGAAACAGTAGCACTGAAGGGAAAAACATTGCTTGATTAAAAATTTACAACTTTTTTCCATGGCCTGTTTTGGGACTGGTTGTGTTTATTTACACTACAGGTGTCCAGTGCTTATCGTTTCTGTTATTGGGGATAGGTGAGGGCGCTTTTTGGCATGGGGGGTATGAGGGACCATTGGCGGTGGGTGGGAGCATAGCTTGGCATGAGTTGGCATGGATGGGGCACTGGGAGTGGATAGGGTGTGAAGGGTGAGGGTTGGAGGATGTAATATTTAACAAGATAGCCGGGACAAGGTCCCAGAGAACCAAGGCAAGCCTATTAAACAGCCCATCTCAGCGCCCCCATCGTGATGGGCCCAATTCCATTCCACACACGCTAACCCAAAATGAAAATCACTCCATTCAAGGCATTCTCCCCATCTGGGAAATTTCCCTATTTGAGCTATCCGCCTCAACAGTGAGAATCCAGCCCATAAGGATGTGGGCAAAAATTTGGCATATGGAGTATAATGTAAAGTTAAAAAGTTAAAGTTTATTTATTAGTCACCAGGAAGCTTACATTGACACTGCAATGAAGTTACTGAGAAATTCCCCTAATGTGGGAAAATGTGAACTTGTTACTTTGGCAGGAAGAATAGCATATTAATGGAGAGAGACTACAGAATATTGTCATGAAGACAGATCTGATATGAAGCTAAAAAATTGGCATGCAGGTAACTGCAAGTAATTAGCATGTCAAATTGAATGTTATTGCAAGGGGAATGGAATTTAAAGTAGGGAAGTCTTGCTACAGCTGTACAGGACACTGATTAAGACAATACTGTGTACCATTTTGGTCTCCTTACTTAAAAAGGAATATACTTGCATTGGAAGCAATTCAGATAAAGTTCATTAGGCTGATTCCTGGGATGAAGGGAATTGCCTTATGGGGAAAGGTTGAGTAGGTTGGGCCTATACTCATTGGAATTTAGAAATATGAGAAATGATCTTATTGAAACATATAAGATTTTGGCAGTGATTGACGGAGTAGATGCCGAGAG
Source organism: Mustelus asterias (assembly GCF_964213995.1). Lineage (NCBI taxonomy): Eukaryota > Metazoa > Chordata > Chondrichthyes > Carcharhiniformes > Triakidae > Mustelus > Mustelus asterias. Next base: position 114,715,289 of record NC_135802.1, read on the forward strand.
AATGTTTCCCCTCATGGGGGAATTTAGAACGAGGGGCCATAGTTTAAAAATAAGTAGTCTCCCATTTAAGATGGAGGAGAAGAGGAATTTCTTCTGTCAGGGGGTTATTAGTTTTTGGAATCCTCTTCCATAGAGAGCAGCAGAGGTTGGGTTCTTGAATATATTCAAGGCTGAGTTAACAAGGATTCATAAGTAAGGAGACCAAAATGGTACACAGTATTGTCTCAATCAGTGTCCTGTACAGCTGTAGCAAGACTTCCCTACTTTAAATTCCATTCCCCTTGCAATAACATTCAATTTGACATCGTATCGGGCAATGGGACCCTGTGCGAGAACCTCTCCGGCTATGTCGAAGGCATCCTGAAACCCATTGTACAAAGAACCCCCAGCTTTTGTCGCGACACGACGGACTTCCTACAGAAACTCGGCACACATGGAGCAGTTGAACCAGGAGCGCTCCTCGTCACAATGGATGTCTCGGCACTCTACACCAGCATCCCCCATGACGATGGCATTGCTGCAACGGCCTCAGTGCTCAGCGCCAACAACTGCCAGTTTCCAGATGCAACTTTACATCTCATCCGCTTCATCCTGGACCACAATATCTTCACCTTCAACAACCAGTTCTTCATCCAGACACACGGAACAGCCATGGGGACCAAATTTGCACCTCAATATGCCAACATCTTCATGCACAGGTTCGAACAAGACTTCTTCACCGCACGGGACCTTCAACCGATGCTATACACTAGATACATCGATGACATTTTCTTCCTTTGGACTCATGGTGAACAATCACTGAAACAACTCTATGATGACATCAACAAGTTCCATCCCACCATCAGGCTCACCATAGACTACTCTCCGGAATCGGTTGCATTCTTGGACACGCGCATCTCCATTAAGGACGGTCACCTCAGCACCTCACTGTACCGCAAGCCCACGGATAACCTCACGATGCTCCACTTCTCCAGCTTCCACTCTAAACACATTAAAGAAGCCATCCCCTACGGACAAGCCCTCCGTATACACAGGATCTGCTCGGATGAGGAGGATCGCAACAGACACCTCCAGACGCTGAAAGGTGCCCTCATAAGAACAGGATATGGCGCTAGACTCATTGATCAACAGTTCCAACGCGCCACAGCGAAAAACCGCACCGACCTCCTCAGAAGACAAACACGGGACACAGTGGACAGAGTACCCTTCGTTGTCCAGTACTTCCCCGGAGCGGAGAAGCTACGGCATCTCCTCCGGAGCCTTCAACATGTCATTGATGAAGACGAACATCTCGCCAAGGCCATCCCCACACCCCCACTTCTTGCCTTCAAACAACCGCACAACCTCAAACAGACCATTGTCCGCAGCAAACTACCCAGCCTTCAGGAGAACAGTGACCAAGACACCACACAACCCTGCCACAGCAACCTCTGCAAGACGTGCCGGATCATCGACACAGATGCCATCATCTCACGTGAGAACACCATCCACCAGGTACACGGTACATACTCTTGCAATTCGGCCAACGTTGTCTACCTGATACGCTGCAAGAAAGGATGTCCCGAGGCATGGTACATTGGGGAAACTATGCAGACGCTGCGACAACGGATGAATGAACACCGCTCGACAATCACCAGGCAAGACTGTTCTCTTCCTGTTGGGGAGCACTTCAGCGGTCACGGGCATTCGGCCTCTGATATTCGGGTAAGCGTTCTCCAAGGCGGCCTTCGCGACACACGACAGCGCAGAGTCGCTGAGCAGAAACTGATAGCCAAGTTCCGCACACACGCGGACGGCCTCAACCGGGATATTGGGTTCATGTCACACTATTTGTAACGCCCACAGTTGCGTGGACCTGCAGAGTTTCACTGGCTGTCTTGTCTGGAGACAATACACATCTTTTTAGCCTGTCTTGATGCTCTCTCCACTCCCATTGTTTTGTTTCTTAAAGACTTGATTAGTTGTAAGTATTCGCATTCCAACCATTATTCATGTAAATTGAGTCTGTGTCTTTATAAACTCTGTTTGTGAACAGAATTCCCACTCACCTGAAGAAGGGGCTTAGAGCTTCGAAAGCTTGTGTGGCTTTTGCTACCAAATAAACCTGTTGGACTTTAACCTGGTGTTGTTAAACTTCTTACTGTGTTAACAAGGATTCAACAAGGATTATGGGAGGCAGACAGAAAAGTGGAGTTAAGGCCTCAATTAAATATTCGTGATCTTATAGAATGTCAGAACAGGCTCAATAGGCCCACTCTTGCTCCTATTTCTTACGATTTCATGATCTTCAGTTATATGCCAACCTGCCTCACAAGAGGGATGAAAATGTGTCAGTGGATTTGTGAATGGGTGATGTGGCTGTGATCGTTGGCTAGCTAGCAGGTGTTCCAGCTGTGGGTTGTGGGTATGAGGCTTTTAGTAATGCAATGTTTGTGAGGGTGAACCAATGAATGTTAAGAAGGAGTTGTGATTAATAGAGCTTGTTTATAGGTGAGTGATAGAGATGTGATGAATTGAGCAGTGTGTGAGGCTACTAGCATAGTTGGTAGAATGTGGCAGTTGAAGATACATTCACTGACCTTGACCATTCTAGTGACTTCAATGCAAATTTTGTGGCACTGCATTCAGGTCCTTGGAGCTTAACTCCCATCATTGAACACAATAGTTATCTGGTCTCACTACCTTCATAAAGTTTGCCCAGAGGGCTCCAAGACATTGTGGACAGATCACCTCTCTCTTCCTCTCCATTTCCCTTACCAAAACCTCCAGTATAGTGTTGGAAATGTTCAGAGCCCACTCTCTGCCATGCTATGTCATCACTGAAGGCTCCCCACATCAAAATCACTTCAGAATAACTTCTAGCACCTACTTCAGCCACAATGTATCTCTCTGAGGTATTGCAGATTGGTTTTAACTCAGGCTCACTCTTACAATTTTGTATCTCCACACTCAGACGTGTAGCCACCCAATGACGACTCAGCTCTGGTTGCACTTTATAATCGTTTGAATTGGATGGCAGCCCCAAGTTTGTATTTTGCCTGCATTGGAAGTAATGGCCAAGAATAATCCTAAATTTTGATTTTCAATTGTGCCGCTAACACTTCAGTGCTTGACTGAGTTTCTGGATTCTTGGGAGTGTCACCTAGCTGATGCGACATTAAACTGAGGGCCCATCTGCTGATTTAGATGGAGATAAAAGCTTTGAGAAATAGGAAAAACATGGAAAGAGGCCAGCCAGCAAGTGCCAGTGCTAGGTCTGGGCTCAGCTAACCTCATTAAATCCCTTCTCTCCCCTATTCTTTTATATACCATTAGGAATCATAGTTCTGTCAATGTCCTGGTCAATATTCCTCCTCCAACAATTGTTACGAAATTAAAATAGATTAACTGATCATTTGAATCATTGTTGTTTGAAGGCCTCGCTTGTAACATGGCTGCTATATTTCCCAGGGCTGCACTTGTCGAAAGCAACTATTTGCCAAAATGTTTTCTAACAATACAACACTTCTTCATTACTGCAAGCAAGTGTCAATGTAGATGGCATGATCGTCTGAAATGAAGGTTTTAACCTACAGTCTTCTGGCTCAGAGACAAGACTGTTATTAACAATGAGACGTGATAAACTGCACTATAAATTTAAGTTGTTTTTCCATGTTTATTCTGTCAAAGGTCAATAAAGTCTTGAATTTAACATGCTGCACCAATGAAGACAGAGTGGGCATGAGATTAAAAGTCCTGCAAGAACATAATCATCTGATCCTCATGCTGAGTGCCATTTTAACAGGTGCATTGCAGAAGCCAGCAAGACCCTCACATCAGGCAGGGGGATCTCACTGAAATTTAAAAGTTGATGATGTCACTTAGACCGCGACTATATTTTAGTCCTCAGCTGCAGTCTCATCCGATTTCCTGATATGATGGATGCTGGTCTTGGGTGGCAGCCAGGTCTGGTATACTAAACTGCAAATAGGGAATTTAGATTTGGAAAGACTAACACTCTCCCAGTCCCTGCTGGATCTATGGTCAGCCCACGCCCCCAGTTAATTGAGGAGTGTGGCTCCTTGCATCATGACTGAATTTGGACAGATATCAATCTTCACTTCTTTTCGCTGCTCAGATCATAACAAAACAACACACTTTTTTTAAACTGACTAGTTTAACAGGATGTTAAAAGAATGTACCATTATCTAACCTTTATTGAAGGCAGTCCTTCAGTAAACCATAAACAGAAAAGGCCCTTAGGCCTGTGAAAGGGTTTGGTGTATTTTACATGTAATGTGAGAAACACCTGCAACTTGACAGCATTTGATTAATGTGGTTTTGTTTCTTCATTAGATCACAATATACCATTTTGAATCACTGTTCTGTGAACTGGTTTATCTTCTCAATGAATTTGCCTTGGGTAAAATTGTTGAAATGCAGCAGTTACATTCTGTCTGGAGTAATTATACCATGCAGGGAAATAAGTCAAACATCCATGTTTAAAAAGTATTAATGTTAATAGAAAAGTAACCAATGTAAAACGTTGTGACGGTTAGTACAGTTATGCCCAAAACAAGCAGCAAATTCACACTGGCATTTGCTATAATAAAACACTAATGAACTGGAAATCGGTGACCTGGCACCAGTCCCAGCCAGCCCCATGGAAAATATCAGTATATAGATTCCTGCTAATATAAGTGCCAGAATTCTTCGGTCTCGTATGCCTTGCCACCGCTGCCGGCATCTTTTGGTTTGGGTGGTTCCCTTCTTTTTGGGGACTGCCTTCTTGCTTTATCACTGAGTTTGTTTGATTTTGTTTATTTGGTTGGCACAAGAAAAAGGAAAGCCACCGCTGCCAGTGAGAATGGAGAATTTGGCACGCAGCCAAATCTCCATTCACTGCAGTGGGACCAGAGAATCCCAGCCATACGCAAGGTCAGAGAATTCCAGCCTAAGGGATGAATTTTCCTATCCCGCCTACCATGGGAATTGTAGAGGCAGGGGACAGACCATGGAAAGGTCTGTTGACCTCGGGCGGGATTTTCCGGTTGTGGGGTGTGCGCGGCTGGAAAATCCTGCCCAAAATATCTAGAATCTGTCAGCTAAATTCTCCTTTATGCAGTGAGGTTAGATTTCTGCTTTCTTCTCAATCATTTCCATGACCCTGAAATAGTTCCCTGATTGAGGACTGGTTAGTTATGCAGGGGATGGACATTTGGTCAGAATATTGTGGCCAAGAGTGTGTTCAAAACGAGCAGAGAATAAAATCCCAGTGTTGATTTAGCCCCGGAAGAAATAGTTGAGGATTTAAAGGATGCTGGGGAGCTTGATAAAGTATTCTAGAATTTCTCCTTTACCCTTAACTGAAGCCCATGTTTCAAGGACAAGATCATTTATACACTCAGGCCTATAAGAGCACTTCAATGACACCTACCCCAAAGCACCGGCCAGAATGTGAAAATATGACCACGTATGTCAAAAATCATAGAGGAGATCTGGCAAAAGACTGAGGAAACTCCTTTTCCTCATTCCTTGTACTCTCAATGGAACAAGCTTTGGAACAAGCATGGAATTCTCAAGATAATTTGGAACTGCCCAGAAGATTGGGGCTCTGCCCTCTTTAGTGAAATTTACAGGACCACTTCAAAGAGGGCCAAATTCAATCACGACCAAGTCCTGTTCCAAATTTCTGGTTCAATATGGGTGGACATTGAGTCTTCTGTCTTTTCATTCACCAGGAATTTCAAGACCTGACTGTCAAAACACTGTTTGACCAGAGTGATGGTGGTAGTTGGAAGTTTGAAATATGGACTCAATGGGCCGAATCGCCTTCTTCTGTGTACGTGAGTCACCAGTAGATCATCAGGAATGGAAACTCAAGCAATTTTTCTCATTTATGTCCAGATACCAGGGTCAATTTTAATGTCCCTACTGCTACTTTTGTTCAATATTTTAACTCAATAATGACCACTAATTGAATGTGTGACCCTGCCTGATATTCTGTTCACCTTTCCTGAACAGCTCTCATGTTGCCAGGGATTGTCTGTCATTCTATAAGGACAAGCCTCAAGCATCCCATCATGTGTAATGAGTGTACTGTCAAATGCTTGCAATTCAGAATTATATGTAAGCATCTTTTCAGCCTTGTGAGCCAAGCTCTGTTTTTAAAAATATATTGATTATATTAATTATACGCCTGAAAGAGCATCATCTTAATAAAAGTAAAGTTGGCTGAAGACTTTATTGGATCAGTTTTTGTTCATTTTTGCATTAAGCATTTTGATTTTGGTCAGTCTCAATTTTAATTGGAGAAATCTGCTATGAAAAAAACCCATCAAATTAATTTCATTCAAAATGTATGCAAATGGTTACTTCTGACTTGCAAACCTAAGTTTCCTAATGATATCAGGCCCCTAAATAGAGATCAGAATGGATGAACCAGTAAGCTGGGAAGGGAATTCTGGGGAATTTCACAGATCGAAGCACAGAAGAGCACTTTAATCAACGTTGTCCATTTCTGTGGAAGTAAACATCAACAAATCAGCAATAAAAGAGCCAAGTGACTTTAAAAAAAGGACACTTTAATAAATGACATTTAGCAAGATTAAAAACTGCATTCAACATAAAAGCTTTAAGGGCTGGAGGATTGCATTTGTTTTTTATTCTGAAGCATAAATTTTCTTTTTATGTAAAAGGAAACTAATGTGCAGAATCATAGCAGTAAAATATTACTGGAAAAATGAGATCACGCAGATAATAGTTAGATACAGATAGATACATTTATTATAAGGAATTGACAGCCCTAAGGATGAATTACATCCATAAATTACAGAAATATTTAATAAAATACAAGCATTTCAAGCTATTTAATGTTATTACTACATTTAATACATTTATATGCTGGATTTTTCATAAAATATGGATTGGAATAAGTGCTTCTGATACCTTGTTAGTCATATGGAGCTATTTGCAGAGTAATATATTTTGACTGTCTTTTGCCTTCTTTCTTTTTTTTCATATTAATATGTTGGCTGATTTTATTTTTCGTACTCATCAAACATGTTAGCTCATTCTTGCACAAATGATCATAGCATTTCCCCACTTTGGTTTTTCCAAGTCAGTATCACGTACTTCCAGGTCAGGTGCATTATGGCCACGTAGAGACTACTCACTTTACTGAGCCATATTTTCTTCCATTCGCAATTTTACTAAAGCAGTGGACATAAGAAAAATGTGGTGTGATGTTGAGAGAATGGATAAGTGGATATAACCTATAAATTAGAGCTTGGCCATTGAGGAGCAAAACCAGAGAGCATTATGTTATACAAAGCACAGTGGAAATCTGCTACTCTTCCTCCCAAAATGGTTGTGGACTCTGGCTTAATTGAAGCTTTCAAGTCTAAGGTAGCAATGTTCCATAGGTAATATAAACAAAGACAAGGAAATGGACTTGAAGTGCATATCAGCCCTGGTCTAATTGAATAGCAAAAATGGTTGGAAGGCCTGAATTGACTACTCCTATTTCTAATATTTCTATTTTCCCAGATAGCATGAACAAAGAACAAAGAATAATGCAACACAGGAACAGAGTCTTCAGCCCACCAAGCCTGCGCCGACTCCTAATCCTTATTTAGACCCACGACTTACTGCCCATACGCGGTTACTATCCCTCTGTTCACCTCCCATTCATGTGTCTATCCAGATACATCTTGAACATTGCTACATGCCTGCTTCCACCACCTCCATTTGCAATGTGTTCAAAGTACCCACCACCATCTGTGTGAAAAACCTTCCCCGTATGTCACTCCTAAATTTCCCCCTCTCATCTTGAACCTGTACCGTCTTGTAGTTTAAAGTGCGTGGGGAAAAGTTTAGAGCAGATGTGTGAGGCAAGTTTTTTTGCACAGAGGATGTTGAATGTCTGGAACACGTTGCCCTGGGAGGTGGTGGGAGCAGGTACGATAGCGGCATTTAAGGGACGTCTAGACAAATACATGAATAGGATGGGAATGGAAGGATATGGACTCTGTAAGTGCATACAGTTTTAGTTTAGAGAGGCATCATGATCGGGGCAGGCTTGGAGGGCCGAAGGACCTGTTCCTGTGCTGTACTGTTCTTTGTTCTTTCTTTGTTCTTTGACCTTTCCACCCTGGGAAAAAGCCTCTGACTATTCACCCTATCAATGCCTCTCATAACTTTGTAGACCTCTGTCAGGTCGCCCCTCAGTCTCTGTCTTTTCAGTGAAAACAATCCGAGTTTATCCAACCTCTCCTCATACCTAAAATCTTCTAGACCTTCTTCGCATCCTCTCCAAAGCATCCATGTCCTTCAGGTAGTGTGGTGACCAGAATTGCATGCAATATTCCAAATGTGGCACAATTAAAGTTCTATATATCTGTAGCATAACCTGCCAACTTTTATATTCAATGCCCCGGCCAATGAGGGCAAGCATGCTGTATGCCTTCTTGACCACCTTATCCACCTGTGTAGCCACTTTCAGGGATCTGTGGACCTGCATGCCCAGATCCCTCTGTATTCCCTCTGAATTTTAAGGGTTCCTGTTATTCAAAAATGGAATTACATTCATTACAGAGAAGTGAGGTAAAGTCACTAATGATTTACTCAATGCACATTCCACTGCTGTCCAGACAAATAGCTAAAGCACAGGTAGCCAAAAATAAAAATATAGAGAAGTCTTTTGTTTTAACAGGAAGGTTTCAAAGAATCACCACATCCGCAATGGAAATGAATAAGACAGAGGCTATTTTTTTGTCAGAAAGCTTGGTTGCAGAGACACATTTTAAGTATATTGCAGTGAAACAGAAAGAAGAGGAGATGGCAGGTGATATACACGAGTAATAACAGATGCACAGGAGGTATTCTAGTAGGTCACAAACGAACTGAAAGGGAGTAAGATGCATGGAGGTATGGTGGAGGAGCAGTGCATGAGAGGCTTGGGCCCATCTCAGGAGCTTGTGATGGAAGTGTACAGATTTATTAATCTATTCATGCAATGAAAGCACGGGCAATTGTTTCAGCTGTTGAGAGCTGAAGAAATTTGTTCTCAGGATGTGGGTATCACTGGCAAGACCAACACTTATATTGCCCCAATGCTATTTATTTTGAGACAGTGGTGGTCAGCTGTCTTCTTGAACCACTGCAGTCAATTTGGTGGGAAACGTGGAATAACTGAGTGGCTTGTTAGACATTCGCAGAGGGCAGTTATTAGACAATCAGATTGCTTCTGGGTTTGGCATCATATATAATTCAAAATAGCGAAGTACATAACACTCCATCCCTAAAGTTCTTAGAGAACTGGATGGGTTTTTACGTGATTACCATTATTACTCCTTTGCTTTTCATTCCAGATTGATTTAATTAATTGAATTTAAATTCCCCAACTGCTGTAATAGGATTTGAATTCATAACTTCTGATTATTAATCCAGGGCCCTGCAGTACTAATCTAGCAACATAACCACAGCGCTACCATTCCCATCATGTGGTCCATGTAAACCTGCAGTGACATTCAATCATATACATTGCACCACTAACAGAGATGAAGATTTGCAATTGGCTGGCAGTGAAGTTTTAGGCAGCCTTAGAGGTTTACAGAAGTCAGCCCTTCCATTTCTTATAATTTTGGATAACAGGTGTTTTCCATCCAGCTCAATTAAACTAATAACATCCCTAACTGAAAGAAATGAAAATGAGTTTGATTTATAAAATGTTATATTTTTGTGATGGATCTGTTAAATTGTCTTCGTTCTGTTCCTTGTGTACTGTGAACCTCATCGTGTATGATTTTCCTGTCCCACTGTGCTGGTTGAGTAGCATAGCGGAGTGGGAAATTTCAGCGGGACCCAAAAAATTGGATTCGCGTCCAGCATCCAGCAGATCACGATCTTTCCGGACCATTTTTTATGACATGATCAGCCATCATTTACATCTGTTTAGCGAGTTCCAGAGGCAATTGTCCAGGCTTATTTGGATTTCCAACCTTACCACTGAGGTCCACACCAGCAGGGATGACAGCTTGTCTCCATCAACGGGAACTTGACGTGACGGCTTCACCAGTGGGACCGGAGGCCATTGAGGCCCCCTGGAAGGTTGGGGGTGGGGACAGTGCCCCTTGGGCAGTGCCAGCCTGGCACTGCCAGCCCTGGACCCTGGCACTGCCCAGTGGACACCCTTGCACAGCCAGCCTGGCACACTGGCAGTGTCCACCGGCCACTGGGCAGTGCTAATGGGGTGGGGCCTGAGGGGTGGGTCCTCACAGGGTGGGGCCAAACTTGGGGGAGGTAGGAGGGGAGGGAAGGGGGGAACTCTGCATCAGGGGTCAGGGCCAGTGCTTGGGGTCCAACGATAGAGAGGTGGGGGGAAGAGATCAGGAGACCGGCGATGTCCGGGAGGGGGGTGGGCGGGGGAGGAACAGTCATTTCCATGGGAAGGAAGGCCAGCATTGTCCAGGGGAGCAGCCATTCTCATGGGGATGAAGGCCATGTCTATGGGGGGAGGATGGAACCTGATCTCCTGGTATACTGGGAGAACAAGCGTAGGGACAATGGCCCCCTGAGCCTTCTGCTGCCAGCCTCTCTGGCAGGATTTGGCTTCATCCACCCCTACTGGCGTGAATCTCCTGACATCCTCTGCATTGCACAGAATGTCATAAATAACAGATTCAGCTTGCTGAAAAAACGGGCAGGAAAACCTCCCATTTTCCCACACTTGGAATAATTTTGGGAAAATCGTCCCCATCATGTCCGTTATTCCCCCATACCCACTGACTAAGTAATCACATCATTGAAGAAGACTGCATAATTAGCTATTAGACTTGCAGGAAATCAGAGGAAATTCTCTAACTTTGTGGATTGCATCAATCCTTGGGGTCTTCTTTAGGACAGACGCTGGAGCCCCTTAATTTCAAAGGTCATGGTTAATGCAATTTGTATGCTGAAATACATTGGCACAGACCTGCCACAGGCATGAGTCCCAATGAGTTGTCTTTGTTATACACTATGCTTACCACTGGAGGGTATCTTGTCATGATGCCAGTTAACCACATAGACAAATGAATATGAATGAAGTTTCAGTATCACTTTCTCGTGGTTACATGCAATTGTTCTCCAACTGAACTGTAGATACTCATGACTATATCATGGAGTTTGGCGTCCACAGTAGCAATAAGCATATTCATGAGAGATGCTCTGTAAGAGATTCCTTACAACAACTTGCATTTACATTGTGAACTTTACACAGAGAACTATGCGCGATATGGGGAGACTGAGCACGAGCAAAAAAGGAGAAAGGAAAGGAGAGGGTAAAGCTAAGGAAAATAAAGACAAGGTATAAGTAAAAATATGGGATGGATTGGAATGAATTAGAGAAGGATAACCAAAAGATGGCTAAAGAAATAGTCATCAAAAAAATCCAATGATAAAGAGACTGGAGAGCAAGAAGGGAGAGTGGAAGGTGAGTGCATGGTGTTGCAACTGGAACAGATCATGGAAGTCAAGTGAGGCAAGGCCATGGAAAGATTTGAAGTAGATTAATGGAGTTCAGCAACAATTAGTGTAATGGAGAACAGGATTGATATGGGAGAGGACCTACGCAAGAAAATTTGTACTTAATGCAGAGTAGAGACATGAAGGAGGTACCGATCTTGGACAAAACAAAATTCGATGGGGGCACTCTCCATTTGTGGGAATGGCAGCGTGTGCTCAAAATCCGGAGAGTGTGATTTGCACTGGCGAGTTTCTGAGTTCCAGAGTTCCAATCTTCTTGGCCCTTCACTGGCAAAGTGGTGTGGGGCACGCCATAGGACTGCAGAAAGCTCATTTTAATACATTAGCATGTCATTAACAAGCACTCTCTCCGGGACTTCCTCCTTCACCGGATATTCAGCGGATGCCAGCATTTTTTACAACAGCTCTACATAAGTGTGTGAATCAATTACCTTTATTTCTGAGGGGGACTTCGGAGGTGAGCGCTCAGGCAGCTAGCACCCTCTGGGATGCTCACTGCTCAGTGGGCACTGAAGGGGACATGTGGGATACACACCCTGGGTTAGGGGTGGGGGGGTCCCACAATTGCCATATCGGGGGGACGGAAGGGTTGTCTACAGGGGTCACTTGCAGGCCTTACCTTCCCTTCATTTTGGGGTGCCTCTTGCTCCAAAGGGGTTGTGAAGACTGGTATGCAGGCAGCAATTCCCATATCCTCCTTGCTGTCCATATCGCAGCTGAGGGAATGCCCTTCCTTCGTGGGGGCTGGCCAGGAGTTGAGAGGGCTTTAAAACACGAGGCTCAGCACTGGGGGCGACTGCGAGTTACCCGGGTGGGGTCCCATGAGAGGCTGGGCTGTCAGGGCACAGCAGGGGAATCAGGAATGGGCTGTGTCTCCCCTTGTGCGGCCTGAAGGCCCTCACACTTGGGGGAAGCAATATGATTGGAACCCACACTCAGGCAGCAGTGTGAGGACAGAGGGGTGAAGCTGCCTGGAAATCCAAACCCATTTGTCAGGGGTTCTTGCGTGTAACGGTAGATCTCAATGGACCATGGAAGGCTGCTCAGCTCTGCACCTCTTGTGACCCAGGAGAAACATGGTGCCCTCTGGGAATGTGCTGGACATGCTCATTGCTGGCCTCAGGATTCAGCTGTGCCTCGTCTGCCACAATAGGAAGATACTTGACTGAACAGCCACCCCAGCCTCCCCTCACTACTGATTATGCTGTTAAATTGTACACAGCCAAAGAGCACAGCTGTTTAGTGGAGGCCAACTGTTAATCCTTCATAAGCGTATATCCCAAGTATTGAGGTGACATTTCCAGTAAGGCTGCAATATTTCACAGATAAAACTGATGAGCCCCCTGTGCAAGGCATGATAGTGATATCTATCATCATGCACCCCAATCAAGGTTATGATGGGTACATTGCCAAAGTCCCCCTTCAAGATGCATCCACTGGTCACATGCAGTCACTCGACTGCCCTCTAATGTGACATCAGGTCTCTTTGGGGTGATTTGGGTGCTGGGGGAATGCAGGCATTTTGTGGCACTGAGACCCTGCGGGTGGGTCCACGTGCTGCATTCTGCTGGAGTTGACAGGGATCAATGTGGAGATGCGGCTATAGTGTCCGAGTGGATGGTGTTGAGACACTTACTGTGATTGGTGAGAGTCCCAGAAGAATTGAGAGAAGAGGGCCAGGATTCTCTCACAAACACTTACAGCTGACTGTGGTTTTCTCTTCTTCACAGTGCATGGTCTGGAGGATCATGGAGCCTGTCGAGTTGGCTATCCTACTTATTGTCATAGAGCAACGGAAGTGACACCGACGTGCCACGTCACCTGGCCAGGACCAGTGCCCTGCGGAGGAGGGAGAGGCTGGGCTTGTCACTGTTCCAAGAGCAGCAGATGCCTAGGTACTGACTGATGGTATTCCGACAATGGTCGTTGCACCTGCTGGTGTCAGAGATTCTGTGCCATAGAAGGCTGTGTCTGGCCCAGGGGATGGTAGACCATCTCTGCCAGACTCTGCAAGAGCTGGCACCATGTGGAATGGAAGGACACCCACTGCCTGTTGCCCTTAAACTCACAACCGCTCTGAATTTCTATTCAAGGGGCTTATTCCAAGGCAGCACAGGTGACCTGTGCGGCATCTCCCAGTCAGCCACACACAAATGCATCCAAGAGGTTACAGATGCCCTTTACGCGAGGTCCCACATGCGTATCAACTTGGACCGGGACCAGGTGAACCAAGGTGCCAGGGCCTTGGGCTTCGCCAGTTTAGCAGGCTTGCCCCAGGTGCAAGGTTTAATTGACTGCACCCACGTGGCTCTGAATGCTCCGTGGCACCACACAGTGTCATTCATGAACTTCAAAGGATTCTACTCCCTTAGTGTGCAGCTTGTCTGTGACCACACAATGTGCTTCATGCAGGTGTGTGCCCATTTCCCAGGGACCGTCCATGTTCGCTAAATCTTGAGGCATTCTCAGATCCCAGTTGTCTTTGAGGGAGAGCAGTTGCTGGAGAGATGGCTCCCCGAAGACAAGGGGTACCCACTCTTGAGATGGCTGATGATGCCAATGCAGAGGCCACAAACACCTGCTGAGACTTATTGATTGCAAACTGGTTGAGGCCGTTGTGATTGAGGCTAGCTGCACACAAACTTGGTGTAGCTTCCTCATTTACCTGATTGTAGTGCTGATCCTAGTGGGGTCCCATGCTACTGACTGCAGGAGCAATGAGCAAGAGACCAAGCAGCATATGCTGCTGATATCATGTGGTTCAGCCAACATATTCTTCTTGTAGGCAGTCTGCCCCATTTTAAAGAGGAGCTGCAATCAATGGAAGAGAACTGCCTGTACTCAAACTGCTTTAATGTAGGAGCTGCAGGAAAGAGGGGACTTCCTGGTTCAAGGGTGATGTTCTGGAGGCCGTGTCAAAGAGGTGGACTGGAGAAGAGAAGTCATGTTTCCATGGAGTTCCAAGAAGCTCCCAAGATCCATCCTCCCAAAGGAATGGGTGCAAATGGCTAGGGAATTCAATGCAAGATGTCTGGCCCTGGAGACCTGGCAGAAGTGCCAGCAGAAGTTTAGTGACCTTACGTGGGTGGTCAAGATTAGTAAATGTATCCCCAAAGGACATCTCTTACTCACCACACCACCAACCATCTATGCTGCTCAATGCATCCCACTCCCATCTGCAGTCCTTGGACACTCAGCATTCATGTCTATCATCCAGATGCTCCACCTCACCCTCACACACATTCCAATGATGCCAACCTCATATCCAGCTTCTGAGGTTTCCACATATGGAACTGAAACCAGTTCCAAAGAAGAGTCATATTGGACTTGAAACATTGGCTGAGATTTTACCCCTCACCCCACCATCGATGGGTGGAACGAGCAGGTAATATCGAGCGAAGGCCGAGAAATCAGGATAATGCCCAATTCTTGGTGCTCAGATTTTACGAGAGCCAGATTTCTGGTGAGGCCAGCCTCTTGCTGGAAATGGGCGAAAGGCTGAATAATTTATTTAAATATATTTAAATACAAATTTGCATGTGTTTAGTGAGTCCGGCGCTCAATTGTCCGGCTCACCTGCCTTTATGGCTGCGCAGGGAGAAGCTCTCTCTGGTGAGGAAAACCCTGCTCTCCATGACCAGAGAACAGTCATGTTGGCCCTGCCGGTGGAACCGGAGGCCATTGAGACCCCCCGGGGAGGGCGAGGGCAAGGGGGGGTGACCACTGGCAGTGCCAGCCTGGCAGTGCCACCCTGGTACCTTGGCACTGCCAGCCTGGCACCTGGGCAATGTCCAGAGGGCACCTTGGCACTGCTCACCAGGCCTGGGGGTGGGGCCTATGGGACGGAGCCTGGGAGAGGGCCTATGGGGCAGGGCATGAAGGGGGCAGGGCATAATGGGGCAGCCTGATCGGGGGGGCAGATGCGATCGAATTGGGGGGAAGGGGCTGCTGCGCACTCTGCAGATATGATCAGATCGGGGGGTGGGGGGGAGGGGGGGGGGGGGGGCGGGTGCTGCCACTCTCCAGATGTGATCGGATCGGGTGGAGGGCGGGGGTGAGATTGGTCTGAGCGGGAAGGGGCGGTGTGGGTTAGATCTCTGTGTGTTTTGTGGGGCTCGTGATTGGCCGCAGGCACCCATGATTCTGAAAGTCTTGATTCAAGCTGGCTCCAGCTGCTGAGACTTGACAGCTCTCTCTCTCTCTCTCTCTCTCTGTCAGACCCCTTCTGTTGCAATTGCTCATGTGCAGCATCAGAGGTCTGCACATGCCCAGTTGCTCCCTCCACAGGCTGGCTGGTGAATTAAGCCCAGCCCCCACTGCCTGCAGCAACTAGAAACAGTTTACATCATTTTTTCAATGACTAAGTATGTAAGATTGGGTGTGAAAACTCGCTCAAAAAATGGATCAGGAACTCTCCCATTTTCACGCCTGAACACTTAGAATCATTCTCGTAAATTTCCACCCGTTAACTCTGTTTCTCTCTCCACAGATGCTGACCGACCTGCTGAGTTTTTCCAGCATTTTCTGTTTTTATTTCAGATCTCCAGCATCCATAGTATTTCACTTTTATTTAGCAGCTGTGAGACTTTGCCTAACTCCCCAGGGCTGCAATAGGTATTACCATCTCCCATAAGCATGAAAACTATATTCCCTTAAAGGCCCTCTCCAATGTTCGTGCAAACTTCAAACTTGGATCAGTCACTCCTTGACATAACAAAACCTCAGGTACAGCAGCTTTACTGATGCAAGATTCAGCCTAGTTCTTAAAGGCTCCGTCCTTAAGGGTCACTACCTTAGCCACTACGCACTTCTCAATCCCAGATCATTCATTGACTCATGGAGCAGCTCATTTTATGCAGGTTAATAGGAACTAGAGTAAATAACTTAGTTGGCACAATGGTTAGACACAGTGGTAAGAAGTAGATGTGATCAGTCTTTTAAATTATTGGAATCAGTTGAAAATATTACATTGGGAAGTAAAAATTGATTAACCACATAGATTTCACAGTTCATTTTTCTGGATGAATGAACCGAATTGATGAAGTCTGAGAATGTGAGATTTCTATTACCGAGGCAAGCTACAGGCGCCTTTGGGAATGCAGGTCTTGATGACGCAGTGGCAGTGTGGGGCAGAAGGGGGACGATTTCTATTTAGTCTTCACAATTCTTTCATAATTGAAAGCATTTAAAAATAAGTTGCTGCCTCTTTTACAGAAGTAAAATACTGTGGAAGTCCATAAGCAGCAAATGTTGGAGATACTCATCAGGTCTAGCAGCATCTGTGGAAAGAGAAGCAGAACTTATGGGCAGGATTTTACACCCTCGCTTGACCTGAGACCAGAAAATCCTGCCCAAAGTCAACAGACATTTCCATTGTCCGCCCCTCCCCTGCTCCGATTCCGTGGTGGGCAGGACAGTAGAATTCCAACGATTGTTTCAGGTCAAATAACCTTTCATCAGAACTGGGATAGGTTAGAGATGTAATAGCTCTTAAACAAGTGAAAGGGGATAGGGGTTAGCCATGACACAAATCTTTCCTTTTTTCTTCCCCTTCACCCTTTCATTTGCTTCAAATTTTTCACTCTTAAGTTTTCCCAGTTTGGATGAAAGGTTGTTGACCTGGAATGTTAATTCTGTTTCTCGTCACAGATACTGCCAGAGCTGTTGAGTATTTCTAACATTTTCTGTTTTGTTTGCTGCCTCTTTTCTCTGACTGTATACTGAGGGATCTATTGCTCCAGCTCCTTTCCTGCCTGTGTAAAATACACTAGATGTGGTGATGGACATCCATCTGTTTACCTCTTCATTGTTGTCCTCTTCATCTTCAGGAAATAGTAACCTTTTCTATATTGCGATTTATGCAGCATGCAAATTAATTCTGGACTGCAGAACTCCATTAGATTTTCTAGGCACCTAAAATGATAATGGAAAATCCAGCCCAAAAATGCAAAGTTAAAAGAGTTTATTCAGTTGGAGTTCTGCATCATCTGTGGCTCCTCCAATTACAGTTGTCTCCCAACTTCTGTCTTGTTTCTTCAGGCCTCACCTTTATCCTACCAGATAACCTCTGATGTTATAGTATGTTTAATCATTTGCAGATGTTCAGAAGCCCTGAGAAAGGAAAGTTAATCATGGTTTCAATGGGTTACAGACCCGATTCTGGTTTCTTATTGCACTCCCGTATTAACCCCAATTCAATCCAGCCACATTCCATTGGCTGTGTGACTCTTTGTTCTCTGTTGATAAAGCATATTAGTCATCTTGAGGGAGTTTATAGCAACGCATGGCTTGCAAATCAATTACATGTGATGTTATCATATAATCGCTTAATAGCTTGCACCAAATTTTTCAGTCTGCTACTCTAACAAGGGTGTTAACTTGTTTATTTTGAATCAATTAATGCCTTCATTAAAATAGCAGAGAAAGAATTTGTCATGAACATGAACGTTCAGCATTGTATGACAACATTTCTCACACTAGTTTGCAGGATTCTATTACTTATCAGAATCACTTGATGAATATCAACTGGTTTACTGGTTCTTTATTCATGTAGCTATTTTCAATCTCCAACTTTCTGTCTCAAATTCTGCATAAGTAAAAGGAGAATGCACCTGGCCATTTGAATGCTATTGCAACCTATTGCTCTGAGGGCAATCATTGTGTTACTTTGCGCTCATCTTTTTACTTTTCCTCGCAGTGCATGTTTGTATCTTGTGATTAACAATACAGTGCCATCAAACCTTAACACACCCATTCATGGTATGCTCTGAAACGTTGAATTATATATTGGCAAACATTCAAGATCCTGAGGCAGGAGTACAGGGAACTAGCTGTTGCTTCAACACATCCCACTCATACTCCAATAGAAAAGAATGGTTAGTTAGCAATCGTATCATAAGGAATGGCAGAGGATCTTCAAGATTGAAAGTTTATTATAGGAGAAAAAGGAGAAGATGTACACTGACAATGTTCTTCACAATTCTATAGACTTTACAAGCATGATAATGAGCATTTGCCAATCCTTATGGCAATGCTTTTTATTGTTGTTTGGAGTTAATAGAAGCAGTTGTTTTGTGCTTTTGCATGTTATGGCTGGGATTTTCCAGTCTCGACAGCCTGTGGGGTCATCCGGTCCCACCAAATGTCAATGGAGTTTTTGTTTGCCCACCACATCCTCATGGCGGGTCCTGCCAGGGTGGGATTGCAAAATCCTGACCAATGGGTCCAAAGCTGAAAACAAATATTGTTTTGTGGCTTCAAATAAACTTCGTTATTTGTGGCAATGCACGGCTACATTTTGGAAATTGCATTCAAAGTGAAGAAATGGCTTCACATACCATAGCGAATTAGGAACAACTAACCTATTAGTTAGCAATGTATTTGAGTAAATTGATTAATCTATTTTTAAAAAATGCTTTAAAGTGAGGGGGGTTTTACATCAATGAGAGTTGGAAGTGTGAAAACCACTGTTATGATAAATTGCATAGTCTCAATGAAATCTTCAAAGTCCTGTGAAAATATCATGCGAAGTCTGTCTCTCAACTCAACTGCTGGACTATGCAGAAATATATAGAAGTTACAAATTGGAACTCGACCATTCCGGTCTCGCCGTCTACTCCCCATGTAAGAAAAGGAATTCAAAACACATTTGCCTCCCCTTTCTCAGATTCCTTTTACTCTAATTATTTCCTTTTGTGAAGCTGAGAGGAGCAGGTGTACTGCTCTAAGCTGCACAAGGGAAATTCTGGCTTCCGCTGACCTCCTACCTCTCTCCCCCATTAGAGTCAACCAGTCTCCACTTATGCTGAAGCTGCCATACCACCCATGGATTTTCACCTCTCATAAGCTGCTCTGCTGTCTCTTTGGAACCATTCCAGAAGGGAAGTGGATTAATATTATTTAAATTGAGCTCGGCTGTGAAAGTTCCTGTGATCTCTTGATGCCTCTGCTGAGGGGAATTCAACCTATTAGAGCGGTTTCCTGCCAGAAACTCCCTCTGAGTTCAAATCCAGCCCATTGCGTAACAAAGTTTCTCCTGCCCTCTGATCAGCTATGACTTTTACGTTTAATCTTGTTTCTGTTACCCCGCAATGAAGAGTCCTACTTTGAATTATATAAAGTAGGCTTTGTGGTCTTGAGTATGTAGCAGGAAGTCTTTATGAATAACTCATAATTATGTATATATCCAGTGGTGGGGATAGATATGGAGCTGACTCCAGTCTAGCTCTTGACCGAACTTTGTCCATCGCTGAACTGACCCTGGCTCTGGATCATGTGTCTTCTTACATCACTGTGTGAGAGGTGTTGTACTAAGTCCCACATTAACTCTTTATGTACCAGATCCTTATACTACACCTGCTCCCATGTCTTTGTCCATGTATATGGGGCGACTTTAGTTTATTTCCAAGTCTTACCTTGTTATCCATCTTGTCATTAACCTTATTGTTACAACCTTAATGCTATTCTAATATCTTTGCTATTACAATATTAATATTAACATTCTCACCACCTCACCCTCCCCCCACTTCAAATCCTCAAAGTTAGAGGTTCAGGCAGTCTGATGGCTTTATAAACCTTCCACATCTTGTTGGCCATTCTCAGGACAGTGATAGGCTCTGAGTTTCTTGTTCTTGTTATTGGCTTGGAGGTTTGTGTTGTGTTTGGGTATGATTTCATCCATTTCTGCCATTGCTTGATGTTAAGCCACACATGGTTGACTGATTGGTTTAGTCGTGCATGGTTGTTGTTACTCTTGGTCATTTCCTCCAGGGTGGATGAAAATGGTATTCATCTACTTGGTGGTGTTTCTTTTTGTTTATTTTCCACTTAGGCCATCTGGGAGCTTGCTAAGGCTGAGGAAGAGCAACCCTGTGGTAAGAAGAACATTGAGCAGCATGCTCACCTCTGTTTTTTGATGTTGATGGTATGCAACTACTCCAAGAAACTTGCTGTGTGTGCATAGTGGTTGGTGTGTCTACCGACTCTACCATCATCATCATTGGAGGTAGAGGCACCTCAGATTATCAATCCTTCTCTGGTACCACTTCTACCGGAGCTGCCAGTGTAATCTCATGTGCGGTAGCTTGGTCTGACCATTGGGGACTTTCTGGGATCTGGAATGATAATGGACAAACCTGCTCCAGAAAAAGAGAAACGAGATCACAAGCAAAATCGGAGTTTGAATACTCTTTAGTGTTTAAGGGCTCAAGACTGTGCTATTCAGGCTGGCTAACAACAGTGGTAGTCTTGACATCTTCCACCAGCTGGAGAAAATTGAGGGCTAAATTGGCATCTCTGCTCAGAAGAGAGAAAGGCTGATTGCGAGTGGCATATCTCAGCTCAAAGATTTGTTTGTCACCCTACCTCAGTGGTTCAAGGATCATGCCAAGTGCAGGAGTCAGAGTCTTCCTGTTGCATATAGTGGAGTGTCAGTTATTTGACTCTGAAGGCCTTGGGAGCCCATGATTCCCCATCTGATTCTCCAATGTCCCGCAAGAAGAATGATTGTGCATCTTTGGGGTCTTTGGTCTCAACCTCATGGATTACATTGGGGATGTCTGTGCGGTGCTGGGGTTTTGCCTTGAACAGTTTAACAAAGTGTCTCTGCAGTGGAAACATTGGGTAGTACTCACAGGTCATAATTCTTTCCTGTGCAGCTTCACACCGCAGCACTCGCAAGGTCACTCTGTTTGGCAGTTCAGGGGTTACTTCCCTGACCTGGGTGGTCCCTGCATTTTTGTGACTTGATATGGTGGACTAAGTGTTATTTTCTGCCATTGAGTACTCCTTCTCCTTAAGATAGCCTTGTGTTGTTTACAAAGCTCAGACAGTCTAGCTAGCTGGATAGCCTTGTCCAGGGTAAGATCATCCATCTTCAGCTTGTAGGAGGTCAGAGAGTGAATAATCTGCAACACAATTCTGTCTCGGATGAGTTCAGGGTTTAAATTG
This sequence comes from Mustelus asterias, assembly GCF_964213995.1. NCBI lineage: Eukaryota > Metazoa > Chordata > Chondrichthyes > Carcharhiniformes > Triakidae > Mustelus > Mustelus asterias. The sequence continues at coordinate 114,736,742 of NC_135802.1, forward strand.
CCATGTTCACATCTTTCTGCCATCCTGCAGAGGTCATTAATGTAGAAACCAATAGGTTCTCCAGGAAATTGGACTCTTATTAAATTTAGATCTCTCCAGTATTTTATTTAATCTCAAGATGAAATAGACGTCAAAAGATTTCAAAACATCATCAAGCTTGGCAGGTGATTCATCAAAAACTTCTACAATTAAAGGTAGAGGCAATGGCCTAGTGGTATTATCACTCGACTATTAATCCAGAAACTCAGCTAATGTTCTGGGGACCCGGGTTTGAATCCCATCACGGCAGATGGTGGAATTTGAATTCAATAAAAGAAATCTGAAAGTCAGAGTCTTCTGATGACCATGAAACCATTGTCGATTGTCGGAAAAAACTCACCTGGTTCACTAATCTGCTTTAGGGAAGGAAATCTGCCATCCTTACCTGGTCTGGCCTACATGTGACTCCAGAGCCACAGCAATGTGGTTGACTCTCATCTGTCTTCTGAAATGGCCTAGCAAGCCACTCAGTTATATTAATCGCTACAAAGTCTGAAAGAAATGAAACCGGACTGATCACCTAGCATAGACTGAGGCACCGACAAAATCAAACATCCCTGTCGACACTACAAAGTCCTCTTTACTAACATCTGGGGGCTAGTCCAAAAATTGAGAGCTGGCTTACAGACTAGTCAAGGAAAAGCCTGACATAGTCATTCTCACGGAATCATACCTCACAGATAACGCCCCAGACACCACCATTATCATCCCTGGATATGTTCTGTCCCACCAGCAGGACACACCCAGCAGAGGTGGTGGTGGCACAGTGGTATACAGTTGGGAGTTGCCCTGGGAGTCCTCAACATCGATCTGGATCCCATGAAGTCAGGCTTCAGGTTAAACATGGGTAAAGAAACCTCTTACTGGTTACTGGTTACAGTATTCCTCCATGTTGAATGACACTTGGAAGAAACACTGAGGGTGGCAAGGGTCCAAAATGTATTTTGGTAGGGGGATTTCAATGTCCACCACCAAGAGTGGCTCGGCAGCAGCACGACTGATCGAGCTGGTTGAGTGCTAAAGGATATAAATGAGAGACAGACCTGCAACAGGTGGTGAACCAACAAGAGGGGAAAAAATACTTGATCTCATCCTTACCAATCTGCTGGCTGCAGATGCATCTGTCCATGATAGTATCACTAAGAGTGTCTTGGCGGCACGGTAGCATAGTGGTTAGCACTGCTGCTTCACAGCTCCAGGGACCTGGGTTCGATTCCCGGCTTGGGTCACTGTCCGTGTGGAGTTTGCACATTCTCCTCGTGTCTGCGTGGGTTTCCTCCGGGAGCTCTGGTTTCCTCCCACAGTCCAAAGATGTGCGGGTTAGGTTGATTGGCCAATGTAAAAATTGCCCTTAGTGTCCTGAGATGCGTAGGTTAGAGGGATTAGTGGGTAAATATGGAGGGATATGGGGGCAGGGCCTGGTTGGGATTGTGGTGGATGCAGACGCGATGGGCCGAATGGCGTCTTTCTGTACTGTAAGGTTTCTATGATTTCTATGATGACCACCGCACAGTCCTTGTGGAGACGAAGTCCTGCCTCCACATTGAGAATAACCTCCATCTTGTTGTGTGGCATTACCATCGTGCTAAATAGGACAGACTTTGAACAGATCTATCAACTCGAGACTGGGCATCCATGAGGTGCTGTGGGTCATCAACAGCAACGGAACTGTACTTCATCTACAATCTGCAACCTCATGGCCAGGCAGCATATCCCCACTCAACCATTACCATCAAACCAGGGGCCTGGTTCAATGGAGAGTGCAGGAAGGCATGCCAGGGGCAGTACCAGGCATACCTAAAAAGGAGCAATACTCTGAAAGCTTATGCTACCAAATAAACTTGTTGGACTTTAACCTGGTGTTGTGAGACTTCTTACTGTGCCTACTCCAGTCCAACGCCGGCATCTCCACATTGGGACAGAACATATCCAGGGATAGTAATGTTTGGATGCACTGGATACTGCAAAGGCAATGGGCCCTGATAACATAGAACTGAAGACTTGTGCTCCAGAATTTGCCGCTCCCCAAGCCAAGCTCTTCCATTACAGTTACAACACTGGCATCTACCCGACAATATGGAAAATTGCCCAGGGATGTCCTCCAAACAAAAAGCAGGACAAATCCAACCCAACCAATTCCTGCCCAATCAATCTACTCCCAATCATCAGTAAAGTGATGGAAGGGGTCATCGACAGTGCCATCAAGCAGCACCTGCTCAGTATTAACCTGCTCAGTGAGACCCAATTTGGATTTCACCAGACCTCATTACAGCCTTGGTTCAAACATGGACAAAAGAACTGAATTCCAGGGGTGAGGTGAGAGTGACATCAAGGCCACATTCAACCAAGTCACTGGTGCTGAGAGATAGCAGTGCTAACCACATGCCACCGTACCTTTAAAGAAGTGTATTAACTTGCCCTGCTTCCGAACTTTTATTCAGACCTACAACAATGCTGTATCCTAAAAATCTTCTCTCCAAAGACTCCAGTTGTGTGACTGGTCTGGGCCATCGATGAATCCCAATGGACTGGAAGTATTGAATTGAAATCCATTTTTGGTGATTTTAAAAAGTGTGGGTGCAGCTTTAATTGATTACAGGCTACCAAGATGGTGTTGCCAACTTCTGCTGAACAAAGAATTTTCCAGCACTTGCCATTTTTTGTTTTTTTTTGCTTTTTAATATGGTGGTAGTGCTCTCCTCCCTGAGGAATAAGATGGTGTAGGCAGGCTGGTTGCCCAAGTTATTCATGAAGTGGTTTCACATTACGAGTTATGATTTTAGAAAGGAACTGTGAGCTTGCTGCTTCTGAACTTAGACGTCACTGGATACCCGGAGTGGACAAAATTAATTTTAAATGATTATCTTTTTTGCTGGACTTGTGAGCCACATGTTGAGACTTAGAGTATGGGATTGGGTTTAGCAACGGGTTGCATTCAAACAGTGGTTCAAATAGCACTTCTGCCTGGAAAGGAGTTTCTCAGGCCTATCCGGCCTGGAATTTAGAAGATCCATTTCACCCTTGCAGGCTGTAAGCTCTGCTTGTTAAAGCTGGACTCCAAGGAGGATGCAATGGAGTTTACTGCTTGAGTAAAGCTTATATTCACCAGGTTGATACCGGAGATGAGGGATGTTGATTATGAGGAGAGATTGAACAGATTGGGTCTGTACTCGTTGGAATTTAGAAGGCTGAGGGGTGATCTTATAGAGGCATATAAGATAATGAAGGGGCTGGATAGGGTAGAAGTGGAGAGATTCTTTACACTTAGAAAGGAAACCAGAACTAGAGGGCACAGCCTCAAAATAAAGGGGGATCAGTTTAGGACAGAGTTGAGGAGGAACTTCTTCTCTCAGAGGGTGGTGAATCTCTGGAATTCTCTGTCCACTGAAGTGGTGGAGGCTACCTCGTTGAATATGTTTAAGTCACGGATAGATGGATTTCTGATCGGTAGGGGAATTAAGGGTTATGGGGAGCAGGCGGGTAAGTGGAACTGTTTCACTTCAGATCAGCCATGATCTTATTGAATGGCGGGGCAGGCTCGAGGGGCTAGATGGCCTACTCCTGCTCCTATTTCTTATGTTCTTATATTTTTCTTGTCTGCTTCCAGGCTCTTCTGCCTCTGGAATTTTTCCTTATTTTTTTTCTGGTGTCCTTTCTTAGCAGCTGTACTTTCCATTGGGTGTTATGTTCAGTACAGAATCCTATGAAGATGTCCTTTTTCTTAGTTCCTCAGCATTCTTGTGAGGGTTTTGATCCCAATGCTGGTGGGGTGAGAGCTCCCGCTGCCACTTTGCATTGGGATCGGTCTGGGCTGGACGGAGGCCAGCGATCGGGGCGGGCTGGGGGTGGGGTGGTCTGCCAAGGGGCACCTGCCTCCCGAGGGGGCTCTGACCCCAGGGGGAGTCAGCAGGGGGGCGGTCTGCCAGGGTGAGGAGGGTGGGGTTCAGCCACTGCTTGGGGGTGGGGGGGTGTGGGCGGGACATCGGGGTGCTCCGGGGCGGGGAGGGGGGGTGGGGTCAGGGCTGGCCTGGGAATTGTTATGGGGCTGCGATTGGGCCGTGGGGGAGGGGTTGGAGGGGCAGCACTGCGGGGGTCCCAGGCTTGCCAGCAAATAGGGAGACTGACAGATCGGGGCCACTGCGCATGCGCAGAGTTCCAGAACTGTCAGACTCTGGCGCCACCACCCCCCCTCCCCAGGTTTTTAATGATATTCACGATTGTGACCTCTGTAGTGCACAGGGTGCGGAGATTCAGGTCTGAAACTGCACTGAGAAAACAGTCGTGATCTAGAACAGTTTTCCCACCAATTCAGCACTTTTGGGAGAATTGCCCCCATTGCTTCAGACACTATGATGTAGGCTTCATATCCTTGAGATTACCAACAGCAAGTATTTATTAACAATTCATAGCTACTTACATATTTACAATAGATGGTACAGGTATGGAGCTGACTAGATCTTTACCCAACATGCCCATCTCCAGACTGACCCTGGCTCTGGGTCATGTGTCTTCTGAAATGGCTGTGTGGACGCTTGGGCGCTACTGTGCTCAGTCCCACATTAACTCTTGGCCCATTAAACATTGGAAACACACTGCTTCAATATACTTGCATGACATTATATATGAAAGTGAGGATTGCCACCCCAAGAGCCACCACTGTCCTGGCTCTTTGACGCAGAAATCTTATGTTTTTCCACAATTTCCAAGTTGTTCTGCATAACATGTAGTAGGCTCACCTGTCTTCCCCCTCACCTTCACTGAATGTACCATCTACATGGTGCACTGTAGTAATTCGTCAAGGTACCTTCAGTAGTATATTTTAAATCCATGAGATCGACAACCTCGAAACGAATCAGGCACGAAGGGAACTTCCAGGTCCTCCAAGTCACACACCACCCTGACTTGGAAATATGTTGTCATTCCTTCACTGGCGGTGGGTCAAAATCCAGGAATTCCCTCTCTAACAGCACTGTGGGTGTGCCTACACCACGTGGACTTCAACAGTTCGAGAAAGCAGCTTACCACCATTCCCAGGGCAATTAAGGATGTTAACATTCCATGAATGAATAACAAAAAATGCATGGCCTGCATATAAGATCAATGCTCCAGAATCACCTCCTTCCCAGACAGCACGCCAAACGGTTTAGGCAGTGGTGCTTTGTGGTTAGCGCATGGTTCCCTTCACTGAGTTAATTAAGTTAAAAGGAAATTATGGACTAGATTTTATAGGTCTGGGAAGGGTGAGAGGTTGGAGGTGAGTTAGCATATTGTTCAAGTCCACATCTTTTCTATTGGAAGAAAAGTTGGTCCAATGTATACTAGCCTTTAAAAAGCCTGCCCCTGCTGCAATAACACACTGGAGGGGTGGCACAAGCAGGTACAGGGCTGGACTTTGGCCCCACAATGGACAGGAAGCCTGGTCCTCGAGAACCTTTGGTCATCTGATCGACCAGCAACTCTTGCAGTCACAGCAACACCAGAATTCAGCTGTGAGCATAGATGGGACTGCAAACGCAGTGAGGAGGAACAAGGGGAGGGGGTGGGGACTGACATCATAAAATCATAGAATAGAATCATAGAATTCCTACAGTACAGAAAGAGGCCATTTGGTCCATCAAGCCTACACCGACAGCAATGTCACCCAGGCCCTATTCCCTTAACACCATGTATTTACCCTGCTAATCCCTCTGACACTAACTGGCAATTTAGCATGGCCAATCAACCTAACTCACACATCATCACGGTGCTCTCAATGCACACATGGGGGGGGTGATTCTCCCAAAAAAATTCCAAGTGTTGAACTGGCAGGAAAAATGGTGTAATTCATGATTGTTTTTGCAATGGGAGTTCAGACTTGAATCTCCCACACTCAGTGCAATGCAGAGGTCACAATCGTGAATATCATTAAAAGCTCGGGGGTCGGGGCCTATTCATGCCGAACTGTCAGCCTGGAATTTGCTGGCCAGCTCAATCACTGGCCAGCCTGGGATGCCCCTCCCCCTCCCCGTCCCAGAGCAACACAATCTCCAGCACCCTCCCTCCCAGCAGTGATGATACCCGCCACCCCCCCACCCTCCCCCCCCGCAGCAGACTCCCCCCCACAGGAGGCAGGACCCCCGGCAGACCACTCCCCCACAGCCCGTCCCGATCGCTGGCCTCCTTCCAGCCCTGATCGACCCCCATGCAGAGTGGTGCTGGGACCCCCCCCACCCCCACCGATCGCCCCAAGGTCCCGCCCACAATAGAACCCACCCCTTGGCACTGATCAATGTCCGATGGGCAGTGCCAAAGTGCCCCCTGGGCATGGGCACTTTGCCCCTTGGGCAGTGCCGGGGACACAGGTTGGCATTGCCAGGGTGCCTATGCCAAGGGGACACCACCCCTCCACCACCTGACCCCTGGGGGGGCCCCGCTTGCCCCTCCTTCACTCCAGCGGGTTCTCCCGCTAGTTTCCCGAACAAGCGGAGCTACTCTAAACCCCGCCGGAGTGAAATACTCCTGGCGGAGTGGGAGATGCTACCCGGAGAATTCAGTTCTGGGCCCGATAATGACATTTAAATTACATTACATATAGATTAAAATCACTGACCAGGTCTTCACACCGGTTTCCAGCGCAGTCTCGACCGCACCTCCTCTCCGGCGGTGGGATTCGCGCATGAGAATCCCGCGAATCGGCGTATGCGCGCGTCTCCCAACCTAACCTACCAAAAAATTAGCGGGTCGCAATGGGAGAATCACCCCCACGGTCTCCTCCAACTGACCACACCACCCAGCTCCAGCCTATTCATCAATACAAATGCTTCCACAAACTCTTTCTGCCCTTTCTGGATGCTCAATTCACTGAAGCAAATGCGTAAATGCCTGGAAATAAATAATCTTATCTGGGCTAACAATATCACTTGGTAACAGATGTCTGAAACTCCAGTTAGTAACTGTATCAACCAAACAGAAATCTAAGCACACAACTTTATTAATCCCAAGAGATCCAAGTGCTGAAAGTATTGAAATAATTTAAGGGTATAAAACCATTCTATTGCCTGTTGCTGAAAGCTTTACATTTGGTTGTTTAATAGTAATGCTTGAGTACATTTTACCTCGTTTCCTTAACACAGTGGTTCCCAAACCTTTTTCACTGGGCCGCATTTTCAGAATAAAAATTTGCTCGCGCCACACCAAATTTTTTATTGATAAGAAATCCATTCAAAAACAAAAAAAAACAACTCCTAGCAGTGCTTGATTCATAACATAGAACACAGCTAATTTATAATATGATCATGGGACATCCAGAAAGTATAAAACAATCACTTTGGAAAAATATCTAATCCATGTCTAAATGTTTCTTTGATTGTCCTTGAATCTTCCCGCCACATTTGCCATCCTCTCTTGCCGCACCAGTGTGGCACGCTGCACCCTTTGGGAACCACTGCCTTAACACATGAAAAAAAGCATTTGCAGAAAATAATTTTGCAGTGTTTAGGCTAAAATGCTCCATTAGAGAAAAAAAAATGCTTTCATAATGAGGTTAACGAATCACCATTCAAAGGTAACTAAACCTTAGGCCATGAATCCATCAGCCACATCAGAGATGCCTGACCATTTGTACTTTGTCTATTTAGAGAGATTAAGTTGGCAGCGTACATTCTCAGAACAGTCGGATAAGGCTCTGTATAATATCAACTTGTGGCCGATATGCAAACCATCCAGCACAAAAATGCCATTGTCACATCAAAGGTTTTTCATTCTTTGCCCCAAAATAACTTTAAAGATGAATACTTGGAGGGTAAGAATTTGCAGTTGAAATGTTATGAAAACAAAGAGCAGGCAATAACATAAACCTTATAAAAATAAATAATGTATAACTGCAAAATAGCAATATAGACTGTAACTTTAAACCCTGAATCAACATTACCCAGCTATCAAAAACTAAGAAATGCCAAGATCTCAGTGAAAACTTAATAACATATTAATCATTGGTGACCTTTTTTTACCCTTGAGTAACTGCTTAGAATATACCGGGAGGCAGGAGGTGCTGGGGGAGAGAATTTTAACTTATCTGATCCACACAAAATGGGTTGGTAAGTTGTGGGGGAACCTGCAATTCAGGATTCCTTCATATTAAACACCGTAGCGTCTTTGTAGTGCCACCCATCAATTGCGAAGTGACAGGCTTGGTCTTTACTTGGGCAGGAATGCTCATAGTGAAATGGGAAGCCTCAGAGAGAAGGTCATTGGCAGGAGGCCCAATTGTGGAGGCTCGCTAAGGTAGGCGCAAAGACTCTCACCTCCAAAGTCCACCTAGTTCTCACCTTGACGAAGCTGCTGCATTTTCTGACGCTAGGGAAACCAGGCCAACAGCAGTTAAAATGAATGAAAATGAGGTTCACAGCCTCATGCTCGCATTCAATGTCACAACTTGCCTCTCTGGAATGGGTTACTCCATCCACCTTCCGGTTTAACTGGAAATGCAAGCATTGGAGACAGGTTGGGGTCAGGAACCAGATTTCTCCGACTTCAACCCTCCATACAATCTAACTCCTTCTCAATTATTAGGTTAAAGCTCCCAACATCCCCCACACCCCACCCCATCTTCCTCACCCATGAAGACTGATTTTCAAAAAGGCTCCAGTGAAGCTAAAGCTTTTGTTATGCAGTTTTTTTCAGAGGCATGACTATGTATAACTTCCAAACTTCACATTTGTGGCATGGATTTTTGAGAAACTCATAACATTTCAATATGTGCTTGACAGTACCAACTTTCCGAAATAAAAGCCAAAATACTGGAGGGAGACCATGGTTGTAAGAGAGAGAATGAGAGAGACACTGGAAATCTGAAATATATACAGAAAATGCTGGAAAAACTTAGCAGGTAAGGCAGCATCCTTTGTCGGTAACACTTCCTTTGTCTTGTGCCATTAACATCTTCATCCAATCTCTCCTAGCTCTCACCTATCCCTAACCTTCTACTTTGCTCCACCTGTTCCACCCCCTTCTTATACAGTGTGAAACCCAACACATGTCTCCCTCTCGTTAACTCTGAAGAGTTATACGGACTCAAAACGTTAACTTTGTTTCTCTCTCCACAGATGCTGCCAGACCTAGAGTTTTTCCAGCATTTTCTGTTTTTATACCAACTTCTCAAAACTATTTCTACCTCCTGGAAACCAACAATATCAACAACGAGTAAACCAATAAGAAGAAGGAGAGAGAAGAACATCATTAAATATGAAAAGGGCTAAGAAAGGATCAAATGTTCACCCATGCTTGAAGAGTTGCTTGTCTTATGTTATTTCCAAGCAGACCAGTTTGACTCCGGGCTATTGCATAAAATGAGTGATCGGAAATTGACAGTCACTTTGAATCTCTCCCAATTTTTATTTCTGATGGTCAGTGGAAATATAAATTGAGGAGGATATAAAATGGGATCTTGGGTCACTGCCACTCATTTGACATTATTGCACAAATTTGAAATTACCCCCAAATTGCCTAATGAGGGATGGAGACTAGGATTTGATAGATTGGAACTGATTTTGAGGAACTCCTCTTATGGTTTGTTAAAATAATTAAGTAGCTGAACCATACAGACTTAGAAAGTCCAACTTTGGATCCAATGTAATAAAGTTAGCCATTCTTAACCAAGGTGATAGCAAGGGGTCCATAATTGATCAGGGAGCAGAAAATCAAATAGGGTTCTCACTCCTCATTTAGTGACTCTTGATAGATATAGACATTAGGTGAGGCTGTATTGAGTTCAAGTGTCGTGCATCAACATTTCATGAAAGCTAGGCATGAGGTGGTAATGATGGAACAACTCAAAGGAAATTGAGGGGGAAATGGTGGCGTAGTGGTAATGTTATTGTACTAGTAATCAAGAAACCTGAGCTTAGGCTCTGTCGACATGGGTTCAAATCCCACAATAACAATTGTTGGAATTTAAATTCAATTAATTAAAAAACCTGGAATTAAAAATTATCCTTTGTAAGGATGCCCAGGAAACTATCATTGATTGTTGTAAAAACCTATCTGGTTCACTAATGTCCTTTAGGGAAGGAAATCCACTGTTCTTACTTGGTCTGGCCTACATGTGACCCCAGGTCCACAGCAATGACTCTCAACTGCCATCTGAAATGGCCCAGCAGGCCATTCAGTTCAAAACAATTAGGGACGGACAACAAATGCTGGCCTTGCGAACATTGCCCACATCTCATGAATGAATAAAGAAAAAACATGTTACTTATGTTGAGAAAGGGATACAACAATAAGGATGAACTAGTGTTCACCTCTTGGTACCAATAATGAAAAACAAATTAGGCCACTGATAACAAAATTCTTTATTTATAAGGAACTTATTGTTTCTGGAATGCATCAAAACACTGATCTTCTTATGAGTTGAGGCCGAGAGTAAATCACACTATGCCAGAATTTTTCAAATGTAAATACCAGATAAACAAATCTTTTATTTAGCATATTTCCAGCTTGATTGCTGAAAGAGGGATGTTTTCACTTTGACTTCCACCAGCTTTATCTTTTAATCATGAAATCCTAATTGTTTTTTGATAGCATTTTTAGGCAGAAAAATTTTATTTTGCGTGGAGTTGCTGAAAATCCCATTAATGTGTGTCAGAGGCAGGAATGTACCACCCAACTGTAAATGTCAAATCTGAATAAATAAATACCTTCCACATCTGAAAAACACTCTGCACTGTCCTCTGTCAAATGATTAGCTGTGTGATTGTTTGAGTTCAAAGAATTATTGATTCATTGGCTTTAACTCAGTGAGCACTGAGTGACCTTCTGCAGTTTTCAAAATATACACATCCTTTCCATTATTTTTCATAAAAATAATGCAAGAGTTTTGAGCTCATTTTGGATGCTGAATGTTATAAGTGGTGAAGTAAATTTCAGAATTGTATGAGTTTAATTGTATTTGCTTTGACATGGCATAACATACCATGGCAAATGCTGAAATATTTCTACACGCACCATGGAATGGTTTACTAAGGAGAGAACCTCAGGGGGTGCAGTATCACATCATTCTCCTGCACCCTCCACCAGCACAGATAATATCATTTCAGTGGGTATATTCTTAAGACTAGATTCTGGATCACAAGCTGGTGACTAAATCACAGATGTACCGGAAAAGCTGATGTTGGCTGTGACAGCAGAGGTCACTGACAGTCAGAGGACTGTAGGAGGCCAAGGCTTTGCTGAACCCCAGGCTCTCTTCTCTTCCATGGTTTCTACTCTTTTCCCTCTACTCTCTTCTCTTCCCCTTGTTCCTTTCTCCACTTCACCCCTGCCCTATGCTCTCCCTCCTCCCCTCTACCTTCACATTTCAGTAACTTCCTCAATTGCTCCTCTTGTATCTCTCTTCTCCACTTCCTCTCTCCTTGCCATCTGTCTCCTCATATTGTTCCTTCTACTCTCATCCTATCAGTCTTCTCTCTTATTCTCTCTCTTACAATCATGATCACCCTCTCTCCTTCCCTTACCCTCTATCTTCCTCAGTTCTTCTCTCTTAACCTTCCCTTTCTTCCCTCCCTTTTACCTCTCTCCTTTCCTTCCTATTCTTCCCCAAACCCCCACCTTCCCATTCCCTTTCCTATCCATGCTCCCTTACCTCCATTCCTCCTATGCAGCTCTTCACCAAATTTATGAGCCAGTTGGGGAAAGGAGCAGAGCTAGGACTCAGTCAGACCAGCAGAGAAAATAAACATGTCCAACAATTGTGCATGAGCCTTCTCCAATATCTTGTCGACCAACTTGCGTGTGGCTTCCACAAGAGGCTCTCTAAAGCTATTGTTTAGTTAATCCCTTTTCTCATTGATGCAATGGGTTTGAGGTAGCCACCGACACCATTTTCTGCCTTCTGGCTGTAATGAAATAAAGAATTGTAGTGGATAGAAATAGCATTCACAGCATTGTCGGGTTTATGTGTCCAGTTTTTGCATCTGTCATGGAAGTCATTATTCTGTCAGGTGTCTGGACAGTGCAACAGAAGAATGTCAGTAAGTTAAGGTGTTTTAATTAAGCCATTTTTAAAAGGTTACCAATAAATAATAACATTTCTTCAACATTTCCAGGAATCAAAAATTCACTCAACCACGAAACGTGAAAAAGAATGCCTCTGTTTTTGTAGTTTTGGTCACAGCTAACAAATTGCTGCTTCAACAGTTTTCGTGATGGTTGAAATGCCTGTCCTAATTTACTTATTTATCATGTATTCTCATAACATTACTCCATGTAAGTTGCAAAGGGAACATGTATTGCACAGAGTGCCATAAATTCATGAAACTCATCCATCCCAATAAATGGGTGGAAATTACCTGTTTTTGAGGGAAAATAGCCCCCAATTTGAATATGAGAAACTGGAGTCGGCCATTCCAGTCCTTGGGTCTGCTCCATCATTCAATTCGATTATGGCTGACCTTCACCTAACTCCACTTTCCCGTATTTAGTCCATATCCTTAGAACATAAGAAGATAAGAACTAGAAGCAGGAGTAGACAATCTAGCCCTTCGAGTCTTCTCCACTATTTAATAGGATAATGGCTGATCTCATCTCAGCCTCACATCCACTTTCCTGCCTGCTCACCATAGCCCTTCAAACCCTTACTAATTAAAAATCTGTCGATCTCTACTTTAAATTTACTCAATGTTCCATTTACATGTGGTCATTATGCAATATTAAATTTAATATTGTTGAAAGAAATCTAACCAGCAATGAGAGATAATATGCAGTTCAAGAAAGAAAATAAGCTGAACCCCAATTCTGGTTTGTGGTTAGGCCAATGTCAGTTTACTCCTGGATTTTCCAGTCAAAGACTGATGACTATCTCCTCCCTTCCTTAACCCATATCAAAAATATTAGCCTAAATAGTGAGAAAGTTTAAGTCATACCAGCATACCCATTGCCTCACAGAACAAAACTAAGTGGATTAAACAGAAACAGTAGGATTAAATTGCTAGGTAGACATCCATTTTTGCAAAAAGTCCATCAAGGTTGCACTTCCTTCAGTCCCTTATAATTGCTGTATTATGCCTTTGAGTTCCTCTCACAAATTACGACCTATAAAATCAACACAGAGTTTGACTGAAGGTTTCGAGGATTGCACAGATGCCCTATAAGTTAGCATGACAAGCACTTGGTATACAATGCCTGGGAATTATATGCAGCTATTTATTGCAGGATAGCCAACAGCAGTGGTATTGGGACAGCATGTCCTCCATAAGCTTAGTGCGGTACCTAGTATGCTTCAAGCAATACTGAACTGTGTTAACATAAAACCTCATAAGACAGGATTAAATAGGGGAACAGTGACAAACAAGATGGACACCAACTCTCCAAGGACTGGCATTTGTCACCAAGTACTAATTACCTCATTAAATTATTCTCAGGTTCATGATAAGCACAGATCCATATGCAGTTTGCATTTACTCCTTTTCTCCTTTCCCCAGGTATGAGCGGTGAAGAGGATTTTGTTCAATCAAAATGTATCTGTCAGCCGAACAGGGCACAATTTATCAATCATCAATGCAGATTAAAATTTCAGCATATTCCCTCTGGGGCCTGTTACAGGCCTGTATGAATTTCTAGAAAACAAATAAATGCACACTGGGACACCAAAGAAAAAAATGCTGTGCCACTCTTTTCCTATAATCATTCTAATTTAGAAAGCTTTTCTAAAATAAAAGAAATTATCAGAACCATTTGTTTGCAGTTGAGCCAATACTGCAATCAAATAAAGAATGCTAAAATCCCTTCCTGGTATTTCACTGATGAAATTAGACTAGGTACTTGTTTTTAAAAATATATTTTCAGCTTTAACACTAACACTTATCAAATTACTAAAAATACAAGAGCTAGTTCTGTTAGTCAAATTTAATTTTTTTATATTAATATTTAAATGTTTTTGTACCAGGTATTATGATGTGGATTGCTTTCAGTGGTTTTATGCAATATTTTAGAAATGTATTTTATGAGGTTTTGCACCCTAACTGCTTTACAGTAGGGGCAAGTTCAATTTATGTTTTACCTTTTAAATAGTTGCCACAAACAACAAGTGCAATTAATCTTTGAGTTACTGTTAAGGTGCTGGGAGGTTAAGTACAATCTTCAATGAAGTAATGAGACCTCAGTCTGAACAGAAAGGCTGCTGACGCTGTCAAGAGACATGGAGGAATCCAGCTTCAACTTCCCATTAGGCTTCACGGAGAACCTGGAGCCCATCCTTTCTAGTGGAGAAGTGATGGCCAACTCCATGACAATAGTCGAGCTAGTCATAATGCAGTATCGAGTGTTCCATGTCTCCACTTCTATTGCAGCACCCAATCTCTGAGTGCTGCAATGGGAGCTCAGACTGACATTCTGGAGCCTCAGTGTGTTGTCGTGGCTGCAATTATCAGGGCTCAAAGGGATTATTCAGAGTTTCAGATCCAGCAATCTGTGCTCCAGCAGATCACTTTCATTGCTGAGGGTCAACCCTGGACAATTAGCTGTGCCCCAAGTGAAGCATAAATCTTCACTTGTTTCTCAGAATGGCAGCATTTTTGTCCCCACCACTGTTGCTCATCTAATGCCCTTGCTATTGCCTGCCAAGCTAATATGTTGCTCATGATAAGATGGTTCAGTCTGAATCCAGGCTTTCTAGGCTAAGAGCTGTTTGAGGGTATCCTGCAAGACTATCTGCAGTCTCCCTCACTAAATGTCAGCAGCCTTTCACTAGACATAATAAAGTCACTGCGGTAACACTGCGTAGGAGCACTAGTCATGATGTGGAGATGCCGGCGTTGGACTGGGGTAAGCACAGTAAGAAGTCTCACAACACCAGGTTAAAGTCCAACAGGTTTATTTGGTAGCAAATACCATAAGCTTTCGGAGCAGAGCTCCTTCGTCAGATGGAGTGGATATCTGTTCTCAAACAGGGCACAGACACAGAAATCAAATTACAGAATACTGATTAGAATGCAAATCTCTACAGCCAGCCAGGTCTTAAATGTACAGACAATGTGGGTGGAGGGAGCATTCAACACAGGTTAAAGAGATGTGTATGGCTCAACATTTAAGACCTGGCTGGCTGTAGAGATTTGCATTCTACTCAGTATTCTGTAATTTGATTTCTGTGTCTGTGCCCTGTTTGAGAACAGATATCCACTCCATCTGACGAAGGAGCTCTGCTCCGAAAGCTTATGGTATTTGCTACCAAATAAACCTGTTGGACTTTAACCTGGTGTTGTGAGACTTCTTACTAGGAGCACTAGGCCAGACAAAGCATGTAGGAGTGCTAAACTGATGCACAAAAGTAATTAGTTGAGTATGGAATATTAAATACTCTGTTGGATAAAGTTGGTATGGAAAAGTTGTTTTGTTGTGATTTTATTTCAGGCTTTTGACCAAAATTACAATTGGAGAATGATCATGACTGGGGATATAAGGGTGTATTGATAGGAACTGAAGTCAAATGATTTGCTTACAGAGAGCCTGTCTGGAGTATGAAGTGTGCAGGCTGCCTCCTACCTTCCATTTTCTCCTCCTGCTCTTCCTTCTCTATCTCTTCCCTTCCTCTTCATCCTCCTCCAAATCACTGATAGCAGAGACCCTCATGATGGCGAGGATATGGAGGATGTAACAGACACCACGGCCTGGATTTTCACTAAGTCAGGATGACTCAGGAGCCCTTTTAGAATGGCAGGTGGGTCCTGATTTGGGATTTCCGACCCCATTCCAGGTAGTTCCGATTTTCAGGAGTGCCTTTACAGGGTGCAGACTGGTTCAGGTCAAGGCCCACACATGACACTTTAGACTTGGCCAGCTTATTTGCAGAGATAGGCATCTTCTACCCTTCTGCAATTTTCATGATGTTGGGACTGGTTTTTAAGGAGCCATTGGTCACAGATCCTTAGGGGAGTCATGAACCCTAGTTGTCATGAGTTCAAAAGGTTCCTCTAATGCCCCTTATGCCATTTTATGCCCTCCATCCACCTCCCATGGCCTCCCATGGCCTTATGCCAAGCTTCACCATTGTACCAATGTTCTATGGCCCCATCATGCCCCCTATGCCAGGCTCTGCCCTTCCATTCACCTTATATGGTCCCCCATGTGCCCATTCCAAGCTATGGCTCTTCCATGCCCACTGTACACTTTCTAGGACCAATGAGCCCTATAATGCATAGTGGTATGTATTGTTTAAAAAAAGGTTTTAAAAATTAATTGACCATTTTCTCCTGTCTTTAAATAATGGTTTTCACTACAAGCAAATAAAATGTCAATCATCCAGGCCCTTAACATTATCAAAAACCACAATCCCTTCAAACCATTGAAATTATGTAAACAAACTTTGTGAAATTGACAGCAGAGATCAGAAAGCCTGATCTGTCAATCAAACATTGTGTCCTCTGGGATACACATATTTTAATAGCTTTCTGATCTCTCAGCCAAGCCTCATTCTGTATTCTTCAGGTTTTTTTTAAACAATGCACTGAGGCATGTTTCTTAAGCATCCTGCCTCTGCACATGGCAGCCCTATGGCTGCTTCCACACTTCTTCTGGGGTCAGCTGGCCAGACTCCAGCTCAATAATCATCTGTTCGATGATACCAGAGGTAAATATAAATTATAACTGACAGATTAAGGCATAAAGCTAATTACTGGGTAGTATTACATATCAACCATTTTTTTTCATGCAAACTTTCAGAAATTGAATGCCAAATTCATGACTGACCTCCTTTTATTCTTTTCCGCCTGCTGGTTCCTGTGATCTGGGGCTGAACATGACCATCAATGCTTTATAACGAAGCTAAACATATTCACACTGATATTAATGATGAATTGCAAAATGAGTTTAGTGACCATATGATAACATAACTGATGGAATAACAATATTTATGTGGTGCCTTATCACAACATTAAGACAAAAACTACATACTGCAGATGCTGGAATCTGAAATAAAAACAGAAAATGCTGGAAATATTCAGCAGGCCAAGCAGCATCAGAACAATATTAGGAGTTGACCTTTGACTAACTAATAGATTTTGTGCCTCCAAACTCTGGGGGTTGGGGGGGGAAGGAGAGGTGAGAGGTGGGGGGGGGGGGGGGGGAGCAGGTGACAGTGTCCTGAAATTCACTCCAGGCAATCTCAACAAGTAATGATTGAACCTCTGCTCGAATGTTGGGCTGCCATTCAGCAGAATATTGGCATCACTGAGTGATGCTAGTCGCATGTGGGTTCTAAGAGGCCGTAAAACCCTCCCGCCATACAGGATGGACCACCCTATAGGCTGATAGAAAGAAAGAAGAGAGGACATTGATTTAAATAGCACTTTAAACGACCTTACAATGTCACCACTTCCTGATACGGATACAGCTATGGAAGGAACATTCACATCATCGCCTACAAATTCTCCCACTTCATATTGTTCTCCAAGTTAAGAATCTGTAAAACATAAGTGAAATGTGTCACATAATGTTGCCCAATTGTGGAATCACATTTAATAGTAATTAGATGCATGCGTGGGCTGGTTGATTATATTCTGTACTCTGTCTATTGCAGCTGAAGGAACATGCTGTTTGACTCAGTTAGCCAATCATTGGGGCATACAGTCTTTGTACCTGGCATTTCACCAGCACTGAAATTCCTATATGATATTGCTTAATTTTTTGGTAGGCATCTCGTTTTTAGTTACTTGTAAAGTTGCTTTGTTGTGATCCATTCAAAGATCCCATTATGGCATTCACTAGAAATAAATGCTGCTTTATAATGCATACATTTCTTAGTGTTTGGAAGACCTTAACCTACCTGTTGTAATGAAATAATAAGTTGTCTTTCACAACCTCAGGATGTCGCAAAGCACATCACAGCCAACATTGAAGTGTGGTAACTGTTGTAAAGTAGGAAACCACAGCAGCTAATGTGTGCACAACATGTTCCACAAATAGCAGGATGATATTTGACCAGGTAATTGTTTTGGTGATTGAGGGGCAAATCTGAGCCAGGATACCTGGAATATGGGATCTTTGACATTCAGACAGGGCTCTCAGTTTGACAACTCATCTAACAGTGCTGATATAATGGTGCACTTTCACTGACTTAATGAGAAACATAACAGAATTTATTAATAAGAACTCTACAGCAGTAGAGCAGCCACAAGGCTGCACCTAATCCCCTATATGTCCCCAGCCTCCACCCCCTGGGGTGGTTACCACCTCTGGGTCCCAATTGGTTCCCCAAGTCAGCTGACCCTTACTCAGCTGTGTTGCCCTTAAAGGGACAATCATCCAAAATCATCACATCCCTCCCCCTTTAACTCCTTTACACAAACTTCAATAACTAAGTTGGCTAATAGATGTTTTTTTCTGTTTCTTGTAGAGCAGCATAATTCTGTAGTCAGAGATGTTTCCACAGGATCGACATGAACAAGAACTGCAGTACCGGATACCCCATCTGGCCCAGGCAGTTCATTACTCCTTGCTTCCACAGAGGCATCAGTTATGTCTAAAACAGGTCGATCAGGTACTTTATGGGTTTGAAAACATTTCTTGATGGCAACACTGACTGCTGGAGCATCTCTCTACTCATCTGGTGATTCATGTGAAGCATCTTTTTCGTTGACCATTTTATCGTATTGGTTCTTGTGCTTTTCCATTCATGTGACCAATTCAGCAATCTTGTTGAGGCACACAATCTCAGTTTCTTTCTACGAGTTGCTGATTTTGCTGTCAATTTCAATGTTTTTGCATCTTCAGTTAATTTCTCATTACCAAGTTTCCTTCTTCAAACTCTTATTCTCCCGATTCAATTCTTCATTGGACTTGCACTTATTTTTGAGTTGCTTTTTCATAGACTTCAGCTTATTCTCCATTAAGTTCTTCTTCTTGACTTCCTTTTGTGCCTTTTTTGCAATTTCTTTCAAGTTTGCTGTCACTCGTTTCATTTTGTTATTTTAATGTTTTCTGTAGAGCTTTAATTCTTTTTGCTTATCCCTATTTATGTTCAATAATTCCTAGTTTCTTTTGAAGTCTTTAATTTCTGCATTTGTTCCGAGGGAAATCCATCATGTTCTTACTGGATATAAATATTTCACAAAGGAAACCTTCATTTCTACTTGTTTTCACTTGAACCAAATCCTTTTGGCTTCACTGTTGGTCAGGTCTGTCTCTGACGAAGTGTTGACTTGTTTCTATTCTGCAATTCTCTCGTTACCTTCTTCTGGGGTCTTTCATTGCCCTCATTCTGGGGTTTTCAATTGCTGCCTCTTTGAGTTCTTTGTTGCTCCTCTGAGGTCTTTCATTGCCTCTTTCTTGAGGTCTTTATTGCCTCTTCTGATGTCTTCTTGTAGCTCTTCCTTGGGGTCTTCATTGCCTCCTCTGAGGTCTTCCATTGCTTCTTCCTTGAAGTCTTCATTGCCTATGGACCTTCTTTGAGAATTGCCTTCTATCTTGGGTCTTCTCCAATTTTCTGTCCATTGCTGTTTGTTTCTTCTTGTGGTTGCCACTATGAGTGCATTGCCACTTTAAATGCATTATCTCTTTAAACTATTTTAAGACTATCACCTTTTTCTCACTGAGCTGTCAGCAGTTGTTGGCTTTCTCTCTGTGTTTTTCCCACGCTCTTGAAGTTTTGGCATGAAACTGGCTGCCCTTCTTTGAATTTTTAAAAGTTCAATTTTTACCGAAGGAAAAGCCTTTTAGCAATCTCTGAAGTTTTGTGACATTCAGGTGAGTACTTCTTTTTTCAGACTTCGGTTAAAACAAGATAATCATGCGTGTCGAGCCAAAGGCAGTGTCATGATAATTTTATCCTGGTCGCCAGATGTAATGATGTACTTTCACAGACTTCATTAGAAACAAAAGGATATATTAAGAAGAAAAACTGTACAGCAGTCCAATTGATCGCCCAAGCCAGCTGACTCTTACATTGCTGTGTTGCCCTTAGAGGGAGAATCACCACAAATCACCACCGCAGTACACATCGGGAATGCACTAAACCGTCACTCTCGCTTTTGAGCTTATAGCTCTGAAGTGGGACTTTGACCCACAAACCTCTGACTCAGGGGCAAGAGCATTACAACCTAAGTCACGGCTAAACGCTGAAAAAGCTCACAGGCTTTAAAATTCTCATATTATAAATGGTGCTGTTTAAGTCGAGACAATATTAATGCTTTGTTTTGCATTTTAATTACTTCACTTCATTTAAGTATTCATTTTTCCACCAAGTTAATTTAAAGGAAAACTAAAATTTGCTGCAAACAATGGGGCTTTTCATCCCAGTCCAAGAATACTGCCATATATGTAATAGATATCCAGCAATATTCCAGTGCAATTTAGTCCATAGCTGAGCCTAATGGATGATAAATTATCTGTCACTCTATTTTAGTTTACTGCAATCATCACTCGCCTTATTTCCATAGGTTTCTGTGAACCTCTTATCTAATTCCCATTGAGTTGTATGGAAAATCAGAAAATATCAAAATAGCTTTCTCAAACAAGCAATTCTACTTCAATAAACTCATGAAGAACAGCTGTTTGGATTTTTTTTCCTTCATAGCTTTCCACACTGACTCCAAGCACTGACTATCTCAGTTTGCTTCCAATATTATTATAAAATCTAAAACTTAAAATTAGAGGAGATTTGATCAACATTCTGGAAAGGTTTACAGTTTGGTTTCACACTTGTTCCAATTGTATTCCATAAATTTGTCTGAAAATTTGAGAATGAGTGATTTTGCCAGTTTTCATGACAGTTTTCTGGATGCAATGTGAAAATATATAATGTAGGTACCTAATCAGAAATTATCCTTACAAAATAAGGAGAATCATAAGGAAGAAGATTCAGCTTCTCAGCACACTCAAACTTTGACTGTAAAACGTACCAGTGTCATTGGACTGCATTTTGTCGGGCTGTTGATGTTGAGTTGTGAAAGTTTACCATCATTACTGCTCTGAAATTGACTGCAACTTCAGGTTGTAACATGTGCACAGGTTAGTACAAAAGTCATGATCCAGAATTCTCTGGTCTTGCACTCCCCACCACCGTTGCCAGCCAGAACAGAAAATTTGGCACTCAGCCAAATCTCTGTTCACTGCAGCAGGGCTGGAAAATCCCAGCTGCAGACGAAGTCGGAGAATTCTGGCCATGGTCTATCATTCATTACTTCCTCATAGGCTGCATTGTGGCTGCAGCACCCCCTCTCTGCAGCCCCCAACCCTTCCAAGAGCTGACAATCATTGAAATCAGCAAGAACTTCAATAATTCTGCTCCCATATCGCTATGGAGAACCCTCATAAAAGTTACACCTTGTCCAATTACGTCTAACTGTGTTTCTAACAGTAATGTGATTCAGAAAATTTAATCATCTACAGATTTGGCCTTGGCATGCCGTTAAATGCCTTATTAGTCTTTTTAAAACTAATTTTTGCCAATTTTAAAAACTAACTTTTTAAAATAACTCTTTTAAGTAAGTTTTTTAATATATATTGTACCTTCTATCTTCAACCCTTTTGAATGCCTCAATCATTAGCTTGCTCTTTGTAAACCTTTTTAAAAGTGATTTTATTGTAGTGCTTTTAATTTTCTGGTTGGATGTCTGTGAAAATCCTTTAATGTAATTGGCTGCTTGAACAGCATGATGTGAATGCCCAGTAAAGAACACTGAATCAAGTGCAGTGCACGGCAATAGGAGTGAAATTCTTGCCAGGGCGAGATGTGCGAGTTACTTCAAGATAATTGGCAAGAGAATTGCACAACAGATTGGAGAATCTGGGGTTGTTTTCCTTAAAGAAGACAAGATGAAGAGGAGTTTTGATTGAGGTGTTCAGAGGGACCTAGAAAAAGTGAAAGAGAAATTGTTCACCTGCACAGAATGATTGAGAACCAGAAAAAAACAGATTTTTAGTGACTGGCAAAAGAGCTAAAGGAAATCTTATTCATGCAGTGAGTGGTTTGGATGTAAAATTCATTGCTTGAGAGGGTGGGGGAGGCAGATACAATTGTGGCTTTCAAAAAGGGATTGGGTGGACACCTGAAAAGAAATGAAAGTTGAAGGGCGACAGGAAAAGGAAGAGAGATTGGGACTAGCTAAACTGTTCTTGCAGTGAGCAAGAACATACGGCCCTTTAACCATTCGACAACAAGTCTTCCTCAAAAGCCAACCTAATATTCCATCCTGTTACACTGTTAATGAAGAGTCCTGCTGGTGTGTGCAGAATAAAAAGATATACCTAGAAATTTGAACTTTTAGTCAGGAATTGTAGGAGTGCTCCTCGAGCTAAATTTAAAGTTATTGTTCTTAACTGAATGTGAGGCTCGCAAAAATCAAAAGTACTGTTCCTGTTTCTATGCTAAAATGGCCACTACCTGCTATCCTCAACCGCTCTGAATCGCCATCACTGAACTGATGACCTCATCAAATAATGTAGCAGGCCATATTTTCTCCCCGCTGTGACTGGTAAACTGCGTCTGGGTCTGTAAGTAGCATGTAGCTCTGTATTGCAATTTGTCATGATCTTACAACCAGCCACATTGGTCACAGGTAGTTTAATATATGTGTGATTCAATGTTTGGGCCGTAAACATGAAAACCACACTCAAAGGGGCAGATTTTACCATCACATTGCGCCTATTTTCAGGTGCGAAAACTTGGAAAAGTCGGGTGTGAGCTGAGTAGCGCGATCCGCGCCCGCCTCCGCACCAGTTCTTCCTTTACCAAGGCCCTAAAATGGCCGCAATCGGGCCCATGCCCGAAACGGGCACATGCTTTTGCATGAATTTAAATTGACTTAATGAGCTGCACGCCCAACCTTACCGGCACTTTTCCCTTTACCAGCACGTTCACCCATCCAAAATCGGCACAAAATTGACATGCTCTTCAAAAGTCCAATTTAGGCGCTCCAGCTAGTGAGGAGGTAACTACCGAGCGTCCGACGGTTCTCTGCTTGAGATCGGTGGGGGGGGTGGTGGATCTGACGGCTCTCTGCTTGAGATCGGTGGGGGAGGGAGGAAGGGGGGGTGGTCCGTTGCCACTCTGCCTGTGATCAGTGAGGGGGAAGTGGGGGCCTGCTGCTACTCTGCCTGTGATCAGTGAGGGGAAAGGGGGGTCTGCTGCCACTCTGCTAGTGATCAGTGAGGGGGAAGGGGGGGAGGGGCCCGTGATCGGTCTGGGTGGCTGGGGGATGGGGGGGATAAGGTGGTCAGTAATGTTGGTGGGGTGGGGCAGTGTCTGTGGGGGCCGGGGGAGGTATTATCCGACCCGGGAGCGATGTGGCAGGGAGCCACATTCTATCATTTTGTTTTCTACGCATGCACAGTTGGAGGCGCCGATCAGAGCTGCAGGATTTTGGGGGTGTTAAGCCCCACCCACAGGCTTGTGCAGCGCGATTCAGAATTGCTGATGTTTTTTCAGGCAGAGTGGTATGGGGTGGCCTGAGAACAGGTCTAAAAGTCGGATCTGAAACACTCCCAGTTGCAAGTCCGCCCAGCACTTAGAATCAAAATGGTAAAATAGGGCCCAAAGAGTTTCTATGATGCCTTTTATTGCAAAACCAACACCTAGAGATTAATAATTGTTTTATCATCCCAAAATATGTGCTACTATTGACTATTTGCTGCCTTTATGAAATATCTATTAGCTGATTTTAAGGGCTGGGCATCATGATTGCATTACCTGCCGGATGGAGCAAGCCATTTAAGCGGTTCAGCCTTATCTTCATAACTGAGCTGAGCTGAACAATTTGCCATTGGAAGAGGAAAGATTTTGAGGGGAGAGGGTGTCAATCCTGACTGGGGTTGAGAAAGGAGACAATCTTAGATTGACAGCACCATCATGGTTGCTTTTGCTTCAGTGCGCAATGGTGCCTTAAAACACCAACTGCTCTTTTCACGGAAGTTAAAAATTCCAAGTCAATCCCTGTTCAGTGCTTGCAATATCCTAAAGCTTTTGCGAGTGAGGCAAGCTCACTTGACTAACAGTAGTGTGTTCAAATTCTCCTATTTTGGCTATTTGCAGTTTCTCTAAATTACCTTAAATTATCATGACAGTGATTTAAATTTCACATAATAGGTTTCATGTTAGGCTGTGTTGTATTTATAATTTTTAGGAACAAATTTGTGGACCATGACTGAAATAAATAAGTAAAAATGACTGGAGCAGTGTTGTTTCAACTGAGACCCTTTCCCTCTATGAGTGAATAATTAAACAATAAAAACTGAGCAGAAATGCTCTTGTGTGTTTTTATTAGGGTTATACATTTGTCACAAAGATAACAGTTATCATGAGAACCACAGAATGTCACCTTCATGAAGTACCTTACTGTGGGATTGGAATGATAGGATGAAGCTACAATCTGATTTAAGAGATAAAAAATGAACTGAAATAGCAAAAAATGGGTTGTCCAGTCAGTAGGGTGGTTTTCCAGAGTCTCACTGTTTGGAAGTAGCTCTCAGGCCTTTCTGAAGTAATTTCATATGAGGCCATTCCAGAATACTCACCCATCAGTAATCTCATCTGAGGTATCTGGCCACATGGGAGATCCAATGCTGTCAGTAAAATTGTTGTTTCTACCAAACATCAACAAAATTGATAGTGAAACGATTATTTTTCTTCATAAAATAAAGCCGGAGAGTTGACTTCAATGGGGCAGAGCAGAGCTGGGCCGGTTAGATTGGAAAAAATGGTTGGCAGTAGCTGAACAATGGGAAACTGGAGCACCCGGAGGAAACCCACACAGACATGGGGAGAAAGTGTAGACTCCACACAGACAGTCACCCAAGCCGGGAATTGAACCCGGGTCCCTGGCGCTGTGAGACGACAGTGCTAACCACTGTGCCACCATGCCACCCATCATGTGCAACTAACTTGCTGGAATTTTCTGAGGAGGTAACAGAAAGGGTCGATGAGGGTAATACTGTTGAGATTGTACATGGGATTTCAGAAAGCATTCAATCCAGTGCTACACCACAGACCTGAGAGAAATGTTACAGCTCATAGAATAAAAGAGACAATAGCAAAGTAGATACAAAATTCTTTGAATAATAGGAAGCAGAGCATAATGGTTCAAGGATATTTTTCAGACTGGAGATTGGTTTGTAGTGGTGTTCCCCAGGGATTGGTATTGAGCCCTTGCTTTTCCTGATATATACTGATGACCTACATCTTGGTGTAGGGGACAATTTCAAAGTTTGTGGATGACAAAAACCTTAGAATCATTGTAAACTGTGAAGGAGACAGTGTAGAACGTCAAAAGGACATAGACAAGTTGGTAGAGTGGGCAAATTGATAACAAATGAAATTCAATGCAGAGAAGTTTGAGGTGATGCATTTTGATAGGAAGAACATAGAGAGACAATATAGAATAAGGGGTGAAACTTCTTAAGAGGGTGCAGAAGTAGAAGGATCTGGTGTATGTGCATAAGGGTGGCAGGACAGGTGGAGAGAGCAGTTAATAAAGCATATCATAATTTGGTCTTTATTAATAGAAGGCATATAGTACAGAAGTGAGGAGGTAATGCTGAACTTATACAAGACACGAGTTAGACCACAGTTGGAATATTGTGTACAGTTTCTGGGTGTTACACTTTAGGAAGGGTGTGACTGCATTGAAGAGAATGCAGAAGATGTTTCCAAGAATGGCTTCAGGGACGAGAAAGTTCAATTATGAAGACAGATTGGAAAGGTTGGGACTGTTCTCCATGGAGAGAAGAAGGCTAAGAGAAGATTTGATAGAGATGTTCAAAATCATGAAGAGTCTGGACAGAGTACATAGAACATAGAACATAGAACAGTACAGCACAGAACAGGCCCTTCGGCCCACGATGTTGTGCCGAGCTTTATCTGAAACCAAGATCAAGCTATCCCACTCCCTATCATCCTGGTGTGCTCCATGTGCCTATCCAATAACCGCTTAAATGTTCCTAAAGTGTCTGACTCCACTATCACTGCAGGCAGTCCATTCCACACCCCAACCACTCTCTGCGTAAAGAACCTATCTCTGATATCCTTCCTATATCTCCCACCATGAACCCTATAGTTATGCCCCCTTGTAATAGCTCCATCCATCCGAGGAAATAGTCTTTGAGCGTTCACTCTATCTATCCCCTTCATCATTTTATAAACCTCTATTAAGTCTCCCTTCAGCCTCCTCCGCTCCAGAGAGAACAGCCCTAGCTCCCTCAACCTTTCCTCATAAGACCTACCCTCCAAACCAGGCAGCATCCTGGTAAATCTCCTCTGCACTCTTTCCAGCGCTTCCACATCCTTTTTATAGTGAGGTGACCAGAACTGCACACAATATTCCAAATGTGGTCTCACCAAGGTCCTGTACAGTTGCAGCATAACCCCACGGCTCTTAAACTCCAACCCCCTGTTAATAAAAGCTAACACACTATAGGCCTTCTTCACAGCTTTATCCACTTGAGTGGCAACCTTTAGAGATCTGTGGATATGGACCCCAAGATCTCTCTGTTCCTCCACAGTCTTCAGAACCCTACCTTTGACCCTGTAATCCACATTTAAATTAGTCCTACCAAAATTAATCACCTCACATTTATCAGGGTTAAACTCCATTTGCCATTTTTCAGCCCAGCTTTGCATCCTATCTATGTCTCTTTGCAGCCTACAACAGCCCTCCACCTCATCCACTACTCCACCAATCTTGGTGTCATCAGCAAATTTACTGATCCACCCTTCAGCCCCCTCCTCTAAGTCATTAATAAAAATCACAAAGAGCAGAGGACCAAGCACTGATCCCTGTGGCACTCCGCTAGCAACCTGCCTCCAGTCCAAAAATTTTCCATCCACCACCACCCTCTGTCTTCGATCAGATAGCCAGTTACCTATCCAATCGGCCAACTTTCCCTCTATCCCACACCTCCTTACTTTCATCATAAGCCGACCATGGGGGACCTTATCAAACGCCTTACTAAAATCCATGTATATGACATCAACTGCCCTACCTTCATCAACACACTTAGTTACCTCCTCAAAATATTCAATCAAATTTGTGAGGCACGACTTGCCCTTCACGAGTCCGTGCTGACTATCCCAGATTAATCCACATCTTTCTAAATGGTCGTAAATCCCATCCCTAAGGACCTTTTCCATCAATTTACCAACCACCGAAGTAAGACTAACTGGTCTATAATTACCAGGGTCATTTCTATTCCCTTTCTTAAACAGAGGAACAACATTCGCCACTCTCCAGTCCTCTGGCACCATCCCCGTGGACAGTGAGGACACAAAGATCAAAGCCAAAGGCTCTGTAATCTCATCGCTTGCCTCCCAAAGAATCCTAGGATATATTTCATCAGGTCCAGATAGATAGTGAGAAACTGTTCCCGTTCCTAAAAGGATCAATAACAAGGGGGCACAGATTTGAGGTGATTTGTAAAAGGAATACATGTGATGTGAGAAAAAACTTTTTTCACACAATGTGTGGTTCGGGTCTGGAACTGCCTGGAAGTGTGATGGAGGCAGATACAATTAACGAATTCAAGAGGGCATTAGATGATTATTTGAATAGAAACAGTATGGGGAAAAGGTAGGAGAATGGCACTAAATCATGATGCCTTTTAAGAGAGCTGATGAATACATGATGGGCCAAATGGCCTCCTACTGCACTGTGCCAATTCTGTTATTTTGTGAAATACTATCAACTAGAAATTACCTGCTCCACCACTCCTACCTTACCTTTAACTAATCACAGGTTAAGCAATGACAAGTACCTGTTATGATCTCTGTAGAGACCAATAACTTCAAAAAAGATAACTGAATTTCCAATGACTGACTGAAAGGATCACAAAAGGTTTCAAGTTGTATGTCTTTTACTGTAACAATTAAGCTCAAAGCATCATTGACTAAACACTATTATTTTATGCAATTTAAACTAGACTACATAAAATATTTCCATTTAACATTTAAAACAACTGAATATCTCCCACCATGGTTATACTTCACTCTATCTCTTAAGTAGACACTTTATTCTCCAGGAACCAGTCCTAAGCTATTCTCAATTCCCAATGGCTTGCCTCTTTTTTTTACTTTTCCATCCAGATAATTTCTAACGCCCAAACCGACTATCATGGTGAAGGTTACCATATAGATCCCTCCCTCTAGCTAAGCTAGGTAAATCTTCAATCCTTGATTAAATCCCATGAACCTCTTCAATCCAAGTGCAAACTCCTCCCTGTATTTTGGGGGGTGAACAACAGAGTCTCTCTCTCTTTCATTCTCTCCCTCATATTCTTACAGACTTACATATCTGTGAGGTTCAGGAATATGTTAAGAAAACTTTATAAGCCGATACTATAACGCTTCCCATGGCTTGTTCTCCTCTTAAACACAATCTCCATGGCAACATGAATTTCATTGACCTTGTATCCAGGTAGAAATGCTAATTAACTATCTTCTAAGTCCTCAACTTTATTCTAACTTAGAATCAAATAAACTGTTTAAAGTGTGTCTGTTTATGAATCTTACCATTCCTAACATCTCCCTGTGAGACTTGGGGACTGTCTAACCATGCCTCATAGATGTTCCTGCCATTGTCTCCAGTTGCTAACATCTTGCATCTTCTTCCAAGAAAAACTTACTCCCACCCACCCCTTTAACCTTTAACAACCAAGCCAATCAAGCTTGTAATAACAAGGATTCAGAACAGGTTCCATGACCCCCCTCCATTTCACCCAAACTAAAGAGACAATCCAAAAACATAACTGTCTTCTAAACTTCATATTTGTAATACACCCTATAAACCTGCCCCTGTTGTGTCTCAAAGATGTGGAGATGCCGGCATTGGACTGGGGTAAACACAGTAAGAAGTTTAACAACACCAGGTTAAAGACCAACAGGTTTATTTGGTAGCAAAAGCCACACAAGCGTTCGGAGCTCTAAGCCCCTTCCCCTGAAGAAGGGGCTTAGAGCTCCGAAAGCTTGTGTGGCTTTTGCTACCAAATAAACCTGTTGGACTTTAACCTGGTGTTGTTAAACTTCTTACTGTGTCTCAAAGTGTCTTAGAGATACAAGTGAGTTGTGAAATTTCCCATTCAAACAGATCAATTCTCTGATGATTGTGTCACAATTGTCAGCGTATATTTTTGTAATATATGCACAACTGTCAATATTATAAAGGCCTCTAGTTTAGTCAGAAACACACTATTCCATTCCATTGCTGCATTACATCTTCACACACCTTCTCATTTCGACTTACTACTTACAAATTCAGGTTTCAGCTTTGGGTTGTGAAGATTTAACAACCCTCTAACTGTTCCTTAATTTTTAATCATTATATTGAAAAAAACATAAAACTGCCACTGGATATCGAAGCGCTTTTGAAGTTATTTTTTTAAATGCTAGAATTATTAATACGAGACATTATAACTAGTTGTTGGAAGAAAGTTAGTCTGATATTAATTAATTCCATTAAAAAATAGAGATACGTAATTAGCTACAGTCCATAAAGGACCATTAGCATCTCTCTTCATTAGGGAGACACAATTGGTTACATATAGTTGAGGTATACCACTTGCAAACATGTGGCAAGGTGAAGAGGCAGAACTTTCACAGCTGTATGGAGATTCAACCAATGCCATTGGCCTCAATCTACACCATACTCTAGCTAGATGCATTGAGATATAGGGCAGCACAGTGGCCCAGTGGTTAGCACCAGGGACCCGGGTTCATTCCCAGCCTTGGATCACTGTCTGTGTGGAGTCTGCACTTTCTCCCCGTGTCTGTGTGGGTTTCCTCCAGGAGCTCCGTTTTCCTCCCACAGTCCAAAGATGTGCGGGTTAGGTTGATTGGCCATGCAAAATTGCCCCTGAGTGTCAGGGGGATTAGGACTGTAAATATGTGGGGTTATGGGCATTGGCCAAGCTAAATTCTCCCTCAATGTACCTGAACTAGGTAGACTCGGGGATTTTCACAGTAACTTCATTGCAGTGTTAATGAAAGCCAACTTTTGACACTAACAAATTAACTTTAAACTTTAACTAAGAATTCAGTTGGTTGAAGGTTAAACATATATAATCAGACATTCCACGGAATTTTGTGAAAATGTCATTTGTGGAATGCAACAAGCCAGCCATGATTGCTAAAGGCTAAAGTGCAAATGAATCGTCTGCAGTTCTGCTTGACTATTTATTCTGGCCACAGAAAAATTTTGCAAAATTTTCCCTTAGGAAATTGTGTTGATGGGCTAGGTTCAATGACAAATAAATTATGCGTGGTCTTTGGAAGTAGCAAATGTCCTTATTGTATTATTTCTAACATTTTATCCGAAGTTAGGAACATAGGGATTCGGAGCGTGAGTAGACAATTCAGCCCTTCGAGCCCACTCTACCATTCTATATGATCATGGCTGATCTCCATCTCATGCTAACTCCACTTCCCTGCCTTTTACCCATAGCCCTTTATCCCATTTTTGATCAAATATTTATCTATCTCTTTCTTGAATCCATTGATTGATTCAGCATCCACTGCACTCTGGGGCAGTGAGTTTCATAGATTTAAACCCTCTGTGAGAAGTAGCTTCTCCTTATCTCTGTCTTGAACCTCCCTCCTCTTACTCTACAACTATGACCTCTTGTCTGTTCCAGAAGGGGGAACATTTGGCTAACACTTACTTTATCAATCCCTTTGAGTATTTTATATACTTCAATCAAATCCCCCCTCATTCTTCTGTACCCCAAGGAGTACAAGCCCAAACTACTCAACTGTTTCTCATACAACAGCCCCTTCAAACCTGGAATCAATCTAGTGAACCTCTTCTGAACCACCTCCAATGCCACCGCACCCTTCCTCAAAGAAAATTCACCTGATGAACGAGCAGCACTCCGGAAGTTCGTGATTCCTAATAAACCTGTTGGACTATAACCTGGTGGTGTGAGACTTCTTACTGTGCCCACTCCAGTCCAACGCCGGCATCTCCACATCATTCCTCAAAGGAGGTGACCAAAACTGAACACAATACTTCAGGTGTGGTCTCACCAATGCTTAAGACAATTGTAACAACACTTCTCTACTTTTATACTCTGGACCCTTTGCAATAAATGCCAAGATTCCATTTGCCTTCCTTATAACATTTTGCACCTGCATACCCACTTTCTGAGACTCATGTACAAGGACACCCAGATCCCTCTGCACAGACGCCTTTTGAATCTGTTTCTCATTTAAATAGTAATTTGCCCTTTTATTTTTCTAGCCAAAGTAGATAACCTTGCATTTATCCATATTAAACTCCATCTGTCAGATTCTGGCCCATTCCCCTAGCCTGTCAATATCCATTTGCAAACTTTTAATCTCTTCGTCATGGCCTGCTTTCCCACCTATTTTCGTGTCATCAGCAAATTTTGCTATGTTATACTCTGTCCCTGTTTGTAGATCATTGATATAGATTGTAAATAGTTGTGGTCTGATATATTTGAATGTCTTACAGTGAGGGGTCAGCGTATTTGCTCACTCTGCACATTGAGGGAAACGTCACCTAAGCAGCATTTCGTTTTGTTTATTCAGATCAAGAAAATTTTATTTTCTAATCCTGACCACCTATCATTGACAAGTTGACTTCAGAAGGTGTTCTTTGGTCAGTCAATTTTCATTTAGTTAACTTATAAAGGCAGGAACCTGAACCATATTGGGCCAATTAAGAATCATAGAATCTCTACAATGCAGAAGGCGGCCATTTGGCCCATCGAGTCTGCACCAAACACTATCCCACACCGGCCCTATCCCCGTAACCCCATGCATTTACCCTTTCCCCCTGACACGAAAGGGCAATTTAGCATGGCCAATCCACCTAATACACATATCTTTGGAGCATGGGAGGAAACCGGAACACCCGGAGGAAACACACGCAGACAGTGACCTGAGACCGGAATCAAATCCGGGTCCTTGGCACTGTGAGGCAGCAGTGCTAGCCACTGTGCCACCCCAACTCAGGACAGGAAAATGCATGTCAACAACCCTGAAATAGTAATGTATTTTGGAAAACTAAAAAATTGCATTTATTAATGCCGTTTGGTACGGCAGGCTGATTTCTCATGAGATTCCACACTCTGTTAAGTTTTTAAAACTTGTCTATTTTTCCTGAGTGCAGCCAGAAATCAAATTTAAGAGTGGGTGCCTCAGACAGGCATTAAGTAATTATTTATTTACACGCAAATGGCCTAATGCCTATTTCTGGCGTGGGCACGACAGACCAATTTATTGGCCAATTTCTTTGACTGGTGGGAGCACCTCTGGCTGGTAATGGCAATGCATCTACTGCCAGGATGGGGAAAGGAATAGCTGAATTGTGAGGCACATGTATTAAAATATGTTCTGTTGTGTTGAGGTGAATAGTTCACAGTGGTTTCTTCCGAAAAGAGTATGTGTAACTAAATTATTTGTTTAATTCTGTCAGTGGCTCACTAGCTCTTCAACAAGCATTTGAAAAGCAATAAAATGTTTTTCCTTTTGGGATGTGGAATTAGCTGAATGGTATTAGGTGGACTTCACTGCAGTTACTTGTCTGCTTTGGGCACAATTCCTTCAGTTGCAAACCTTAGCTGCCTTAATACTCTCATTCCTGGCTATGTTCAAATTTACTTTCTCAGAACATAACTTTCTGCATTATGGAACATTATTTTACTGTAATGTATCTAATGTTTCCTCTGAGATGTTATTTATTTTTTGATGGTGGTAATAGTATATCAATAAAGCTTTCTGTTTACACTGTAGCAATGAGACTTTAATCAAATGTGGTTGACTGTGTTTGACCCTTTATGCATTATGTTCCTTTTATATCTTATAGCGCATGATCATTTGTTAATTGTGGGTATTCAGAGAAATATTCAAACTTATTTATTTTTAAAAAGTATTACCTTTGTTTTTTAGTCCATTGAATCTTGGAGATCACGCTCTCTCGCTGTGCAGCAAGCAAGTTAACGTGGGTTTTCAGAAATGAAAGTTTAAAACATTTGTGGTGAATTTATTTTTTTTGTCCAGATTCCTGAATAGCTGAGCATTTCCTCACCTTGCTAACCTTAAAGGTATTATGGGTTAATGGTTTATATATCTGGCTTAATCCTCCCCTGCATGCATAATACCAACCTCTTTGCATAAATAATAGCAAATAATGATGTGCAATAAATAATTGATTGCATATTAATGCGAGTGAAATGGATTCCATAACCACTATATTTATCAGCACGTAAGGGGGAAAGGCAGTCAGGAATTGAACAGCTTAGGAGGTGGTGCAAAAATCAACATCCAGCTAACTACAAAGAAAATTCTGAACAAAAGTCGCACTCTGGATCTATTTTGAATTAAATATTATTTGAGTCGGCAATGTATTTTGAACCAGCAACACCCTCAATGTACAAATCCATCTCCAGTGGAGTCAAATACCTCCTCTCACTGATGGCTTGTAAAGGTCAAACCAGGGCAAAAACAAAGTTCTCGGCTCAATCTAGATCTTGGTGAACATCTAATGAGAAATACACAATTGTCCATGCCAAGAAATAAAGCAAAATTTGAAGTGAGAAGGGAGGAGAAAGCATATGTTCAAAAAAGTCAAAGTAATAATTTATTCATCATGCATTATGGTAATTACTACCAAAATTGAATATTTAAATACTAGCTTCTTGATCAACATAGTCCACCAGTGGATCTACGTTTGAGAACATTGGGGCAGAAATTCATATCTCCCCTACAGTTAGCAAGAAGTTAGTAAATATGTCAAATGTGGTATTTCCACAATTTCTTTATTGGCACAGAGAGGAAATTTGCCTGCAAAGTTCTCATTCAAAAAATACCTCATTGGTTGTGAAGTATTGAGGTTGAGAAAAGCACAGTATCAATGCAAGTTTTTCTTGTTATTTTTCTTCATTAGCTAAAGAAAAATAAGGTCAAGATAACCCATAACAGAAAATGAGTAATACACAGGGGTGCAATTTTGACTTTGGATTACCATGTAAAATTAGGGATATCTGTTATGGTGGCATGGTGGTTAGCACTGCTGCCTCACAGTGCCAGGGACCTGGGTTCAATTCCGGCCTCTAGTGACTGTCTGTGTCGAGTTTGCACGTTCTCCCTGTGTCTATGTGGGTTTCCTCCGGGTGCTCCAGTTTCCTGCCACATTTCAAAGATGTGCAGGCTAGGTGGATTGGCTATGCTAAAATTGCCCCTTAGTGTCGGGGGGACTAGCAGGGCAAATATGTGGGGTTACGGGCTAGGTGGGATTGGTGTCGGTGCAGGTTCCATGGGCCGAATGGTCTCCTTCTGTACTGTAGGGATTCTATAATTCTATGTTCAACTACTCATTTTACATGTTTCGCGATGTCCATTTCCTTTGAAACCATGGAAATGAAAAGTGGAAGAGATGTCTAACCAGCAACTGGATTAATATTGCCCATTTTACAAGATCTGCAAAGTTCTCGTTCAGAAAGTTTGATTTAATTTGATTTAACTTATTATTGTCACATGTATTAGCATATAGTGAAAAGTATTGTTTCTTGCGCACTATACTGACAAGCATACAGTTCATAGAGAAGGAAATGAGAGAGTGCAGAATGTAGTGTTACAGTCATAGCTAGGGTGTAGAGAAAGATCAATTTAATACAAGGTAGGTCCATTCAAAGGTCTGATGGCAGCAGGGAAGAAGCTGTTCTTGAGTCGGTTGGTACTTGACTTCAGACTTTTGTATCTTTTTCCCGACGGGAGAAGGTGGAAAAGAGAATGTCCGGGGTGCATGGGGTCCTTAATTATGCTGGCTGCATTGCCGAGGCAGCGGGAAATGTAGACAGAGTCAATGGATGGGAGGCTAGTTTGCGTGATGGATTGGGCTACACTCATGACCTTTTGTAGTTTCTTGCAGTCTTGGGCAGAGCAGGAGCCATACTAAGCTGTAATACAACCAGAAAGAATGCTTTCTATGGTGCATCTGTAAATGTTGGTGAGACTCGTCACTAACATGCCAAATATTCTTAGTCTTCTGAGAAAGTAGAGGCGTTGGTAGGCTTTCTTAAATATAATGTAGGCATGGGGGGACCAGGACAGGTTGTTAGTGATCTGAACACCTAAAAACTTGAAGCTCTTGACCCTTTCTACTTCATCCCCGTTGATGTAGATGGGGCATGTTCCTTTATGCTTCCTGAAGTCGATGACAATCTCATTCGTTTTGTTGACATTGAGGGAGAGATTATTGTCGCTGCACCAGTTCACCAGATCTCTATCTCATTTCTGTACTCTGCCTCGTCATTGTTTGAGATCCGACCCACTACGGTGGTGTCGTCAGCAAACTTGAAAATCGAATTGGAGGGGAATTTGGCCACACGATCATAGATGTATAAAGAGTATAGTAGGGGGCTGAGAGCCTTGTGGGGCACCGGTGTTCAGGACGATCGTGGAGGAGGTGTTGTTGCCTATCCTGACTGATTGTGGTCTGTGAGTTAGGAAGTTCAGGATCCAGTCGCAGAGGGAGGTGCCGAGGCCCAGGCCACGAAGTTTGGAGATGAGTTTCATGGAAATAATGGTGTTGAAGGCTGAGCTGTCGTCAATAAATAGGAGTCTGACATATGTATCCTTGTTATCTTGGATGTCCAAGGTTGAGTTCAGGGCCAGGGAGATGGTGTCTACTGTCGACCTGTTGTGGCAGTCGGCAAACTGTAGTGGATCCAGGTAGTCTGGGAGGCTGGAATTGATTCATGCCATGATTAGCCTTTCAAAGCACTTTATAATGATGGATGTCAGAGCCACCAGCTGATAGTCATTAAGGCACGCTGCTTGGTTTTTCTTAGGTACCGGGATGATGGTCATCTTCTTAAAGCAGATAGGGACCTCAGATTGTTGTAAAGAGAGGTTGAAGAAGTCCGCGAATACCCCCGCCAGTTGATCCACGCAGGATCTGAGTCCTTGTCCGGGTACCCCATCCGGGCCAGTCCCTTTCCACGGGTTGACCTTCGAGAAAGCTGCTCTGACATCTGCAATGGTGACCGCAGATACAGGTTCATCCAGGGCTTCCAGGGTGGAGGGCATGGTCTTGTTGACCTCTTGCTCAAAACTGGCTTAGTATGCATTGAGCTAATCGGCGGGGTGGGAGGGGGGTGCATTGGATCAGGCGATTTTACATGCCTCCATCTTGTAGCTTGTTATGTCTTGTAGACCTTGCCATAGTCAGCGGGCGTCGGTGTGGCTAGCCTGGGACTCTAGCTTGGTCCGGGACTGTCTTTTGGCATCTTTGATGTATCTCCTTAGATTGTATCTGGCTTTTTTGTACAGCACGAATTTCTTGTACAGGTCAGGGTCGTCTGACTTGAACACCTGAGACCTGGCCTTCAGCAAGCAGTGGCTATCCCAGTTCATGCATGGTTTCCGGTTGAGGAACACATGGATTTGCTTCTTTGGCATGCAGTCTTCTACACACTTACTCATGAAGTCAGTTACTGTAGTGGCGTACTCGTTCAGGCTGGTCACAGAGTTTTTAAATACTGGTAATCCACTAACTCCAAGCAATCCCGTCGGAGATCATCCGATTCCTCAGACTAACATTGCATGACTTTCTTTGATGGATTCTCCCGCTTCAGTTTTTGCTTGTAAGCCAGGAGCAGAAGCACAGCCTTGTGGTCTGATTTGCCAAAGTGTGGGCGGCCGATAGAGCGGTAGGCATGTTTGATATTTGTGTAGCAATGATCTGGGATGTTTGGGCCTCTGGTGGAACAGGAGACGTGTTGGTGGTAACTTGGTAGTACACTCTTGAGCTTGGCCTGATTGAAGTCCCTGGCCACGATGGACAAGGCCTTGGGATGTTTCGTCTTAAGGCTATTCGTAATGGTGTATATATCATCTGGTGCGATCTTCACGTCCGCATGGGGCGGGATATAAACTGCCATCAGGATAACAGAGGTGAACTCCCGCGGAAGGTAATAGGGGTGGCATTTTAGCGTCAGGTATTCTAGGTCTGGGGAGCAGAAACTTGCCAGTGTTGTTACGTTTAGGTGTGTTAATTCGGAAGCAGACACCACCTCCCCTAGCCTTGCCTGAGGCCGCTGTATGGTCCATTCGATGGATTGGTTGTAGGGCGCAGTTCAGTGAAGCAGGAGTGAGCCACGTCTCCATGAAACAGAGTACACAGCAGTCTCTCCGTTCTCTTTGGAAAGTGAGTCTGGTTCTAAGTTCGTCTCGCTTGTTTTCCAGAGATTGGACATTTGCAAGCAGTAAGCTGGGGAAGGGGGCCTTGGGACCACGTAGTATCTCATTGGTTGTGAAGTATTGAGGTTGAGAAAAGCACAATATCAATGCAAGTTTTCTTGTTACTTTTCTTTATTAGCTATTGAAAAATAAGGTCAAGATAACCCATAACATAAAATGAGTAATACACAGGGGTGCAATTTTGACTTTACATTACTGTGTAAAATGAAAGATATCGGTTCATGGTAAAGTCAAAATTACCCAAAGGTAATTAAAAGGAGGTAAAGTGACATTATTATGAGATAGGGAGCCTATTCAAGGCAATATATACATTTGCATATTGAAAAAATGGCCAGCTCAATTTCTAAGGATAGACACCAGAAACATCACAGTGCTTGCAGAGTAGATCAAGAAATAAAGAAACCACTGTAATTGATATAAAGCAACCCGTCTAATCTGGGTAACCAGTGGATAATTTACTGCAAATAATCTAGCTAGGTGATAGACACAAGTATCAGTTTTTAGGAAATGTGTTATGGTTGCAAGTTAGCCCAGAGGTGACATATAGCTAAGTCAATATTGAAACTTAGTAAAATGCAAAAGATAAGTCATCATTATCTCTGTAATTTAGTTAAATCAAAATGACCTATTCACCTTCTCTCTTCTGATGTTGCACCTCTTTGCATCCAATTTTTAAGTCCATTGAAGATGAAAATTTATCCCATGGAATCAGGAAGATTTAAGATGGTGTTCTTAT
The DNA here is from genome assembly GCF_964213995.1 of Mustelus asterias. Lineage (NCBI taxonomy): Eukaryota > Metazoa > Chordata > Chondrichthyes > Carcharhiniformes > Triakidae > Mustelus > Mustelus asterias. The sequence goes on from NC_135802.1 coordinate 114,774,688, forward strand.
TTCCCAAATATTGTTCACTCATAATGTTGTCAAAGGAACCCAAATGAAATTAGAGAAAATTAATTTCAATTAAAATTAAGGGTTGTAACAAAATTTAAAAAGTGAAGGCTCGTCGTAAAATGAAACCTTTGGTTAGAGGAACATACAAAGATGATGAGGCCGCTTGGTGCTTTGATTTCCTGCTGTATTCTGCTAGTTTGCCAGCTCTATCTTTTTGAGTTGAAGTTCCATAGTGAAAGTATTAGATCCACAAATGTTGTTTTCCTTCATCCAAATGTGTTTTCAGAGTTCAGGGTATTCAAGAAACACTTAACAGTTCCACCACCATTCCTATTATCAGCAGACTAGCTTGTGCTCTGTAAATCTTGTGAAGGTGAAGTCTCAGATCAACCAAGGTGTCAGGGGAATAAGAGCTTGTCTGTGGCTTACAAGTTTGCTTAAGTCAATGACTTCAAAGTATTATCCTCAACTTACTTCATTCTTAATCCAAAAATCCAAAGTATGGGAGGAAAATGAAACTCAGTTTAGTTCAGATCTGACTGTCATTTTTAAAAATGTGTGCATCCAAAAACTAATCTCAGCAGAAGAATATTTTGTGCTGAGTATACTCTTGCTGAGAAATATACCTTAAGTCATTAACAGCAGCAATGCAAATAGAGGGGAGGGAGTGGCGTAATGGTATTGTCACTAGGTTAGTAATCCTAGAGTCTGGAGACCTGGGTTCAAATCCCACCATGGCAGATGGTGAAATTTGAATTCAATAAATATCTGGAATTAAAAGTCTAATGATGACCATGAAACCATTGTTTCCATTAAAAAGCAGTTTGATAGGGATATGGGCCAAATGCGGGCAATTGGGATTAGCTGAGGGGTTTAAAAAAAATGGGCGGCATGGACAAGTTGGCCTGAAGGGCCTGTTTCCATCCTGTAAACCTCTATGACTCTATGAGATAAAGGCCAGAATTCTTTGGTCACATTTGCCCCTCTACGGCTACCAGCGAGAATGGAGAATTTGGCGCTCAACCAAATTTCCACTCACTGCAGTGGGACCAGAGAATCCCAGCCATGTGCGAGGTCAGAGAAGCCTGGCCATAGTGTAAATAAGGAAAATATTCATTTTGAACGTACTTTGGGATTAAAGAAATTAAATCAAGGTGTTATTGGTAAATCAGGGCATGTTAGATGTGTTGAGCAAGAACTGAACCCATAAAAAATTTGACCGTCCTCTAGTGGATCAGCAACATGTTCACGGTTTACAGAATGGGTGAAAGTGCACCAAGCTCAACTGATCACCTGTGTATATTATAATGTCCAAAATGGGATTGAATACTGTATTTACATTGCACTGGATTTGCTTATCTTTTGCGATCAAACAAAAGATGCTTGGGAGAGAGGATAAGAAGTTGGATTGAAGCAAGTATGGTTTTGTGTAGAAGTGATGATGTTGGAGCTGAGAATCATAAGTTCTATTGAAATTTCTGGCCGCCTTTGGATATCACAAAAATTGATGTACTTCTTTAGTTCCCAGGAGAGGACCCAAAGAGCATCTTTATGTTATACAATATTCCTGCCTGCAAAATAAATTATTAGCTCTTGATACTAAGGATTCCACTTTAGTAACATTGCAAGGTATAACCAATAAGATAAGTAGCATCAGATAGAAAGCCAAAAGAAATAGAAAATTAAAATGTTTAATTTTGGCCTGTGGGCATTAACTGATGACTGGGCATGGTTCACGTTTGTGCAAGCAATTTGAAAACTACATTGAAGCCATCTATAGAAGGGCTGAACAATAAGCTCACCTGTTGTCAGAGAATAACCAGAGCTACCTACATTAATGCATAATTCTGCTGACAAATGTTATAATCATCGGTCACAGTCATACTGAAAATCTTACTGCATCTTAATGGAATTCTGCCTCTGGTAGGGAATTATGGTGCTAACTGACGTTTGAAGATGATAGAGCAGTAGCCATACAATGAAATAACTGTTTACACTGCAATTTAGTTTCATCGAATCTGCTTCCTGACATCTTGTTCTTTGTGAATCTAATAATCCAAACTTTTAATTGTTTCAATCTCTAAAGTCTTCCTGAATAATTTGATTTTACCAAATTGCACATTTTAAAATGCCTACAGGTCAAGTCCAAGAATCCTTAATAAAATTGTCTACCAGGTTGCTGTAATATAATCGTTTTTTTCAACATCCATGAAAGTGTATTGAGTGAAAAGTATGAAGTAATGGCTGAACAAACTGGCCTACCTCCACTCCATAGTGTGAGCCAACTTTGATTCTACTGTGACTGCTTGCACTGTTTAAATATCTTGAGCTTGGAAACTGTTTTCTCATTGTCTGTAGCCACATCAGCAACAAATATGTTTTTCAATGATAATCTGTTTTCATTCATTATAATTATTTTCAAGAAACTATGGCTGGAATTCTCTGGCTGTTCACACCAGCGGGATTCTCTGGTCCCGCCAGCAGCGCATCTCTGCCCACAGGTTTCCCGTCGGTGTGTGGTGGCACCAATGGGAATTTCCACTGACAGCGGCGGGACCAGAGAATCCATTCGCTAGCAAACAATGTGCCTGCTCCCACTGGTGGGGAACATACGTCTGAGAGACAGGAGAATCTTGCCCTATGACTTTTAACAGGTTCAAATGCAATACATTAACAGGTTCAAATGTGATACGAAATGATTTTTTCCAATGGTCTAACACTCTGCCAAATTTCATTCATGTAGGTCAGGGATTCTGACTTTTCTCAATTATTGCCAAAAGGGCACCCAGACAGAAGGGCATTTTAATAATGACATTTTAAATGATTGTTGTTGGAGATAAAAGTATAACAGATATGCTCCTTTTGAATAAAGAACATTTATGTGCCCTCTTAGAGCATATTCTTCAGCATATCATTTTGCAAAAAGCACTATTCAGTTAACTCTTTCAGGACTAGATATCCTTGCCAATTTACAAAAGTAGTGCAGTTAACACTTTCAGTACCAAATGTCCTTTCAGACATTCAAAAGTTGCACATTTTCAATTTTATTTGTAAAAACTTAATTTCCTGCACATTTCTAATGTTGATTGAATCAAAGTATGCAAAATAGGCTTTGGCTATTCACTCAATTCCTTGCAGTAAAATTCAGCCAAAATTGGCATCCTGTGGAAAAACACAAAGCTGAAGATTGTCATTATTCAAATAAATGTTGAATGTGTACAGTCAGTCCCCGGGTTACGAATGCCCGACTTGCGAATGCCCGTACTTACGTCCCGACCTCCGTAAAGCCTATTATTTTTAAAAATCGAGTTATATACAATGGTTCGTACTAACGAATGGGCGGACTACATTGTGCGACGCTCAAAACACTGTGCGTTTTCAGCGGTTCATTTCCATTTATTATTATTATTACTGTATTATTATATTTAAGATGTTTTAGGTAAAATATATACTATATACTAAGACAAACATTTGACTAATTGATACTAGATGTGAACCGTACCTAACTGTTCCGACTTACATACAAATTCGACTTACAGACAGACTTAAAAACAGAACTCGTTCGTAACCCGGGGACTGCCTGTACATGGATAAATCAGTGATTTTGAAATGCTAACTTCATATGCAAATTGTCCTGAATTTAAAATAATTATCTATCCACATAGGATGAGATCTAAAACCAATTCTGAATTCAAAATGTGCTAAATTATGGTTTTCTATTCATCCTGGTACAATATCAGACCTTCTAACAAGTGAGGGAGCTTGAAAATAGACCATGTAGACATCATGTAAAATAATGAATTTTCAGTGCAAACCTTCAAGGTTTATATATTTTGTCATCAGCCTTTTTTTCTAACATGTGCATTAGTAAACTCAACACATCAGTGACTAACCATGATGATTTTTTTGTGGATGGTGGTGATGTTTTAGAGATCACTCAGGGAGCCATATTGCAACATAAACTTTTACATGTTGTAGTCTGGAGCCACAGTAGTGATGGTAGAGGCTCCAACTTACTTTCCATCACATGGCTGACCAGGAATCTCTTCCACTCTTATGGTCTGCCATTGGCGTGTTGGAAGGATTTGCAGGCTAGTAATCAACCTGTTTGACCACATTATGAACACAGTTTCCTTGGCCACCATGTCCTGGGATGGGTTTAATTTCAGAACCTTTGGACCAGAGGCAGGGATGCAACCCACTATGTCACAATACCTCCATTCTTTTATGTGCAGAGGTTTTGAAATGACGTTACTCTCTTCAACATCAAGCAGACAACTATGGTAATGAATAAAGTTTCTACCATGGTATCAAAGAAAACATTTCAAATTGCTGAAGATATCACCTCAACATAAGAAACTTTTACAACCACTTAGTTCAAAATGAAAGATGCTGCTTGTTCATAACATTGATTTCCAATTCCAAATCCCACTTACTTCACATCAAAAAATTTCAGGCAAATGTTTTCATTGTAGAGTTTGCCCTTTTAAACTTTGGAGCAACATAATATTCTGTTGGCAAGGGTCAACAGTGTTCGGTGTACATCATCACTAACTTATTAGATCTTGGGGCAATTAGCTTAACACAAACAGAACAGACAAGACTAGCATTGAGCTACAGAAATCAGAAGCAAATAGCCTGTGGCACTTTGTTATTTTAGACTAGCATCAAAGCTAACCCATTCGCATTGGCAGAAAAAAGACATGCATTGTTTTGGTGTAATATGTAATACAGTAGGAGATTATACTGCATTATTTTTCCACTGATTCAGATTACTTTCATGCCTGCACTGTTATAATAGCACAGTAGAAAGAACTTTTCACCTGGGCACAATTTGCAATATGCTGCATGGCTAGCTAAGGATTAAAATCCATTAAAATCCATCCCAGACATAGAAATTAAGCTAGTGCATGTGAAGGAAAGGTAGATCCCTGTCATTAAAATTGAAATGCACTTCATAGTTTGACTTAGAGGGGAAATAAAAAGATGAGAGAAAGAAATCTAATCCTGGAAATGCTATGTTGAGTGTTGAATAAAGTGGAGATTGCGTGTGACTGACGAGTGAGTTTTTTTAGATATGATATTGTAATGTCATTAAAGTACTATTTCATGACACAATTAAATAAGCTAATGGATAATAAGATCAAATTAACACATTCAAGTGTCTGTGTCGTATTTTGTTATATTTGCATAGCATTGCAGTTTTCTGGTCACTTTCCTCATGAGTCAGACAGTTGCTGCCTCTACCTAAAATATTAAATTTACAAAGATTGAAATCAGTACTCAGTCTGAATGAGGTTGCTTTACATATATATAGAGTCTAATTTGAGATAAATCTGAGGAATATTTTGAAAGTCAGTATTTGATGAATGTGAGTATTACCTGTGACTTCTTCGTATTATATCCACAGATTGTGGCAATTATTGCTTTTGTGTTTATTTTTAAAAATACTCAGCATTACTAGACCAGCCTTCTAAAGCCCTTTTATCTTTTGGCTTTACCGGAGTGCACCAACATTTAGCAAACATTTTGGAAAATTAAATTACAATCAAAGAATGGATTGGGGTGCGGGGGGGCGGGGGGGGGGGGGGGTGGAGACATTTAAGTTTGCTAAATCAAATGAGGAATTAAACCACCACACATCTTCAAAATATGGGAGTGAGTCATGAACCAGAAAAACTGTGGAAATCCATGAAGGTCGGTTCTTCATGCCCAGAAGGAGCACTACCAATGTTATTTTTGTTTTGAGACAAGTCACGCAAAAATATTGGCAGGGTTAAGGTGAAGATTGTTTTTTATAAAGAAGGCTTATGATCGGTTGCCAAAGGAAGAATTCTGGAGATGTGCCAGAATTCTTGGAGTTCCTTAGAAGTACATATGACTATTACAGGACATGTAAAAGGTGTGCCAAACAAGACTGTAAGGAATAGTGAGAGTTTCAAAGCCAAAGTTAGATTGCAATAAGGATCAGCATTGAGTCCCTACCTTTTCCTGATTGTCATAGATGTTCTAATTGAGCAAGTCAGACAAGAAGTGCCATAGAAGTTTACAGCATGAAAAAAGGCCCTTCAGCCCAACTTGTCCATGCCACCCTTTTTTTTAAACCCCTAAGCTAATCCAAATTGCCCGCATTTGGCCCATATCTCTCTAAACGCATCGTACCCATCGCAAAGGTGGCGATTCCCGCACTTCCAGTGACCACATCAAAGATGGCGATTCGCGCGCAGCCGCCGCCTGCATCAAAGATGGCTGCACCCTCAGAGCACACATGGCTCCACGAGGCTTCGGAAGCGGCTTTGCTCGGCAGACTTTAACAAAGTGGCCTAGCTTAGCGCATCCGGAGCAAATCGCATCCTTTGCCGGGCAGCGACGCCGAGGGTGCTTAGGTAGGCCACAAAAGTAACATTTGGGCCCCACCGGAACAGCCGTCGCAGTGGAGCCGTTGGTGGAATGGGATACAAGGTAAGACCCGAGATTATGGGAGGCCGCTTCTAACGTTTCAGCCATCGTGGCCGTTTTCCGGAGGTCTAGGTCATCTTGTTCCAGCAGACGCTGCTGGATGTATGTAGACTCAATGCCCGCAACGTAGGCGTCGCGGATCAGATCCTCCATGTTCTGAGCTGCTGAAACAGCCTTACAGTCGCATGCTCGAGCGAGGACCCGCAGGGCGCGCAGAAATTGGGCGCACGATTCTCCTGGCTGCCGCTTGCGGGTAGTTAGGAGGTGTCTGGCGTAAACCACGTTAGGGCTCTTTCAGAACTGCCCTTTTAGGAGTTCGATAGCGTCCGCGTAAGTAGCAGCGTCCCGGAAGATTCCATAGACAGTTTCGCTTACCCGGGCGCGGAGCACGTGGAGTTTAGCAGCGTCAGTGTCGATGGCCGTAGCGGTGTCGACGAATGCTTCGAAGCAGTCCAACCAATGATCAAATTTATCAGAGGCTCCAACCTCTTGAGGGTCTAATGCTAACTTGTCGGGTTTTAGAAACTGCTCCATACTAGTAACTGTTGTGAATAAAATTGATGCGCTATCAATAAGGCGAAAGACTACCGATATGCCAATATAAGTGTAGGCTTTTATTCACAACAGAATCAGGAGCAGATCCCAACATATAACCAACCTGGACTGAACAAGGGGGAGGAGACAGCCACCTTTATACTAGGTGCTGAGGGGAGGACCCAAACTGGAAGGGGATGTGTCCAGGTATGACAAGCACACACAACGGTGGTCCATATAGGACAAAGGCACAACTGAGGTCCACCACAGAAACCAAGCATGCCGAATGCCTTCTTCACCATTCTGTCCACCTGTGACTCCACTTTCAAGGAGCTATGAACATGTACGCCTAGATCTCTTTGTTCTAAAACTCTCCCCAACGCCCTACCATTAACTGAGTAAGTCCTGCCCTGGTTCAATCTACCAAAATGCATCACCTCACATGTGTCTAAATTAAACTCCATCTGCCATTCGTCAGCCCACTGGCCCAATTGATCAAGATCCCGTTGCAATTGGAGATAACTTTCTTCACTGTCCACTATGCCACCAATCTTGGTGTCATCTGCAAACTTACTAACCATGCCCCCTATATTCTCATCCAAATCATAATATATATGACAAATAACAGTGGGCCCAGCACTGATCCCTGAGGCACACTGCTGGTCACATGCCTCCAGTTTGAAAAACAACTCTCTACAACCACCCTCTGGCTTCTGTCAAGAAGTCAATTTTGTATCCATTTAGATACCTCACCCTGGATCCCGTGAGATTTAACTTTATGCAACAACATAGAACATAGAACAGTACAGCACAGTACAGGCCCTTCGGCCCTCGATGTTGTGCCGAGCTTTGTCCAAAACAACCTACCATACAGTACCTTGTCAAAGTCTATGATGTTTGCAGATGACATTGAGCTATGTGGTGGAGATGATGAAAACATGACCAAGTACCTGAAAAACTGGAGAACAGCACTGTGATGACAGAAGTATGAGGATCAGGAGATTAAAGACCCAATATATAGACTGTCAGTTTGAATCTAGGGAAGAGGATCAGAGTGAAGGTGTAAAGATAATAGGCAGAATTTAATGTAGATGATGGGGACTCGTTTTCTGGCTGAAGAACCAACAAGAGTCCCGCATCACCTACCTTTGGGAAGGCCTGCCAAATTAAGTGTTAATCAGGCTTTTAACTGGGCAGCAGCGGGCTTTCCCCATGTTCAAGGACCACAGAGGCAGAAATTCTGTACCTCCGCCCCTTTTTCCCAGAGCAGCCTGCTAATCAGAGACCAGCAGCTGTTCATTTTCTATAGTGCTACCAGAGAGGTGGTGGCTGCTGCCAGTAATGTGTGTAATACCTGCCTGAGGCCTAGGATTGCAGAGGGACCCAGGCCACAGATGAGTGATGGCGGGAGGGGGGGTTATGGGCTGGGCTTTGTGACAGAGGTGGAGGGGGTGTTCAATAGGGCTGCATTGGCTCTCAACAGCACGCCATCTTTCCGATCCTGATGCCCAATCCCTCCATCCATCACTAAGTGCCTCTCAACAAGGGTCTCCTCCCCAGAAGCCTTCACACAAGCCTTTTGGATCTCCTGCATAACAAGTCCCCTGCATGCCAGGCGGTGAATACCAGCTGCAGGAAGATGAGGCCCTTAAGTTGGCATTAATTGCCCAATTAAGGGCCTGAATTGGCAGCAGGGCAGGGAGACTGTTCATGAGCAAGGTTCCCATTCGCTACTCTCCTGCCTGATTATATGTCCCACTGTCACTGAACACACCTCGGAGGAGGGCATTAATTTCCACCCTGTGGGTGAAGACTGAGAAAGCGAATAATTTCAAGTACTTAAATTCAGTGGTGGCAAAAGTTGGAAGTATGTAAATGAAGCAATGGATTAACTTTGGTTGGAGTAATTAGAAGAAATACAATGAAATGTACTGAGAACAAACCCTTCCCCCACTAGCAAGAAGGAAAGCATTTAAGATTACTGGATATATTTGGCAAATGTTTTATAGATTTGATACCGTTTCTCAATTGCTGTTGTCTTCTCACCTTCCTTTCACTGGTGAGTTTTCAGAAACCCAGGAAAGATGCAAAGATACATTTGCAAATTGGTTGAAACATTTAGATTTCTTGTACATAATAAACATATACTCATACTGGTTCATAAGTGTAAGGCGAGACCTTCAAACATCAACAAATGAGTTTGGTCATGACCAGTACAGTCATGGGGCAGTACGGTGGCACAGTGGTTAGCGTTGCTGCCTCACAGCGCCAGTGACTTAGGTTCGATTCCCGGCTTGGGTCACTGTCTGTGTGGAGTTTGCACAGATTAATTCAAAATAACAACAGATTTATTGTAGGGGTTGTTGCCTGTGCAGGGTAGAAAATGAATCTAAAACAGGAGCCTGAGAAACACCCCAATAACATCATCAAATCATGTGAACTGCTCTAAAAGCAATCATGCAATCATTTAAATATATAACATCCCTCCCCCTTTACTTCTGTGGTCATTATAACAAATTACTACGATGTTATACATAGGATCAGTAATACTCTAGACACAGTATTATGTTCTTCTGGTGGTCATAACAAATCAAATGTAGTTCTCAACTTTCACTTTAAGAGGAGTAATGCAGGTGAATTTTGGGTAGTTGCATGAGTAGTATTTCTATAAGGTGCCAAAGGCTATTCACATGACATGATAGTGAACCCTGATCTCTTTAAGCTTTTAAAGAATGTTTCCAGGATTGTACAAATTTTGAGCTAAACCATTGGTTGATGGATGATAAGGCGCAGATTGCAAATGCTGAATACCATTTATTTTGAGATAATTCTCAAACTCTTGTTAGGTAAAGTGTGAACCATCATTACTGATGATCTATTCTGGTTTACCAAGTCTTTCATAAATTTTGCCAAGTTTGTTCAGATATAGTAGATCGCATGATAATGAATTTTGGCCACTCTGAGTGTGCATCAATTATGACTAAGAACATGTAATTCTCAAACAGATCAGCAAAATTGACATGCAATCATTGCCATGGCATTTTAGACCACTCCCAAGGGCGTAAAGAGAATAATAGTAGCGTATTTCTTATTTGTGTACAGGATTGACAATGTCCTACTTTTCCTTCAATCTGGGCATCCAGACTTTTTAATGACATAATCTCTTCCGAGTGTGTCCTTAAAATTATGTCAGCTGGTTTCAAAGAAAGATGCTTCAACTTTTGTTAGCATGTACTCTCAGGAACTAAAGATACAGCAGCACGGCACGGGGCGGCAAGGTGGTCCAGTGGTTAGCTCTGCTGCCTCACAGCACCAGGGACCCGGGTTCGATTCCCAGCTTGGGTCACTGTGTGGAGTTTGCACGTTCTCCCCGTGTCTGCATGGATTTCCTCCAGGTGCTCCGGCTTCCTCCCACAGTCTGAAAGAGGTGCTGGTTAGATGTATTGGCCATGCTAAATTCTCCCTCAGTGTACACGAACAGGTGCCACAGTGTGGCGACTAGGGGATTTTTCACAGCAATTTCATTGCATTGTTAATGTAAGCCTACCAGTGACACTATTAAATAAACTTAAAAACTTCAACCAGTATCAACCTCATCCTCATAGATTGTCCACTTCAGAATCACTCAGAATCAATGAAATTCACCCTGTATGGATAAGATATACAGTTGAAAGAATTCATCATATTTCTGGTCATTCTCTCTTTCACAGTCATAATTCTTTTCTGCCATGTTGTAAATTATTTTTGTAGAATGCAACTTTTTCTTCTTGAAGGTACTCAGATTCTCGTTCTGCATATTCTTCTCAGGGGAAGCTGGTCTAGCCAAACAAGCTTTTATAATGTTTCACATTTTGCCACAATTCTTGCATTGACTATCCTTGTTCCAGTATTCATTTGCTGAATGGTCCATCTGAGACATGTTTGTTATTTTGACTTCTTATGGGCAATTGTAACTTGTGGACCTTCACAAAATCATGAAGCCTTTTTAACAGCTAGTTCCATCAAAACTGTGATTTTTACTGCTGTCTTTATAGTCAAAGCATGTTCAGCAAGCAATCTGCATTGGATAACCTTATTTTGGAGACCACAAACTAGACAATCTCCAAGAGAATATACTAATGAATCACCAAACTTGCAATGTTGTGCCAGCCTTTTTAAGATTGCCACAAGCTGAGCAATGGCTTTGCCTTCCACTTGATTCTTTTGGTGCGACCTGAACCAATCCACAATGATCAGTGGTTTTGGAGAGTAATGCTCTTCAAGGATCTTTGTCAAGTCATTGTAAGTTTTGGTACCTGGCCTGTTACATGGCTGAACCATGCTCTGAAGCAAATTGAAGGTTTTACTTCCTATAGTACTGAGAAAAGATAGTACAAGCAACTCATTTGCAAATTTATTCGCTTGTACAAAGTATTGAAAATATGCTGTTTGGAACTCCATGTTTCATTTTCTTAAATGAAAGAGCCCATGGTGCCTTACTGACATGCCATTTCTCTTGCAGGCACTAGCAACTCAAGAATGCCAAGTATTTCTTACTGTCTTCTCAATACTCCTCTTTTTACCCTGCAGACTATTGTTTTTTTTTCAAATGTATCCCTTCTCTTCAAATATGCCAGATACTGCTTAGAATCTCACCCTTTCCTTACTGAAAAAAAACCCCTCTTTTAAAACTGCAGAGTCCACCCTTTTTTAATTGCGTAATGAGTCTGCTGCTCTGCCATTACACACTGCAAGGCATGCATGGACCTCGCAGCTAAGAGGAGTCTACCTGATATCTTTTATTTTTTTCCCCTTTTTTTCTTACTTGGTCTTTCTTCACTCGCACTTCAATCTTTAATCCTGTTGTTGATTTTACTGCTGTCTTTATAGTCAAAGCATGTTCAGCAAGCAATCTGCATTGGATAACCTTATTTTGGAGACCACAAACTAGACAATCTCCAAGAGAATCTACTAATGAATCACCAAACTTGCAATGTTTTTCCTCAGCTTTCTGATATAAGCATGAGGACTCACAATGTTTTTATATTACTCAGAATCTTTTCTTGATGTTCTCGCTGAAACAACATCCCAAATTGTTGCCAATTTTATTTTTTTTAATGTCCTATGAAAAAGATGTGGACACGCAGATTCAAAATAATATCAACAAGGTTGACTGTAGGAGCTGTTCCCTGTACAGAGTAAAAAATGAAACTAAAACAGGAGCCTGTGAAACACCCCACTGGCATCACCATCAAATCATGTGATGGGCTCTTAAAGCAATCATACAACAGCTACAATATATAGCAGTAAAAAATACCTGGTGCACTGCAAAGCTACCAGGAAGTCTGCACTCAATGTTAAGGAGCATTGAGGAATCCAGCAACAACATTCAGGGAAAGTGAGCATCACTAGTTATGTCAGCATTTTCTACTCATCCCTAAATGCCATGAGCAATTTGGTAGGTTATTTCAGAGGGTATTTAACAGTCAACTACATTGCTATGGGTCTTGAGTCCACATGTAGGCCAGACCAGGTAAAGATGACAGATTTCCTTACCTAACAGATATCAGTGAACCAGATGGGTTTTTACAACAATGATTTCATGGTCATCGGTTAACCTTTTATTCCAGATTTTTTCTATTGAATTCAAATTTCATCATCTGCCATGGTGGGATTCAAACCCAGGTCCTCAGTGCATTATTCTGGGTCTCTAATTACTCGTCCAGTGACTATACCACTACACATCACGCATCCCCTGAGGACTATTATGAGGGACCAGCTCTTTTCACCACCCATCAACTGAGAACAGGAGCAGGACCATGTGGACGAGGAAGAGGAGGAGGAATAAATAGAGGAAGTTGAGGAAGAGGAAACACGTAGCAAAGTACTGAAAAGCACAATATCCATTGAACTGAAAACTGAAGGGCTTTCTCTTCCAGAGCAACCTAGGCAGCAAATGTATACTTGAGGATGCTAATAGTGTGCTCTATGTTGTTCCTTATGGCAGTATGCTTCTGACTTAAAGCCTGTTACATTCATGTGTGTGGGTTGCAGATTAGATTTTGACTGAGTCATGAGCAAATAATGTCAGTAGCCAGTCAACCTGGTCCCTCCATGCCAACGCTATAGTTAAGAAAGCCCACCAATGCCTCTACCTTCGTGGGAGGCTAAGGAAATTGGGCATGTCCGCTACAATTCTTATCAGATGCACCATAGAAAGCATCCTTTCCCGATATATCACAGCTTGGTATGGCTCTGACCACAGAATCCCTACAGTGCAGAAGGAAGCCATTCGGCCCATCGAGTCTGCACAGACCACAATCCCACCCAGGCCCCATTCCCATAACCCCACATATTTACCCTGCTAATCCCCTGACATTAGGGTCAATTTAGCATGGCCAATAAACCTAACCCGCACATCTTGGACTGAGAGAGGAAACCGGAACACTCGGAGGAAACCCACACAGACACAGACAGAGTGTGCAAACTCCACACAGACAGTGACCCAAAGCTGGAATTGAACCTGAGTCCCTGGCACTGTGAGGCAGCAGTGCTAACCACTGTGCCACCGTGCTGCCTAAGGCGACAAGAAACTACAAAGGATTGTGAACATAGCCCAGACCGTTCACACAAACCAGCCTCCCATCTATTGACTCCGTCTAGTCTTCCTACTGCCTCAGAAAAACAGCCAGCATAATCAAGCACCCCATATACCAGGGACATACTCTCTTCCACCTTCTTCCATTGGGAAAAGATACAACAGTTCTGAGATCATGTACCAACCAACTCAAGAACAGCTTCTTCCCTGACTTTTGAATGGACCTATCACACATTAAGCTGATCTCTATGACTATAACACTATACTCTGCACCCTCTCCTTTCCTTCTCCCCATGCACTTTATGAACGATATTTTTTGTCTGCACAATGCACAACAATACGTTTCACTGTATCCCAATACATGTGACAATAATAAATCAAATTAAAAAACCTAGTGGGTCAAATTAGATGATACAGATGATACCTCAGAATGAAGGAACCATGACTAGCTCTGACCAAGTGACATCCAGACTCGAAACGTTAGCTCTGTTTTCGCTCTACAGATGCTGTCAGACTTGCTATGACTTTCCAACATTTTCTGCTTTTAAATCATGACTGCTGCCTGAATGACTAACATTCACCCATATGATTCGCTGCCTAAAATTCCACACTAGCTGCACATTAAAGGAGTAGAAGACCATTGCTGGTCATGAAACTGAGAGCCAACTTTGCACACAAGGAAATATGTATGCATTCTATAGCACCCTGAATCACAAGAGAAGCTTGCAATCATGCAAACCTTGTGCTCACTGCAATTGGCCCTTGCCCTATTCTAATTTTGGAGCCGTAGCTGTAAAAGATGGCAGGCTTCGATCACAACCTCTTTTGGGAAGCACAGACATCTCAAGCATTTGCCCTTACTGAAGATGAAGCATGAGGATTGTTGCCTAAAGATCCCCAATGAATATGGCCTCTTGCTGAAAGCCCTTCCCTTCCTCCTCCTCTTCCACCCCTTTCAGCAGCTTTCCTACTCTACATAGCGTCCCTTCATTCTTCAAGCCATGTCCAATTCAAGAGTGCGTATCAACAGTCCATACATGTTAAGAAGTAACTTCTTTCAGCACAAGGTTTTAAACAAAAAGTGCTTCATCAACAGTCAAGCCTGTAATCTCTCTGTAAATTAGTCAAATATCGGCCATTTGATTTTTCGACCTCCCCCAACTCCCAACAAGCTCCCCGAGGTCCCATAAAATCCTGACCATTGTGTTCTTCTCCCAAGGAATCCTTTCACTCGAGGTAAGAATTAGTGGATTAGAAGTTTACAGAAAGGTTGTTCATTATAAATCTATGTATATAAATATATATATTATTAAATATATGGAAACATTTGACTGGAAGTGCACATACACTGTAGAATTGTGAGATGCACAGAACCTTTTCTTGCGATATTCAGATGGAAAATTTGCACTGTTTAATTATGCATGTGTTGAATTCTCCTGTCCCAAACATTTCATTCCATTGCACTGATCCTTTCTTAATTTTCATGATAGTTATGAGCATTTCCTATTATTTACACAATTGTTCCATAGAATGCTGTAATTACATAAATGCCTCAAAATTTCCTTCTTCAAAGCAAAGCAATCAGACAAAACAGCTCAATTGCAATTGATGTTTTTAAATTGTCCCCAGATATATCCAAAAGGGGGCAGTCTTCCAGATTTGTTGATATGAACAGGGGATTTTGTTGTGTGTTCTGACAGATTTTGCCAGCATCGCAGTGAAGTTTCGTTAAGCACTAACTTCCTTGCAATCCATCATGTATCTTAAATCACAATAGCTGTGGAGAGCTTGAAGTTGTAAAAAAATACAAAAGTGAATATTCAAGAAATAGAAAATATTTCAATACATGACTATGTTTATTGAGATATGAAATGTTACTTAATACACAGAAAACAAGAAAATAGGTACAAATTTGTGTACCTATTGTGTAACAGAAGCTAACCGTTTCGGCAGTGATCTTTTCAGTTTCTAAAATATGTACACATTTCCACATTTACAGATCATAGAATCCCTACAGTACAGAAGGAGCCATTCGGTCTGAACCAACTACAATCCCACCCAGGCCCTATTCCTGTAACCCCACACATTTACCCTGCTCATCCCCCTGACACTAGAGTCAATTTAGCATGGCCAATCCACCTAACTCGCACATCTTTGGACTATGAGAGGAAACCGGAGCACCCGGAGAGGGGGGGCAAGTGTAAACTCCACACAAACAGTAACCCAAGGCCAGAATTGAACCTGGGTCGCTGATGCTGTGAGAGTCTAATAAAATGAAGTTAAACACTTGATTCATTTCTTAATAAATAGTGTGGCCACCAATTTGGGCTCCATTTGTAGCTGTAGTTTTGGTGCTGTGGGTACTATTTTGGTAGAAAATAGCACGCATACCAATTGTGCTTACTTTATGCTTGGCTTCTGCCAACTGCCATCTTGGTGAGGGTGTAAGCATGGGTGTTAGGAGTGTGCCCTGCAATTATGCAGAGTAGGCAGATCATGATATCAGCCAGCATGTAACACAGATCTGTCATTGTCTTATTGCTTTAGTCAATGTGCTCTCTCAAACATGTAGAACTACCACACATTTAGAAATTGAAAGAAACCTCCAATAGTACTGTTTAAAGAGTTCATCAACAACTTGCAGGTTAGTTGCAGTTTACTTTCGATTGACTTTGTGTGTGCTTGTGGAAAAGTTTAGTAATTTTAGGTGTTTGTCACAATTTGACAAGCCTATTTGCATGCCTTTTTTCTACACAGCTTCATCAAAGTCCTCATTAGAGTCCTCTGCAGCAGTCTATGCACAACCTTTCCCTCTGGGGTGCTGATGCCCATGTTATCCTTGCCTCCTAAGCTGTCTGCAGCCTATTTGTGCAGTAACTCACATGAAGGTCCTATCTGGCGTTTCTTCTTTATCAGTCTTCTGTTCTTTGAAGACTTCAGCCTGCTCTACCAGCACCTGTCCAGATGAAAACTCTTGGGTATCTTAAAGCAGCAAGCAAAAGGACAAGGTTTGGTGCAGGAAGAGGGTGGAAGGTAATACGTGCATGCTTAGACCATCTGCAGTTTATAAATCAGTAGAGTTTGAGGGATAAACAGAAAGTGGAATGTGAGAAGGTGGATTATGTAGGAGAATGCCAACATTCTCAATGGATTCAGCTCCATTATTGGCACAGCCTTATTTGTAGCCAGCAGTGTCTCCACCATGGAGGTAAGGAAATGTGCTTGTCTCCCATTGGTTAGATGCTCCTGCCTCCATTTGTGGCCCACTTTGTCCTTCAAGAGGGAGGGAAGTGTTCCCATGAATGTGGTGCATTGTATTTGGGTGGTTTCCTAGCCCCAAACATCTTCAGCTGCTTCTCTTCCTTCCATCACAAGGTGAAAAGTAGGGATGTTTACTGATGATTGGACAATGTTCATGTCATTCATGATTCTTCAGATACTGAAGCAAACGTACCAAGACCTGAACAATATACAGGCTTGGGCTGACAAGTGGCAAGTAGCATTTGTGCCATACAAGTGCCAGGCAATAATCATCTCCAACAAGAAAGGATCTAATCATCGTTCCTTGACATTCAGTGGCATGACATTGCTGAATCCCCACTATTGACCCCCTGGGGCCAAAAGTTGAACTGGACAGCCATATAAATAAAGTGGATACAAAAGCAGGTCAAAAGCTAGGAATCCTGTGGCAAGTAACTCACCTCCTGACTCCCCAAAGCCTATCCACCATCTGCAAGGCACAAGTCAGGAGTGTTATGAAATATTCTCCACTTGCCTGGATAAGTGCAGCTTCAACATTCAAAAAGCTTGACACCATCCAGGACAATACAGACTGATTGATTCACTCCATCCACAAATATTTATTCTTTCCAGTACTGTAACCATCATCATATTAATGAATTGACCATGTACAATTTTTGTCTTCAAAGCTACTTTACAAAATGATACTGTCCCTTTAAGATCTAAATCTAAATTAAAATTAACAATGATCAGCATACCATATAAAAAGCTGGATTTTTTTAGCATGTTACTGTTGATTTTATTAATTGGCACCTTCAGCTACATGTTTTTGATCTTTAACAGATTGTCTGAACAAGTTATATTTTGTCTCGCAGTGATTGCTGAGAGATACATGTATTCTGGTTAAATAGTATTCTTGGTATGGTGACACCTGAGATGTTTTGAAACTGTCAATCTCTAAAACTCTGGAGTTTCCCTTGATAATCATGAGCAGAACATTATGACCAGAATTTTACCATCCCGTCCCGTCCACCACGGGAATCGGAGCGGATGAGGGGCGGACTATGGAAAGGTCTGTTGACCTTGGGCAAGATGTTACGGTTTCAGGATGAGCGAGGCCATAAAATCAGAAGACAATTTTGTGCAGTTATAACTGGTTCCAATTTTTGCTGCTTCTTTATTCTTTGCATTTTAATCATACTTTTGTGGTTGCTGCTTCTTACCTAAGATTTTTAAAAGTAATAGAAACATAGAAAAACTACAGCACAAACAGGCCCTTCGGCCCACAAGTTGTGCCGAACATATCCCTACCTTCTAGACCTACCTATAACCCTCCATCCTATTAAGCTCCATGTACTCATCCAGGAGTCTCTTAAAAGACCCTATTGAGTTCGCCTCCACCACCACTGACGGCAGCCAATTCCACTCGCCCACCACCCTCTGTGTGAAAAACTTACCTCTAACATCTCCCCTGTACCTACCCCCCAGCACCCTAAACCTGTGTCCTCTCGTAGCAGACATTTCCACCCTGGGAAAAAGCCTGAGAGTCCACCCGATCTATGCCTCTCAACATCTTATACACCTCTATGAGGTCTCCTCATGATCCCTGTGACTGATGTTTGAAGCAATGATTCCTTATAATGCTTGTGAACCTAACTGTGATGACACTAGAAAGAAAATGCCCTGATTTAATTTCAATACATTTATACGCACACTTGTATAAAATAATTGAAAACATTGTGCAATAATTAACGTACTCCCATGAAATAATACACATTACAAATATGTTAAAATATATCTCTCCAATCCCTATTTCTAAGCAGAGGAATTGAGAAACATAGATATGAAATGATTTTGGTTCATTATTTTATCAACAGAAAGTTAAGGTCACAGCAAGATGAAGGAAATGATTTATACTTTCAAATAATGGTAAGTAAAACAGATTTTTTTTTGTCATTGAAAAAAACAGAAAATGCTGGAAATACTCAGCAGGTCAGTTCTGATGAGAAGCCGTTGACTTGAAATATTGGCCGCAATTATCTGATATCAGATGCCCAACTACCGCTATCAGCGAGATAGGAGAATTTGGTGCTCAGCCAAATCTCCATTCACTGCAGCGGGACCGGAGAATCTCATTCACAGGTGGGATTGGAGAATCCAGGCCATTAACTTTGTTTCTCACTCCACAGATGCCGCTGTCCAGCTGAGAATTTTCAGGATTCTCTGTTGGGTTTTTTCTCCAGAATTTCAACATCTGCAGTACAGTGTTTAGTTTTTGCTTTTGCCGTTGTAAATTGGTTAAGTTGTCAGAAGGTTGTGGGTTCGAAGGCCTATTCCAGGACTTGATTATGTAATACATGCAGTATACGACTGAGGGAGTGCTCCACTGTTGGAGGTTTTAACAGTCACGTGAAATGCTAAGCTGAGATCATTTCTGCCTGTGCAGTTCACCAGTATTCGAAGGGGAGCAGAAGTTCCAATGTGTTGTTGCTTACTGTCCATTTAGCTCATATGTTTATGTGTGACTTTCTGTGCACATTTTGACTGATGTGCTTGCTTACATAGCCACAGTTCAAAAGCAATTAATTGGCTGTGGGATATAAGGACATGAAAGATGTTATAGAAATGCAAGTTCAGCCTTTTTCTTTCTTTGCGTTTTGGAAGATTTCAATGAAAATATAATTTCATAGTGTCACTATAGTGGGGTGAAACTGGGATCTGAAAGGGTGGTTAATGCAATTCTATTGCTGTGATGTGATTTTCATTTTAGCTTTATAGGCAAGCAAAATATTCCATCAAATCTAGCTGTGTTTCATGACCAGTTTGCTGCGGGTGCCCCATAATTTCTCCTGGCATTTTATTTTTGTTAGGCATTTTCACAGAGGAACCTTTGATACTTATAAAAGTTTTGGCCATCAAGACCATTTCATCTCCAGATCTTGGATCCCATTTGGGTGAGTGCAACCAGAATCTAATGAACAAACTGCTTCAATGTTTGCTGTCCAAATAAAGAATGATGGGCTGGGAGGACCTGCAGGAATGTGTGGGTTCGCAGCCCTATTAGGAAAATTTAAAATTTATTCATGGGGTGTTGGCATCACTGGCTAAAGGCCACCTTTATTGCCCATCCCTAACTGTTATCGAGAAAGTGGCGGTGTGCTTCTTCTTGAACTGTTGCAATTCATGTTGTTTGGGAACAGCCACAGTGCTATTAGAAAAAGAGTTTCTGGATTTTGACCCAGCAACAGTGGAGGTAGAGAGATTATGGTCACGATTCTCCCAAAAGCACTGAATTGGTGAAAAAAATGTTCGAGATCACGACTGTTTTCTCAGTTCAGCTTCTCACTCGCATCTCCCACTCTGTGCACTGCAGTGGTCACAATCGTGACTATCATTAAAAACCTGGGGGGAGGGGCCTATTCGCACCAAAGAGCCTGAAATCGGCAGTATAAGTGGGAACCTGCGCATGCGCGCATCGCTGGGAGATCGCTGAAAAGACCTCCCAGCATCCAGATCACTGCCATCCAACCCCCACAGACATTGCTGGCCTCATCGCTGGCCCCCACAACCCCCTCAGAGACTTCGCTGGCCCCCCCTCCCCCATACAGACATCGCCGGCCCCCCTTCTCCATACAGACATTGCTGGTCCCCCTCCCCCATACAGACATCGCTATCCCCCCCTCCCCCATATAGACATCACCGGCCTCCTCCCCCATACAGACATTGCTGGCCCCCACAACCCCCCCCAAACAGACATCGCTGGCCTCATCGCTGACCCCCACAACCCCTCACAGACTTCACTGGCTTCATTGCTGGCCCCCACAACCCCTCACACACATTGCTGGCCCCCACAACCCCCCCACGAATCGCTGGCCTCATTGCTGCCCCCCCCCCCCCCCCCACAGACATGGCTGCCTGCTCACCTCATGCCCCCATGGACCTGGATAATGCAGGTACCCAATTCCTCAGGATAGCAAGCATTAACATATTGCACTGCAATATGTTAATGCTTGCTATCCACCTTATGTACCCACAGGAAAAGAACATCCACAATGCATGGGAAATTACACAGACTGGTGCGCCTGACCTGCGGCAGCTGACCAGCATAGAGGAGCGTGCCATGGAGCTGGCAGAGGGTGATGGTCCATCCTAAATGGTCACCAACAGCCAGGTGGGCATGCAAGTGAGCAGAAGCGCACCTTCAACCCAGGACCTTCTCAAAGTAAGTGTGATGCTGCATGGAATATTTTGCCTCCCTCCCCCTAATGTGTGTTCTTTTTTACAGCTCTGGACCCAGAGAAACCCGGCCCTTCGGCCTCCACCGCCGCTGCTCTGGAGCAAACTGCCCATGGCCCCCTAGTTGACACCTCAGGGGAAGGCAGTGAGGAATCCTCCGAGGGCAGCACCACTAATGCATCACTGGCATGTACCATACAACCCTCCAACACAGAGATGATCACCACGGTGAGTACCTTTAGTGTTGAAGCTTCTGCGTCATGAACTGGTGAGCACATCACAGCCGCTGATGCACATCGGGTGGAGGCGGACACATCCAAGGGCTCGCGACACACAGAGATCTGCCAGAGGCCAGGATTCAGCTTATCCCCAAGCCAGCTGCTGGGCCTCTGGGTTTGTTCCTCCCAAGGCTGGTGGAGATGCATCAGGAAACCTGGGGAGTTGTGGAAGGGCTGTCAGCAACCGTGCTGTGACTGCAAGGCTGTTTAGGGGAGTCAGACAGAGTGCTGGTGCAGGAGGTGGTGCTGACACAGTGTGAGACCCAGGCTAACACTGCAAGGGTGGAAGCCGCAGTGGAAAGTCTGCCTCAGGGGTCTGTCCTCATGGGTGACAAGGTCCAGGTGATCCTGGAGACACTACGAGCCACGGACGAGTGTGTTTCCGGCATCCAAGAGGCACAGCGTTCGATAGCCATGGGTGTTGGGGGCATGTGGGAGACACTGCTGGCCATGGCTGGGATTCTCGCTGGCATTCTGGAGACACAGCAGGCCGTGGCTGTGAGCCTTGATAACTTAGCCTAGTCTCAGAGGGCTACTGCTGAGGGGCTCCAAAGCCTGGCTCGCTCACAGAATGCTGTAGCAGAGGGACTCTGGAACGTGGCCGAGTCTCAGAGGGCCAGGGCTGAGGAATCACGCATCATAGGGCAGACACACCTAGGCCTCCAGGACTGGCAGAGCCAGGTGACGCCGGAGCTTCTGGAGCTCAGTCCAGCTACCCTGGCGTCCCATGGAGTGCCCCCGTGGCCTCTGGGCACCCCAAAGGAGGAGGAAGGGCTTGAGTCCATGCCGGGGGTCTTCCACCCAGGAGATCCCAGACATCCTGAGACCTTCTGATTCCCCCCTTCCTCACATTGGGCCTCCGCACAGGCGTCATCAGCCATGTCCTTAGCGGGTAACCCTTGTCACCCAGGAGCCTGGACTAGTCTTCAAAGAGCCCAGGGATGTCTGACTGCTGGATCACAAAGCTGCCATGGACACTCCCTGGGTGGCGTGCATCGACCTGCATGATCTTCATTTGATGGTTGCAGACAATTTGAACGTTCAGGGAGTGGAACCCCTTCCTGTTCAAAATTTACTGCAGTCCTGTATGTGGGGCTCGCAAGGCGATGTGTGTCCCATTCACTGCACCCTGCACATTCAAAATCCCAGCATGGAGGCGAAGCTGAGAGCCTGGGCCTCCTGCTGTGCACGGCCCACATCAAATTAATGAACTGCCCTGCCCGGGCATGCAGGGCAACAGTGACCTGCCGCACACATCTATGCACGGAGGCCTGGGAGATCCCAGCTAGGTCGCCACTGGGAGCCTGGAATGACCCAGAGGCATAGAAATTGAGGGCTACCGTCACTTTCACATCCACAGGGAGTGGGTAGCCGCCCCTCCCCTGAGGTGCCAGGTGTGAGAGCATCTCACAAATGGGTCGCACCGTGGTCTTGGACAGGCACAGCCGGCGACAGCACATCTCCACCGAGAGGACCTGCGGGGCCTGTACCTCCTTTCCCTCGGCACCCTCCGCCTTCTGTGCACCCTCTCGGGAGGCTGCCCACCCACCTCCTGCCCTCAGCAGCAGCACCCTGTCCACCCTCCTGAGGGTCTGATGGTGGCTGCTCCTGCGGTGTGGTCTCTCCACGCCCGCCACCTCCTGACCCGCGCCTCTTTCTCCTCCTCCACCCCTGCTGCCACCAACATGGCCAGCTCCAGATCGAGCAAACCAAGATCCATCTGCACAGTGAGGTTTGGAAAGAGCATAGAATGATGGATTATTCTCATTGTCTGCATAGACCCAGCATCACCCCAATCCCTCACTTGGGCGAGAAACCTCACTTGCGGGAGCTGGCAACCACACACAATCCATGGTGCCATGCGTGGCCCGATTAGGGTTGTATGAGATTCCCATCATGACAAATGCTGGCACAGATTATGCAGGTCAGTTTGCAGGCGTGGCCAATGCATACCCTTGAGCCATTGCTATGGCTATATATCCGTTACAGGCATGTGTTGCTGGTCCGTGTCACAGGGTGGGGACAGACTGCAAATCAGCACCAGATGTGTGCCCAGTGACAGCAGATTGCATGCAGTCCATGTCTGAACCTCTGCACCCCGAACTGGAGCAGCAGCTGCTTCATCTGGTTAGGCCTCAGTCAGCACAATGGTGCACTCCTTCCCCACCCTGGAACACCAGCACTCAGTCGAGTCCCTGACCACATCCTGCAGCAAGACAATGCCACTGCAAATTGCCATGGAGGGAGAGGATGAGCGGGAGCATTCAAGGCTGCCTCCCACACTGCGCTACAGCCCTGCCCAGAGGGAGCGGGGGAGAGGTTGAGCGGGACACCCTGACGGAACCTCACCCAGAGAGCTGTGAGGGATTAGAAACCCCCCTGACCCCCACCCCAGATATTACTGGTCCATGGGCCAACACCTGAAGGCAGCAGAAGGAAGGCCACCAGGCATCTCCAGGGCCTGCCTGCAACATCCCCCGTGCTCCGCTAGCAGCAATACCTCCTCACACCAGTTCAAGGTTGCCACACCAGGTTGAGACATTTAAATATCTACTCTGATTCGCGTCAAAGTTACACCATGACAAAGATTTGGGAGACGCAGACGTGGGCGGAGATTGCCATGTGGCTCCCGATAATGGCATTTAAAGGTATGCAAACTCATGCTAATCAGCAGCCCGCCGGCTTTCTTCAGGTTCCCGGCGCCATTTTTCTCTGGCTGGGAGATGCGCGCGGGTCGTAAAAGCTGGCGGGGAACTCACGAAATGGCCGACACGCGCATCTCCTGGCCCGACCTGCCAGAAAGGTTGCGGGTCACGATGGGATAATCACAGCCTATATTTCCAGGTCAGGATGGTGGTTGTCTTGGAGGGGAACATGCAGGTGGTGGTATTCCCATGCATCTGCTGTCCTTGTCCTTTCACGTTATAGAGGAGTTTGGAAGGTGCTGTTGAAGGAGCATTGATGAGTTGCAGCAGTGCATCTTATGGATGGTACACATTGCTATCACTGTCGGTGGTGGAGGGAGTAGAAATTAAAGAAGGTGGATGGGGTGCCAATTAAGCGAGCTGCTTTGTCCTGGATGGTATTGAGCCTCTTGAATGTTGTTGGAGTTACATCAATCCAGGCAAACGGACAGTATTCCATTACAATCCTGACTTGCACTTGTAAATAGTGGACAGGCTTTGGGGAGTCAGATAGTGTGTTACTTGCTACAGAATTCCCAGTTTGATGGGGTATTATGCGACTTGGCAGCAAATGTCCCCCCCCCCCCCCCCTCCCCCGCCCCCACCACCGAACTCTGAGACCCACCATTGTAAAGCCAGGAAGATTCCAACAATGTTACCATAATGGTGATTTTACATCCAAGCACACTCTCAGAATAAATTGGCATTAAGTGGTATCTTATCATGTCCCAATGTGCTTCACAATCAATAACTGTGAAATGCACTTCCTGCTATTTTGTAGGTTGGTGCAATGGCATGATGGTTACTGAACATTGGTCAATCAGTTGGGAGGTCAAAAACTCCAGCAGAAGCTGTTTTTCTCTACAACGCAATCTCAGGAGGCATACAGCCTTACTCAGGTAGATGTCTGGTGCAGGACATCTTTTAACATGGGAATGCCATTGCACATCAACAAACACATGGTGGGGGACGGGGGGGGGGGGGGGGGGGAATTCTCCCAAATAAATTCTAAATGTCAAATTTGCGTAAAAACTGGAGTAAATCCCATTGATTTTTTCAGTGGGAGTTTCAAAATGAATCTCCCGCATTCTGCGCATGCAGAGTGCAGTAGCGTGAGTCACACTAAAAATATGGGGCAGAGCCTATTCCCGCTGGAGAGGCCGGCAGCAGAGCATTGAGCAGGCCATGCACATGCACCAATCTGTCAGCACTGAGATTGGCGCATGAGCAATAGCCCTGCACTGCCAGCCTTCTGATCGCTGGCCAGCTCAATCGCTGGCCAGCACCGCAACCTCGCACTCCTGCCCCTCCAACCACCTCCACCCCCCCCCCCCCCCCCCCCCCAGATTGCCCGATCGCCAGGCTTCCGAACGTGTCCAGGCCCTCTGGTCCCACCCCTTTGGCACTGCCGATGCCTGATGAGCAGTGCCAAGGTGCCTCCTTGGCATTGTCATTTTGTCCCTTGGGCAGTGCCAGTGGGCTGGGAGAATCGTCCCATGGTCCTTGACAGAGAGTTGGTCCAGTTCCAGAGGCAAGGAGACCTCAATGACTGGGGTGCTCCCTGCAGCTGCAGCCTTCATCTGCCATCACAGCCATTGATATTACACAAATATCTTCGCCTGATTCACCGCTGTTGAGGACTTGTTTTAGATTGCACTTTGCCCCCTCCGACCTCATGGGTGAACCTGCCAGGAGTCTAAAACTCCCAGCAGCATCACTCTCGGGATCAATGGAATGCTCAACATCTGTGCTGATACTAATCATTGTGTACAAGGCAGTCGGCCTCCCAACTTTCCCTACGGTTCAGAAACTTGGATTATGTACAGAGACCACCTCAAGGCCCTGGAGAAGTACCATCAATGCTGTCTGAGATGGATTCGCCACATCAGCTGAGAGGACAGGGATACTAACAGCAACATCCTTGAAGGAGCCAAGAACACCAGCATCGAGGCCATGATCGTCGAAGCCAACTCTGCTGGGCTGGCCACGTGATTAGAATGTCAGAGTGCTGACTGCCAAAGCAAATGTTCTTCACCCAGCTCAAGGAAGGGTCAGAACAACAGGAGGGCAAAGGAAATGCTTCAAAGACACCCTTAAGGCTTACCTAAAGAAATGCAACATAGATCCTTGCTCAGAAGAGACTTACTTGGAGGAACCATCTGATTGAAGAGACACAATTCTTCGAGAACACCTGCGGGCAAGAGGCCCAGAAAAGGAGCGTGAGAAAGGAATACCAGCAATCTCGAGTCCAAGGATCAAACCTACCTTCCAGAAACACCTGCCAGGTGTGTGGGCAGAGATGTGACTCTAGGATCAGGCTCATCAGCCACGCAAAGACCCACAGAACCATAACCAGTGACACGGAGTTTTTTAGGTGGACAATGCTACTCATTTGTGAGTGATCACCAAAAAAGATGACAGCCTTACCCATATCAATTTGTGGTCTCCTACCTGGTCTCCAGGTATAACGTCTAGTAGCTGTTGTCCCAAGTCTCATAACTTCTTTATTAGCTATGTGCCAAACATTTGTCGTCAGCAGGACTT
Source organism: Mustelus asterias (assembly GCF_964213995.1). Taxonomy (NCBI): domain Eukaryota; kingdom Metazoa; phylum Chordata; class Chondrichthyes; order Carcharhiniformes; family Triakidae; genus Mustelus; species Mustelus asterias. The sequence goes on from NC_135802.1 coordinate 114,801,240, forward strand.
GTTCAGAAGTTTTGCAGCATCTTGCATCGTGTCACCAACTCATCACCAACTGTTTGATCCATGTGATGGGGTTTTACCTACTGTAAGACTGACAGCCCTTTGCAGAACTCAGTGACAGATTGGTGCAGGCTGCATTCTCCATCTAATCAACTGCGTCTCTTTTTTGTTAGAAATACATTTTGATCAAGAGTTCTGAGCCGTGAAGGAAAAGACATTTGGACAAATGGCTCTGATAATCACAAACTTGATGCATGCATGGGTTTTCTTATGGGTTTTCTATTATAAAAGCTTGATTTAGGAATTGAGGTTAATATGTATTGGAAATATATGATGAAGGAAGATGTACTGGGAAAATTGAGGTCCAATGTATTATTGATACTCTAAAAACATTCACCTGAACTTTCTTCAGGGTCTTCCAATGAAAAATCAGGAACAGTCATCTCCCCACCTCTGCCAACCACAGCCCCATGCACCTTCCCCCTCCCCCATCAACTCCAGTGAAATTGAGTAAATGGTTCTAAATGGCATGTTACATAATTTCTTCAGAAATTCTGTCAAAATTAGAGCTGGAGCTGAGGGGGATCTAGCATAAATTCTGCCCCAGCTTGTTTCAGGACATGAATGTTGGTATAAGAGCGAACAGAGCAGCTCTTCAATTTTGTCATAGTCTGACTTTTCTTGTAACATCTGCACTTTGTCCCTTGGTTTTTTTCCTGTGAATTTTTGACCATTTTCTGCACCAATTAAACCAATTCTGGAATTGTTCGCAAACAACAGGAGCCCGAGGGTACTTGATTTTGTATTGCTCATGTGTTTCCCCATTGCTGTTTTTTCCCTATAGAATGGAAGAATCCCTGAAGATATTGGAGTAGGGAATTTGATAGCATTGCATTGGGGGAAACAAAGATATCATATAAACACAAAGTATTGCTGGTATTTTCAGTATCTTCTACATTTAATTTAATGAAATTGGCTTTATAGCTATGCTTTTTGCCGATGATTTCAAATAGGATAAATATTAACAAAGCACAGAGCATCTCAGACTACTTACCATTTGGTTTTCTTCCATTTCATCTATTAATAAAAATCAACCCCAAACTGAAATAATGCACCTTAGATAATATTAGAATTAAGACATAATGTATGTAGACAAATTATTTTTGATCGAAATGATTAATATTTATAAAGGGTCACTATGTGTAGCTATGGTAACAAATGCTGATCACTATATTCATGAAGATAGCTGTGCATGGTAAATATTCAGAGATACGATTTTACAGATATATGTTTAGTGCCTTATTGCCTTAAGATCTGTTTTATATTACTTTAGGGTGCTCCTTTGCTAGCCCTGAAAGAGTGGAACTATTGAGAGTCTAAGCTCAAGCAAACCCCTCTCTTCTTTTATACACATATCGAGCGAATGATTTTGATTTGTGTTAAAGTGAGCAACGTATCTAACAAAGACTGAGGTTTCATATTCTAACTATTAGTTTCAAATGACTGATAATACAGACACACAGGATTCACTAAAATTCTTTACTTGAAGAGGGTTTAATTCGGCCATTCCCTCATGGTGTCTGATGACTAGACATGATCGATTAACTGCATGTCAGTTTGAGAAGTGGAAAGCATTGAAAAGATAGAACATCCAACTCATTTTAGGGGTTTAAAACCCTGTTGTTGATTAGTCCTGCTGTCTTCATGTTGTCATTTTACAAAATAAATGATCATTACTGCTGCCTGCTATGACACATACACTCCTGCCTTATGAAAAATAATAGGTTTTACTTTTATATCTGTGCAGCTGTTGTAAAGTGTGAAAACTTCCCAAGTTTCATATTTATTACAGTGCTTCACTGTGGTATTAAGCAATCTCATTCATTTTACTTTTTGACATCTTTTTACAAAGCTGGATGTTACAAAACCAAATGGAGACTCCTTTTATTTCAGCACAGTTATTCTGGAGTTTTTTTAAACCAATATCATGTATGTTTCGAGCTGCAGTGGATGCCGGAAATTGTAGCATAACGAGGGAACAAAGTTGCCAACCTGAAAATGCACTGATTTCTTTCAAACTACTGAAAACACCCTGGGAAAGTTGTCTCATTTCACCCCATTTTTGTTCTTGGATGCAGTGCAGCATTAAGTAAAACCAAATGGGATTTAATAGTTAATTTTTTGATGTTTTAGCATTAAAATATAATTTGTTCCATTTGCTGTGCACAAAAAGGCCCTATTACCCTAATATATCAAACTGTGCAGCCCTATTACATTCATCTATAGCTATGTGAAAATGTCTACAGTTGTACAGTAGAATAGGAATTCTCAACTAGGGTCTACAGTCCTCCAAGAGGCTACAAAAAGGTTTCAAGGGATGCATCAAAAATATGATTTGAGCTGACACAGCCCACTGCCCAGCCACTTTACACTCAACCCTGGAACACTTGGATAACAAGGACACTTATGTCAGAGTCCTATTTATTGACTACAGCTCAGCCTTCAACACCATTATACCAACAAAACTCATCTCCAAATTCTGTGACCGAGGACTCCCTCTGTGACTGGAACCTCGACTTCCTAACCATAGACCGCAATCAGTAAGGATAGGCAACGACGTTTCCTCCATGATTATCCTCAACACCAGTGCCCTGCAAGGCTGTGTCCTCAGCCCCTTACTATACTCATACACTTATGACTGTGTGGCCAAATTCTGCTCCAATTCCATTTCAAGTTTGCTGATGACACCATTGTAGTGGGTCGGACCTCAACTACATGACTGAATACAGGAAAGTGATAGAGAATCTGCTTACATGGTGCAATGACAATAATCTCCTCCTCAATGTCAGTAAAACAAAGGAGCTAGTAGTCGACTTCAGGAAACATAGTGAAGGACATGCCCCTGCCTGCATCAATGGTGATGAAGTGGAGATGGTTGAGAGCTTCAGGATTCTTGGTGTTCAGATCACCAATGATCTGTCCTGGACCCTCCGTGCTGATGTTATAGTTAAGAAAGCTCACCAACGCTTTTACTTTCTCAGGAGGCTAAGGAAATTTGGCATGTTCACTACAACTCTGACCAGTTTTTACAGATGCACCATAGAAAGCATCCTATCGGGATGTATCACAGCTTGATATGGCTCCTGCTCTGACCAAGACTGCAAGAAACTACAAAGGGTTGTGAATGTAACCCAGTCCATCATGCAAATCAACCTCCCATCCATCTGCACTTCCCGCTGCCTAGAAAAGCAGCCAGCATAATCAATGAGTATTTGGGAGCCCTTTCCCCAACTGAGATTGGAGAGTAGATGGTGCAGCTCCTTCACGTCAAACATGTCAATAGATGTGTTGGATAAAGTGCTGACTCCAACCAAGGTACTTATTGTAGCTGAGAGTCGAGCACATAGGAACTATTACAGATCATGGAACAAATAACAAGAGATTTTTTTAAAAATTAATCTGTGTGTAAAGTGCCTGATGGTATGTGTGGCAATCGATCCAGCTACTGGAAATTAGTAATACTGATGGGGGTGAAGGACCATTATAAGCATAACCATAACATTGGACCACATGTTGTGCACCATTGTTCCACTAATAAATTTATTATTATTAAAATTGGAGTTCAATGTAACAACTATTGGAAAGCAAACTGAATAAATACTGAGTTATTTCCTCAAGTGACTTCAGTAAAAGTTGTGTTTATTTTGTTGCTGCAAAGCTGGCTGCCAACCCTTTATACAGTGTATGAGTCTCCCGGCCAATTGTTCCAGTGATTAAAAACTAACACATACCTTTGGAAATATTGATACTTTAAAAAATTGTTTTTAAGAAAATTATGCTGGATATTCATTAATATTTTTATAGACATCTCTGCTTATACTTAATGCAATGATGTGGAGATGCCGGCATTGGACTGGGGTAAGCACAGTAGAAAGTCTCACAACACCAGGTTAAAGTCCAACTGCATATGCCCTGTTTGTGAACACAACTGGGGCGGCACGGTAGCACAGTGGTTAGCACTGCTGCTTCACAGCTCCAGGGTTCTGGGTTCGATTCCCGGCTCGGGTCACTGTCTGTGTGGAGTTTGCACATTCTCCTCGTGTCTGCGTGGGTTTCCTCCGGGTGCTCCGGTTTCCTCCCACAGTCCAAAGATGTGCAGGTTAGGTTGATTGGCCAGGTTATAAATTGCCCCTTAGAGTCCTGGGATGCGTAGGTTAGAGGGATTAGCGGGTAAATATGTGAGGGTAGGGCCTGGGTGGGATTGTGGTCGGTGCAGACTCGATGGGCCGAATGGCCTCCTTCTGCACTGTAGGGTTTCTATGATTCTACAACTCCTCACTCACCTGAAGAAGGAGCGACACTCCGAAAGCTTGTGCTACCAAATAAACCTGTTGGACTTTAACCTGGTGTTGTGAGACTTCCTACTGTGCCTACCCCAGTCCAATGCCGGCATCTCCACATCATAAGACCATAAGACATAGGAGCGGAAGTAAGGCCATTCGGCCCATCGAGTCCACTCCACCATTCAATCATGGTTGATTTCAACTCCATTTACCCGCTCTCTCCCCATAGCCCTTAATTCCTCGAGAAATCAAGAATTTATCAATTTCTGTCTTGAAGACGCTCAACGTCTCGGCCTCCACAGCCCTCTGTGGCAATGAATTCCACAGACCTACCACTCTCTGGCTGAAGAAATTTCTCCTCATCTCTGTTCTAAAGTGACTCACTTTTATTCTAAGGCTGTGCCCCCGCGTCCTAGTCTCCCCTGCTAATGGAAACAACTTCCCTACGTCCATCCTATCTAAGCCATTCATTACCTTGTAAGTCTCTATCAGATCTCCCCTCAACCTCCTAAACTCCAATGAATATAATCCCACGATCCTCAGACGTTCATCGTATGTCAGGCCTACCATTCCTGGGATCATCCGTGTGAATCTCCGCTGGACCCGCTCCAGTGCCAGTATGTCCTTCCTGAGGTGTGGGGCCCAAAATTGCTCACAGTATTCCAAATGGGGCCTAACCAGTGCTTTATAAAGCCTCAGAAGTACATCCCTGCTTTTGTATTCCAAGCCTCTTGAGATAAATGACAACATTACATTTGCTTTCTTAATTACAGACTCAACCTGCAAGTTTACCTTTAGAGAATCCTGGACTAGGACTCCCAAGTCCCTTTGCACTTTAGCATTATGAATTTTGTCACCATTTAGAAAATAGTCCATGCCTCTATTCTTTTTTCCAAAGTGCACGACCTCGCACTTGCCCACGTTGAATTTCATCAGCCACTTCTTGGACCACTCTCCTAAACTGTCTAAATCTTTCTGCAGCCTCCCCACCTCCTCAATACTACCTGCCCCTCCACCTATCTTTGTATCATCGGCAAACTTGGCCAGAATGCCCCCAGTCCCATCGTCTAGATCGTTAATATATAAAGAGAACAGCTGTGGCCCCAACACTGAACCCTGCGGGACACCACTTGTCACCGGTTGCCATTCTGAGAAAGAACCTTTTATCCCAACTCTCTGCCTTCTGTCTGACAGCCAATCGTCAATCCATGTTAGTACCTTGCCTCGAATACCATGGGCCCTTATTTTACTCAGCAGTCTCCCGTGAGGCACCTTGTCAAAGGCCTTTTGGAAGTCAAGATAGATAACATCCATTGGCTCTCCTTGGTCTAACCTATTTGTTATCTCTTCAAAGAACTCTAACAGGTTTGTCAGGCACGACCTCCCCTTACTAAATCCATGCTGACTTGTCCAAATCCGACCCTGCACTTCCAAGAATTTAGAAATCTCATCCTTAACGATGGATTCTAGAATTTTGCCCACAACTGAGGTTAGGCTAATTGGCCTATAATTTTCCATCCTTTTTCTTGTTCCCTTCTTGAACAGTGGGGTTACAACAGCGATTTTCCAATCCTCTGGGACTTTCCCTGACTCCAGTGACTTTTGAAAGATCATAACTAACGTCTCCACTATTTCTTCAGCTATCTCCTTTAGAACTCTAGGATGTAGCCCCTCTGGGCCCGGAGATTTATCAATTTTCAGACCTTTTAGTTTCTCTAGCACTTTCTCCTTTGTGATGGCAACCATATTCAACTCTGCCCCCTGACTTTCCTGAATTGTTGGGATATTACTCATGTCTTCTACTGTGAAGACTGACGCAAAGTACTTATTAAGTTCCTCAGCTATTTCCTTGTCTCCCATCACTAGATTACCAGCGTCATTTTGGAGCGGCCCAATGTCTACTTTTGCCTCCCGTTTGTTTTTAATGTATTTAAAGAAACTTTTACTATCATTCCTAATGTTACTGGCTAGCCTACCTTCATATTTGATCCTCTCCTTCCTTATTTCTCTCTTTGTTATCCTCTGTTTGTTTTTATAGCCTTCCCAATCTTCTGACTTCCCACTACTCTTTGCCACATTATAGGCTCTCTCTTTTGCCTTGATGCATTCCCTGACTTCCTTTGTCAGCCATGGCTGCCTAATCCCCCCTCTGATAACCTTTCTTTTGTTTGGGATGAACCTCTGCACTGTGTCCTCAATTACTCCCAGAAACTCCTGCCATTGCTGTTCTACTGTCTTTCCCACTAGGCTCTGCTTCCAGTTGATTTTTGTCAGTTCCTCCCTCATGCGCCTGTAATTACCTTTATTTAACTGTAGAACCTTCACATCTGATTCATGGCTATTATCGACACCGCAAACTGCCGGCTCCAAGTGAAGAGGATCTCCAAGAAGATCACGCATATCGACACAGACATCAAGTTTCTACAAAGATGCAAGAAAGCAGACAAACTACCGAAAGGACTACAGATCACGAACCTACTCAGGTCAACCTATAATACAGACTACGCTGAGAGACTTTGCCGTTGCACCTCTCTCACACTCCTCAACCACCTCATACACCAGACACCGCAACCTTGAAACCAAGATAGAGTCCATATTCTCAATTTGTGCTCAGGCTGCAGGCCAGCTGCGAAACACTGCCAAGCCGACGAGACAACGGAAATACGCCATCTACATGCACACCAAGAACAGGAAACCTGAGAAACTCGGTATCACCACCAGCAGCAAATAAGCCTCCCCCGGTACCACAGTAGAAAACAGTACCAGATGAAATCAAAGTTCTCAGCCGAGGGCTCAATTTCTGCCCCACCACCAAAATGGACCCCATCAGTCTCGCAGCGGACACAGAGGAATTCATCAGGCGAATGAGGCTGCGGGAGTTCTTCCACAAACCCCAAGAGGCCAACAGCGAACACAATGAGACAGCTAATGAACAGGAACAGCCGACAGAGAGATCCGCGGTGCAGCAACCGAAGAGGAAAGAGTCGAATTGGACTCCTCCGGAAGGCCACTGCCCTCGACTCAACATGTATGCCCAAGCCATCAGGAGGTGCGTCAATGCCAGATTCATTAGCCGCACTCACAAGACAGCCCCGAACGTCACCCAAGCACAATGCAATGCTATCCGCACTCTCAAGACCAACTGCAACATTGTCATCAAACCAGCAGACAAAGGAGGGGCCACTGTCATACTGAACATTACGGACTACTGCAAAGAAGTGTACCAACAACTGAACAATGAGGAACACTACAGACAGTTACCCACAGATCCAACCAAAGAACATACCCGTCAACTCAAAAGACTGATCAAGACCTTTGATCCGGACCTTTAGAGCACCCTCCGTGCTCTCATCCCATGTACTCCCCACGTTGGAGAGATCTCTACTGCCTCCCGATGATACACAAGGCCAACACACCCGGCCGTCCCATTGTATCAGGCAATGGGACCTTGTGTGAGAACCTCTCTGGCTACGTCGAGGGCATCCTGAAACCCATTGTACAAAGAACCCCCAGCTTCTGTTGCGACACTACGGACTTCCTACAGAAACTCAGCACACATGGAGCAGTTGAACCAAGGGCACTTCTCATCACAATAGACGTCTCGGCACTCTACACCAGCATCCCCCATGACGATGGCATTGCTGCAACTGACTCAGTACTCAACACTGACAACTGCCAATTTCCAGATGCAATTCTACAACTCATCGCTTCATCCTGGACCACAACGTTTTCACCTTCAACAACCAGTTCTTCATCCAGACACACGGAACAGCCATGGGGACCAAATTCGCACCTCAATATGCCAACATCTTCATGCACAGGTTCGAACAAGTCTTCTTCACCGCACAGGACATTCAACCAACGCTATACACTAAATACATCGATAACATTTTCTTCCTTTGGACTCATGGCGAACAATCACTGAAACAACTATATGATGACATCAACAAGTTCCATCCCACCATCAGACTCACCATGGACTACTCTCCAGAATCGGCTGCATTCTTGGACACACGCATCTCCATCAAGGATGGTCACCTCAGCACCTCACTGTACCGCAAACCCACGGATAACGTCATGATGCTCCACTTCTCCAGCTTCCACCCTAAACATGTTAAATAAGCCATCCCCTACGGACAAGCCCTCCGTATACACAGGATCTGCTCGGATGAGGAGGATCGCAACAGTTACCTACAGACACTGAAAGATGCCCTCATAAGAACAGGATATGGCGCTCAACTCATCGATCGACAGTTCTGACGCGCCACAGCGAAAAACAGCACCGACTTCCTCAGAAGACAAACACGGGACACGGCGGACAGAGTACCCTTCGTCATCCAGTACTTCCCCGGAGCGGAGAAGCTACAACATCTTCTCCGGAGCCTTCAACATGTCATCGATGAAGACGGACATCTCGCCAAGGCCATCCCCACACCCCCACTACTCGCCTTCAAACAACCGCACAACCTCAACAGACCATTGTCCGCAGAAAACTAGCCTTCAGGAGAACAGTGACGACGACACCACACAACCCTGACACAGCAATCTTTGCAAGACGTGCCGGATCATCAACACGGATGCCATCATCTCACGCCATCCACCAGGTACATGGTACATACTCTTGCGACTCGGCCAACGTTGTCTACCTGATACACTGCAGGAAAGGATGTCCCGAGGCATGGTACATTGGGGAGACCATGCAGACGCTACGACAATGGATGAATGAACACCGCTTGACAATCACCAGGCAGGAGTGTTCTCTTCCTGTCCGGGAACACTTCAGCAGTCAAGGGCATTCAGCCTCTGATCTTTGGGTCAGCGTTCTCCGCGGCCTTCATGACACACAATGCAGAATCGTTGAGCAGAAACTGATAGCCAAGTTCCGCACACATGAGGATGGCCTCAACTGGGATCTTGGTTTCATGTCAAGCTATCTGTAACCCTCACGACTTGCCTGGGCTTGCAAAATCTCACTAACTGTCCTGGCTGGAGACAATACACACCTTTTCAACCTGTGCTTAACCCTCTTTCCACTCACATTATCTGTACCTTTAAGACTTGATTACCTGTAAAGACTCGCATTCCAACTATTATCTTGTAAATTGAGTTTGTGTCTATATATGCCCTGTTTGTGAACAGAACTCCCACTCACCTGAAGAAGGAGTGACACCCCGAAAGCTTGTGCTACCAAATAAACCTGTTGGACTTTAACCTGGTGTTGTGAGACTTCCTACTATGCCTAATACTGCATAGGTTTAGAAACATGCCGCTCTTTCTGGGATTGGGATATATAACTGATAATTTTATGATGACAGCTCAAACAAGTTCCTCAGGATATTTTCCCACCCCACCATGAGCTCAGAAATTTCCCAGTCATAGTGGTCTTGAATTGTCCTGCAGCCAGTCCACTGCATACAATTGATCGACCATTTGTTCGTCTGGAAGAAATGACTTTATGCTGACAAAATGCATACAAGATCATGCAAAGTACAAATGAGGTATGGTTGCAGCCCTCTTTACTTCAACCATCCAGGTTTAACATTAAGTAAAATAAAAATATATATAAATGTATAACTTTTTTACAGGAAAAAATACTCATTATTTTTACAAGAGGGTTGTGGAATTTGTATAAAATGGTTGTGGAACCTCAGAAGCTAAAAGATTGAGAACACATATTTACCAGATACTTTTTATGAAACCAAATATAAGCCTTTTCTTTAAAGAGAAACCATGGCCTGGAATATCCTAAAAAGTTGCAGGGTAACAAGAGAGTGAGAGTGAGAGTAGCATTATAGCTTTCTCTCCAGAGGAATTTGCACATATGTGATTTATGCCAATTTTGCACTGAGACATCATTACACATCAAAGACCTCAATTGTTTCCACCATTTTCAAGATATATCCACCACCTCATTTACATCATTCTATGGCCCGTGGAAAAAATCTACCCACATGAGTTTTCTGAATTTTCTTGAATCATGCGCCAGTGTAGATTTGCTCACAAGGATTTAAGAGCACCACGACCCAGAAGTTACCTAATGTTAATGGGATGGAGAGTGTTTTTTTAAAAGAATTTGGTACTATGTTACTGACACTTGCACTATACAAAAGTGGCGTCAGACTCGGTGCATCCAACATGTTCTGATCAAGCAGTTGAAATGACCTTCCCAATGCGTTTACCCCTAGCCTGCACAAAAATGGTAGAGTCAAAAGAACCACATAAATAAAAGATTGTTTGAATGAAGTGCCATGGCTGAAGGTTCAGTTACACAAAGGCCAAGGCATTGCTGGAAGCTGTTCCTGCGCAACTGATAATACTTCACTGGAAAGGGGTTTCTATAACGCCTCTGGTAACATGAATAAATTACTAACACTATTGTACAATGTTGCCCAAAGGGAAACAAACATGAATGTGCGAAAATGGATCCAGTGACCTACAATGGGGGTACCTTTCGCCTTCAACTTTAGATGAGGTGAACGCTGAAGAGGAAGAGGAGAGGGAATATGTAAATTGGGCACTCATCACCAGACTAGCCACATAAATTGTCGCTTGAGATGCTGGTGTTGTCCTAATAATTCAAAGATTAAGCTACTGATGGATCACACAGGAAAACATTATAAATTAAATCCTCTAGTCCAGTGTCATCATCAACACCGACTCTCTCTATCTTTCCTCCCTTTACAGCAAGCACAGCTTCAATTACATGTCCACCCAATCCATCCCAGCATCTATTGACATTCATCATAAAATATATGGAGACAAAATAATGCACAAGACATAAACGTGGTGCAAAACAATATTTTTTATGGGATGTTATAAAAGAAGAAACTTAATGACATAACATGTATTTAAACATTAATGCACATATTCTTGCTGAATGAAAATAGCTTTCCCTTATTCTTCCCCCTGATTCTCTATGCTACATTCCCAATAGAATCATAGAATCTCAGTGCAGAGGGAGGCCATTTGGCCCATTGAGTCTGCACTGACCACAATCCCACTCAGGCCCTATCCCCATAACCCCCTGCACTTACCCTAGCTCGCCCCCCTGACAATAAGGGGCAATTTAGCATGGCCAATCTACCTAACCTACACATCTTTGGACTGTGGGAGGAAACTGGAACACCCGGAGGAAATCCTCGCAGACACGGAGAGAATATACAAACTCCGCACAGACAGTGACCCAAGTCAGGAATCAAACCCATGTCCCTGGCACTGTAAGACAGCAAAGCTAACCACTGTGCCACAGTGTTGCCTAGTTTCAGCATAGATGGAGGCAGTTGCTCAGACCCTAGCCCTGGCTGGTGTTAGGATGATGTGGAGATGCCGGCGTTGGACTGGGGTAAACACATGATGTGGAGATGCCGGCGTTGTACCACCCACCTGACGAAAGAACAGCCTGTTCCGAAAGCTAGTGGCTTTTGCTACCAAATAAACCTGTTGGACTATAACCTGGTGTTGTTACACTTCTTACTTATGGTGTTAGGATTCCAGACAAGCCCTCAATTTTTGGTAGAACCCCAAGTTACCTTAGGATGCCAGACGAGACCCAAACAATTTTACTACTTTGGCATAAATGTAAGGATAAAATGCTTCACTCCAGAAGAGATTCCATTGATAGATTAGGTATCTTTTATAGCAATGCAAACTTTATTTAATAACACAATTTAAATATAACTCTAATAAATGAAGCAGCTTAACTATTAACAGTTGGTAATATTTAAAAATGAATAGTAAACAATTTTAATTTCTAACTTATCACTGTTTCAGTTCCAAGTGAGGAACATTCCTCTTACAGACTTAAATGCCACTTTAAATAAGTTAGCAACCATTAATATGTTTGTTACAATGAGTATAGACCGCTTTGAGGTCTTCAGAGAGAAAAATGACTTTCTGGGCCTGCAAAACTCTTCTAACTTCAACTAGGCTTCAGCTGCAAACTAAACTGCTTTCTGCAAAAGCCTTTTTTCTCTGCTACAGACGCAGGGCCTGCACATAAACCATGTCATCACATATTCCTGTCAATCACTGTTATCAGAAATCCCAAGTGAACTTAAGAAAACAAAAGTTGATTAACTCTACCTAACATAACCACTTGCAAGGCTAAAATGAGTAAAAGTAAAATGCTTTCCCAGCATCTAAGTTGCATTCCCCCCAGACATACCGACTGCCTGTAGCATAAAGCTGATTTTTTAAATATTCCCCCTAAACATAAAAAAAATACATATATATCCATATCAATTGAATTATCATCACAATGGTGAGCTACCTCTGAATCTTGGAACCGCTGAGCACCCCATCAAAGAATGCACTTACCTACACCTGTTCAGAACTAGACTCATCGATCAGGACATGAGACAGCATGATGGATAAGGGCTCAGGGTGGGGGGTTGTAGGTGAGAAGTGGGAAAGATCGAGAAATTATAACGAAGCTTCAGTATACACGGAATACCAGAAGTCCTGGTTTCCAATAATAGCAGGGGCTTTACTAGCAGTGATTTCTAGAGCTTCATGCTCTCTAACGATATCCGACACTTCTGAACAGCACCTTATCGCCCGCCGTCGAATGAACTGGCAGAAGGGTTGTTCAAACCATCAAAAATAGCACGAGGAGAGAACTGGCAACATCAATGGATACCAAACAGGCATGATTTTTGTTCAATTATAGGACCAAATCACATACAACAACAGGTGTTGTCCCAGTGGAGCTGTTAATGGGACAATGGCTGCGTACCAGACTAAGCCTACTATTCCCAAACTTGACAGGGAGAGTGGAGTCCCAACAAGAAGACTAGGAAGGAAATTACAATACTGCAAGGACAAAAACAACTTTCACAACAGGTGATCTGGTTCACGTTAGAAACTTTGGGGACGATCCCAGTTGGGTCCCTAAGATCATTCTGGAGAAAAGTGGGACAGTATCTTACAAGGTCAAAGTCCAGAATAAAACCTTAAAGAAACACTTGGACCATCTCAGAGCCAGGGTGACCATGAAGATGGCCACTTCCAGTGTCAGCATTTGCTTAAAGCAGATTCCGCATTAGCCCTTCCAGATGGTGAAGGTACGGACTCAGAGATAGAAGCAGAAGAAGTGGGCCTGAACAGAACCTAAGGAGGAACCCATATTCATAACCCTGCAATGCTCCCTCTGGAAATGAAGGTCCTCTCTTCAGTTTATGCTACCTGACTCAGCCCCTGACTCATGCTAAGTGGCAGAAGGGACCTTCTCGCAGTGAGAGTGCTGGGAGAGACACAGACCTAAGAGGGGAGGGATGTTATGATGGCTATGAGGGACATGGAGAATCATTGAAAGATCTCCCCGTGGGCTTCTTGGAATATGATGTTCCTTACTGAGTGAGCAGAAGCTCACCCAATGAGAAGCAGATAGCGGGACGTCTTAAGCTTGCTGTTGGACCCAGACCCGCATCGTAGGTCCCAAGATGTAGACTGTCTGGCTGTAAACATTGGGTGCGGCCCTTCTCTTTGGAACACAATAAGGGGTTTTTGGTGACAGGAAACTAGCTGAATTACTACTGGCACCAATGGCAACAATTTAATTTTGCACACTCCCTCCCCCACCCACCTGCCAAATCAGGCCTGGGAAAACGTATATTTCTGTCCATAGTTCAGTTACTGGTGATATAAACTTGTTATGTGTCAGAGATATTTTTACTTTTGTCGCCACTTCCCTTTATCCCCATTTTTGATAAGAGAGATGCAGATATGCCACTTACTCCTGCGGTCTCCCCTGCACATGCAGGCTGGAGTATTTGTTGTAACTCACCTCCAATCTTCTCCCTTGTTTTGTGATGCTTTCTCTGACAAGGGGTAAAACAAAATAGAAATGCAAGTGAGTGAAGGGCAGGTACGCAACCAATGGAAATAGTGCATTTGGGGAGAGAGGATATGGGATATGTGCATCACATTGCATAATGATTTGCAGTGAGTGGCAGTGATAGATGGATTGGAGATGTGATGAAGGCCATAGGAAGTGAAAACTGCTGAAAGTTGTATGATAGCGCGGTATAAAAGGATGGCACATGCTGAGAAGGGTGGAATGAATGGTGAGTGAGGCGCGATCAATAAGGCGAAAGACTACCGATATGCCAATATAAGTGTAGGCTTTTATTCACAACAGAATCAGGAGCAGATGCCAACATATAACCAACCTGGACTGAACAAGGGGGAGGAGACAGCCACCTTTATACTAGGTGCTGAGGGGAGGACCCAAACTGGAAGGGGATGTGTCCAGGTATGACAAGCACACACAACGGTGGTCCATATAGGACAAAGGCACAACTGAGGTCCACCACATTCACCCCTTCCTTTTAAAAAAACAACACGGGGGTGAAGCGGAAACAATACTACAAGTCCAGACGAACCGGTGGCTTGATCCGCCGTCGCGATCGTCGTAGTGCAGGTCGCAGAGTCGTCCGAGCAGGGAGCGATGTCGGCCCAGGCTCCGTACAGTGAGCGTCGAGAGAAGGCGCTAGGTGGTGTGAAGCGGACCGATCCATCGTCCCGTCCAGTCGTCGGGTACTGCGTGGCGACGGCTCCGGCGACTCAAGCGAGCTGTACATAGGGACGAGAGGAGTGAGCAGTGGCCCTGGTGGCGTATGGGGAACAGTGGGAACCGGAGCTGGGGGGTGGGGGGCCGCAACAGGCTCAGGGCGCACTACATTGGGGACAGGGACTGAGGGAGGAAGAGATGTAGCAGCCTCCGAATGGACGACACCAGGGATCGTGGGGCGGAAGGACGTGGTGACCTCCGGGGCACCCACGGGTGCCAAGTCACGGACAGAAACCGTGTCCTCCCGCCCATCAGGGTACGCTACGTAAGCATATTGGGGATTAGCGTGGAGCAGTTGGACCTCCTCGATCTGCCTTATGGGTCCGGACATGCTTCCGAAGCAGGACGGGTCCCGGGGACATCAGCCAATCCGGGAGCGAAGTACCCGAGGAGGACTTCCTGGGAAACAAAAACATCCGCTCGTGAGGGGTCGTATTGGTCGCTGTGCACAAGAGTGACCTAATGGAATGTAATGCGTCCGGAAGGACGTCTTGCCAACGGCTGACTGGAAGGCCCCTAGACCGTAACGCTAATAGAACGGCCTTCCAGACGGTTGCGTTCTCCCGCTCTACTTGACCATTGCCCCTGGGGTTATAGCTAGTGGTGCGGCTGGAGGCAATGCCTTTGGTGAGCAGGTACTGCCTCAGCTCGTCACTCATGAAAGAGGACCCACGGTCGCTATGAATATAGGCTGGGAAGCCGAATAGGGTGAAGAGCTTGTTCAGGGTCCGAATTACTGTAGCCGTGGTCATGTCCGAGCAGGGGAAGGCAAAAGGGAAACTTGAGTATTCGTCAATGATATTCAGGAAATAAACATTGCGGTTAGAGGAGGGGAGGGGGCCTTTAAAATCAACGCTAAGGCGCTCGAACGCGCGAGTGGCCTTTACAAGGTGCGCCCTACCTGGCCGGTAGAACTGCGGTTTGCACTCAGCGCAGACCCTGCATTGCCTGGTAATCGTCCGGACTTCCTCAAGGGAGAAGGGCAGGTTACGGGACTTGACAAAATGGAAAAATCTGGTGACACCCGGGTGACAGAGGTCGTTATGGAGGGACTGTAGCTGGTCGAGTTGGGCGCTGGCACATGATCCACGGGACAGGGCGTCTGGGGGCTCATTGAGCTTCCCGGGCCGGTACATGATGTCATATCTGTAGGTGGAGAGCTCAATCCTCCACCGCAAGATCTTGTCATTCTTAATCTTGCCCTTTTGCCTGGTGTTAAACAGGAAGGCAACTGACCGCTGGTCCGTAATTAAGGTGAATCGTTGGCCCGCGAGATAATGGCGCCAGTGCCGGACGGCTTCCACGATGGCCTGGGCCTCCTTCTCGACCGAGGAGTGTCGAATCTCAGGGCCTTGTAAGGTCCGGGAAAAGAAGGCCACCGGACGGCCCCTCTGGTTAAGGGTGGCAGCTAGGGCAAAGTCAGACGCATCACTTTCCACTTGGAATGGGATGGATTCATCCACAGCGTGCATCGTGGCCTTCGCGATGTCCGCTTTGATGTCGTCGAAGGCCCGACGGGCCTCCTCCGCCAGGGGAAAAGAAGTCGATTTTAGGAGCGGACGGGCTTTATCTGCGTAACGGGGAACCCACTGGGCAGAATAGGAGAAGAAGCCCTGGCATCTCCTCAGTGCTTTGAGGGTAGTAGGGAGGGGAAGCTGCATAAGGGGACGCATACGGGCTGGGTCGCGGCCAAGGACACCATTTTCTATCACGTACCCAAGGATGGCGAGGCGGCATGTCCGGAAAACACACTTCGCCTCATTATATGTGAGGTTCAGGAGAGTGGCCGTACGAAGGAATTTTTGTAGGTTGGCATCATGATCCTGCAGGTCATAGCCGCAGATGGTGACGTTATCCAGATACGGGAAAGTGGCCCGTAGTCCGTGCTGGTCCACCATTTGATCCATGGCCTGTTGGAAGACTGAGACCCCATTGGTGACACCAAAGGGGACTCAGAGGAACTGGTAGAGGCGGCCATCCGCCTCAAAGGCAGTATATGGGCGATCCTCCGAGCGGATAGGGAGCTGGTGGTAAGCCGATTTCAAATCGATCGTCGAGAAAACCTTAGAGTGCGCGATGCGGTTGACTATGTCCGCGATACGGGGAAGACGATACGCATCTAGTTGGGTATACCTATTTATGGTCTGGCTATAGTCAATCACCATGCGGTGTTTCTCCCCTGATTTAACTACGACCACTTGCGTCCTCCAGGGGCTGGTGCTGGCCTGGATAATCCCTTCCTGGAGCAGCCGTTGTACCTCGGACCGAATGAAGGCCTGGTCATCCGCACTATAGCACCTGTCGTCTATATGGATTTCAGTAAGGCATTTGACAAAGTCCCACATGGCAGGTTGGTTAAGAAGGTTAAGGCTCATGGGATACTAGGAGAAGTGGCTAGATGGGTGGAGAACTGGCTTGGCCATAGGAGACAGAGGGTAGTGGTCGAAGGGTCTTTTTCCGGCTGGAGGTCTGTGACCAGTGGTGTTCCGCAGGGCTCTGTACTGGGACCTCTGCTATTTGTGATATATATAAGTGATTTGGAAGAACAAAGAACAACAAAGAACAAAGAACAGTACAGCACAGGAAACAGGCCCTTCGGCCCTCCAAGCCTGTGCCGCTCCTTGGTCCAACTAGACCAATCGTTTGTATCCCTCCATTCCCAGGCTGCTCATGTGACTATCCAGGTAAGTCTTAAACGATGTCAGCGTGCCTGCCTCCACCACCCTACTTGGCAGCGCATTCCAGGCCCCCACCACCCTCTGTGTAAAAAACGTCCCTCTGATGTCTGAGTTATACTTCACCCCTCTCAGCTTGAGCCCGTGACCCCTCGTGATCGTCACCTCCGACCTGGGAAAAAGCTTCCCACTGTTCACCCTATCTATACCCTTCATAATCTTGTATACCTCTATTAGATCTCCCCTCATTCTCCGTCTTTCCAAGGAGAACAACCCCAGTCTACCCAATCTCTCCTCATAGCTAAGACCCTCCATACCAGGCAACATCCTGGTAAACCTTCTCTGCACTCTCTCCAATGCCTCCACGTCCTTCTGGTAGTGCGGCGACCAGAACTGGACGCAGTACTCCAAATGTGGCCTAACCAGCGTTCTATACAGCTGCATCATCAGACTCCAGCTTTTATACTCTATACCCCGTCCTATAAAGGCAAGCATACCATATGCCTTCTTCACCACCTTCTCCACCTGTGTTGCCACCTTCAAGGATTTGTGGACTTGCACACCTAGGTCCCTCTGTGTTTCTATACTCCGGATGACTCTGCCATTTATTGTATAACTCCTCCCTACATTATTTCTTCCAAAATGCATCACTTCGCATTTATCCGGAGTAAACTCCATCTGCCACCTCTCCGCCCAATTTTCCAGCCTATCTATATCCTGCTGTATTGCCCGACAATGCTCTTCGCTATCCGCAATTCCAGCCATCTTCGTGTCATCCGCAAACTTGCTGATTACACCAGTTACAGTGAGCTTGACGTCCGTGGTAGGGAAGTTGTTGGAGAGGATTCTTAGAGACAGGATGTATTTGCATATAGAACGGAACAATGTCATTAGTGACAGACAGCATGGTTTTGTAAGAGGGAGGTCGTGCCTTACAAATTTGGTGGAGTTTTTTGAGGAAGTGACAAAAACGGTTGATGAAGGAAGGGCCGTGGATGTCATCTATATGGATTTCAGTAAGGCATTTGACAAAGTCCCACATGGCAGGTTGGTTAAGAAGGTTAAGGCTCATGGGATACAAGGAGAAGTGGCTAGATGGGTGGAGAACTGGCTTGGCCATAGGAGACGGAGGGTAGTGGTCGAAGGGTCTTTTTCCGGCTGGAGGTCTGTGACCAGTGGTGTTCCGCAGGGCTCTGTACTAGGACCTCTGCTATTTGTGATATATATAAATGATTTGGAAGAAGGTGTAACTGGTGTAATCAGCAAGTTTGCTGATTATTGCGGATAGCGAAGAGCATTGTCGGGCAATACAGCAGGATATAGATAGGCTGGAAAATTGGGCGGAGAGGTGGCAGATGGAGTTTACTCCGGATAAATGCGAAGTGATGCATTTTGGAAGAAATAATGTAGGGAGGAGTTATACAATAAATGGCAGAGTCATCCGGAGTATAGAAACACAGAGGGACCTAGGTGTGCAAGTCCACAAATCCTTGAAGGTGGCAACACAGGTGGAGAAGGTGGTGAAGAAGGCATATGGTATGCTTGCCTTTATAGGACGGGGTATAGAGTATAAAAGCTGGAGTCTGATGATGCAGCTGTATAGAACGCTGGTTAGGCCACATTTGGAGTACTGCATCCAGTTCTGGTCGCCGCACTACCAGAAGGACGTGGAGGCATTGGAGAGAGTGCAGAGAAGGTTTACCAGGATGTTGCCTGGTATGGAGGGTCTTAGCTATGAGGAGAGATTGGGTAGACTGGGGTTGTTCTCCTTAGAAAGACGGAGAATGAGGGGAGATCTAATAGAGGTATACAAGATTATGAAGGGTATAGATAGGGTGAACAGTGGGAAGCTTTTTCCCAGGTCGGAGGTGACGATCACGAGGGGTCACGGGCTCAAGCTGAGAGGGGCGAAGTATAACTCAGACATCAGAGGGACGTTTTTTACACAGAGGGTGGTGGGGGCCTGGAATGCGCTGCCAAGTAGGGTGGTGGAGGCAGGCACGCTGACATCGTTTAAGACTTACCTGGATAGTCACATGAGCAGCCTGGGAATGGAGGGATACAAACGATTGGTCTAGTTGGACCAAGGAGCGGCACAGGCTTGGAGGGCCGAAGGGCCTGTTTCCTGTGCTGTACTGTTCTTTGTTCTTTGTACTCTTGGTGGCTATAGGCCTACAATCCGGGGTGAGGTTATCAAATAACGGGGGGGGGGGGGGGGGGGGGGGGGTGATCTTGAGGGTCGAGAGACTGCAGTTGGTGCGCGAGGGGCGCTGCCGTGACGGCGCCTGGCAGACAGAGAGCAAGGGATAAGGGCCATCATACTGCAGGATGACGCTTCTATGATGGGTGAGGAAATCTAACCCCAGCAGTACAGCTGCGCAGAGTCGCGGCAGCACGAGGAGCCGAAAACGCTCGTAGACTGTGCCCTGTACCGTCAGCGTCACCAAGCAGCACCCGAGGATCTCCACTGAGTGGGAATTCGAGGCCATGGAGATGGTCTGGCTCCAGGGTTGCACGGGAAGGGCATATTGACGCACTGTGCGAGGGTGTATAAAACTTTCTGTGCTCCCACAGTCAAACAGGCAGTTTTCTGCATAACCATTTACCTTGATCTCCATTATGGACTTGGAGAGTTGATGAGGTTGCAACTGGCCCAGGCAAATCGATGCCACTGTTGAATTAAAGAAGAATCCATCTTCATCGCCATCTGATGACGTCACGGATGAAGCTTCCTGCTCAGCTCGCCTTGATGCCAGTCTCAAAGATGGCGACTCCCGCACTTCCGGTGACCGCATCAAAGATGGCGATTCACACACTTCCGGTGACCGCATCAAAGATGGCGGTTCACGCGCAGCCGCCGCCTGCATCAAAGATGGCTGCACCCTCGGAGCACACATGGCTCCACGAGTCTTCGGAAGCGGCTTTGCTCGGCAGACTTTAACAAAGTGGCCTAGCTTACCGCATCTGGAGCAAATCGCGTCCTTTGCCGGGCAGCGACGCCGAGGGTGCTTAGGTAGGCCACAAAAGTAACATTTGGGCCCCGCCGGAACAGCCGTCGTGGTGGAGCTGTTGGTGGAACGGGATGCAAGGTAAGACCCGAGATTATGGGAGGCCGCTTCTAACGTTTCAGCCATCGTGGCCGTTTTCCGGAGGTCTAGGTCATCTTGTTCCAGCAGACGTTGCTGGATGTATGTAGACTCAATGCCCGCAACGTAGGCGTCGCGGATCAGATCCTCCATGTTCTGAGCTGCTGAAACAGCCTTACAGTCGCATGCTCGAGCGAGGACCCGCAGGGCGCGCAGAACTTGGGCGCACGATTCTCCTGGCTGCCGCTTGCGGGTAGTTAGGGGGTGTCTGGCGTAAACCACGTTAGGGCTCTTTCGGAACTGCCCTTTTAGGAGTTCGATAGCGTCCGCGTAAGTAGCAGCGTCCCGGAAGATTCCATAGACAGTTTCGCTTACCCGGGCGCGGAGCACGTGGAGTTTAGCAGCGTCGGTGTCGATGGCCGTAGCGGTGTCGATGAATGCTTCGAAGCAGTCCAACCAATGATCAAATTTATCAGAGGCTCCAACCTCTTGAGGGTCTAATGCTAACTTGTCGGGTTTTAGAAACTGCTCCATACTAGTAACTGTTGTGAATAAAATTGATGCGCTATCAATAAGGCGAAAGACTACCGATATGCCAATATAAGTGTAGGCTTTTATTCACAACAGAATCAGGAGTAGATCCCAACATATAACCAACCTGGACTGAACAAGGGGGAGGAGACAGCCACCTTTATACTAGGTGCTGAGGGTAGGACCCAAACTGGAAGGGGATGTGTCCAGGTATGACAAGCACACACAACGGTGGTCCATATAGAACAAAGGCACAACTGAGGTCCACCACAGTGAGCTGAAGGTTTGAACAGGTTGCATGTTCAGGTGTTGCTTACGCTGCATCCAAGACCGGGGCACTATGCTCCTGCTGCTCACCTCAACCACCTCCAATCATGTATTCTTGGTGAGAGTTTCCTCTTCCCATTGTTTGGTAAATAATGTCCCAGTTGTTCTTCCTCTTCTGGATTGTACCCAGCAAGATTTCCATGGATGCATCATTAAATCAAGGTACTATCTTTTCTCTCTATGTATCCATCTTAAATTCCTCCTGGCTCCCTCAAATTCATTTCCACATTCTTCCTTTAAATAGGGTTAAGATGGATATCATGTCTTCCAGGTATGGATCACAGCTGAAAATGCAAAATCCAGAAGTCAAAATGAATTACTTCAACTAAACTTAAATCAGAGAATTGGTCACATTGTCATTACATCAACACATTTCCCTCCCTGTCTCTCCTGGTCCTGCTCACTGTTCATTCAAATCAGAACCATTGAGGTACTGGTCTTTGTCCACCCAGTCGGCGAATGAAAGATCCTCCTCACCTCAACAAATCTTTCCATCTGCTGTCAGCTTGTCTATGCTCCCCATCCTCATTATAGCCTTCCTAACCTCCCCTCTATTTCACCTTATCACTTACATCCTGGCTGCGCAGAGAGCTATCCGAATTCCCATTCATTCACCCTGGTTGGTATCTGCCTGTGAGCACTGGTTCACAGATCAAGTGGAAATGTGGCTCAGCTCTCAAAATGACTCAAATCTATTGCCACAAACTATCAAACAAGCTACGTGATTGTACTGCTCACTGCCAAATTAATTTCTGGACAAAATGATAATTTCCCCCATGGTATCTAACACTCTGTAGAGTTAGTTTCTCTGAATTACAATCAAGAATGATTTTCTTCTTGTTTACACTGTTATCATTGTCACTTTACAACTGGGTAAAAACTAGGTGCCTTGAACTCTCCATCTCAATGATAAATATTAGGCTGGTCTCAGTGTGTGCGCAGTGACAAGATGTGTTACTGAGCCATACGACACACAACACCTATTAAGAACTGATAACATATTTTACATTTTATTTTTCACAAATGAAGTGTTTCACAAATTTCACAAGTGAAGTGTTAATACTAATGGTCACCACGACAGGAATCTGTTTATTTTTCACTTCTCTATATTAATGACCTCTGGTCCTCACATTCTGTATGTTATGACATGATTGACACCACCATGATTGATAGCCATGGTACCAGCTTGCTGTGGATTTGAAATTTTTGGCACATAGATTCAAATGCTAACCTCAAAACTGAAGAAAACATTATGAGATGGAGCAGTATAATTATATTCCTACAACGAAGGTATAATTATAAATGGAAGATCCATTCACATTTAGCTTTTCATCTGGTGTTTTTCTTCAAACTTCTGTTTCAGGTTTGGCAAAAGGGCTTACTTTTAAATAAATACAGAAAATGCTAGAAAGTCTCAGCAGGTCTGACAGCATCTGTGGAGAGAGAGTAAAGCTAACCATTTCAAGCCTGGATGAACCTTCGTCAGAGATTACTTTAAAATATTTTTTTACAGCAGATATACATAGTCACATAAGTTATAAGAGTGCTGGGACAATAGATAAAAATGTATTTGAGCTGAGCTTGAAATTGTTTCCCCACAGACTGTATCAAATGAGAAATTTGTTATCCTGTCTCAGGAATTAAAACACATCGCATTCACTATGCTAGAAAATTCATGCCTTGGATCATCAGAAAATTGTGGTCTGGCAGGTCTTTCCTTCTGTGTGTTACCAGTGGGAGAAAAAGTAGAGAGAGGCAGTCAGTTAGACACAGCAACTTCAGTTAGAATTTAACAGAAAACGGCAAAGCTCAGAAGAATAGTTGTTGTTATTTTCTTCAAAGTCAAGTATATTTTCACTTGAAGAGGGGCAGTGTGGCTTTTTCAATATATTTGCATTATTATGCAACGTTGTACTGATTGAATTAAACGTATCAGCTACACTTTTGTTTGGCTTGCTATTTCATCCTGTCACATGCTTGCAGGCAAAGTTGAAAAGCTACACCAATAATGTTTTTTTGATGTTCAAGGATGTTCATACTAGAATTTATAAGGCACCTAGTTTCAGCATGAAACACTCTCAAGTCAAGTCAAGCATAGTCAGGTTAAACAGGAAATGCCCTCTGCTCTACCTCGACAATATGCTTCATCCCTAACTTTAGAAAAACACAGCTTACTGAACCTGTGTGGCATTTCCACCCTGTTCGACTGAGATGCCAATGTGCAATGAATTACATCTGTTTTCTGGGGTAAGTCCATGCTCACTAGCGTCCTGATTAAGACTGCAACTAATTTCTTGCAGTTGGCAGATAAAGATTTTCATTCCATCAATTTTGGCTGGATATAAATCCAAGCCCCAGAGATAGGTAGCCAGATTTTAATTCATTACCCTTGTCAGCTGCGTAAAATGTGATTTCCCCCCATTGCCTCCCCGGGGCATGTTTTCTGGTGGTGGAGACAGCTCATCATTGGTTGCTGGTGGGATCTTCCAGTCCCACCGATGACTGCATCATTTTGCATGACATGCCCATCCTGCCACTGGGGAACTCCTGGCCAGGTTGGGAGGGGATCACCTTCGACAGGACCGGAAAGGGCCAAAAAATCCCACTCATAGGAAAAGGACCGTCTAGTCTATCCAACCTATCCCATATAGTTGTAATATGTCATAGATCAAAGTACTTAACTCCTTCCCCATCCAAAGCCACATACTCTCCTGGGAAAGATGAAAAATTAGGTAAAATCCCAAGCCTTGAGGGGAAAAAATTCTAAAATATTCCTCTAAAATATTTGGTCTCTTCAGGAGACCAAAACTAGTTCAGGAGACAAGTCTGGTCCTGATTAATTTTACAAAATGCCTCTTCTTATATGAGGTGATCTCAGCACGAGCTAGAAGCCAGTTCAGCTCTCATTTGAATGAATTTAAAGATTTGACATTCTGTTCCACGGGTCTATTTTTTTCTGAAAAAGCAAAAATCTTTTAGCAGCAGAGTCTGGCTTTTACATTTGAGAGACCCATCACATAGGAGTGACCAATGAAACTCCACCATCTATTCTATTGAAACCATTGGTCTTCACACACAGAATCTAATCCCTAAGCAAACACAATATAGTTTTCAAAGTTCAGGCATGTCTTTTTGACAATGGGGGTAATTTTATAAGCAAAATGATGAAATAATTACATTTCCACAAACAATGTTCAAACTGCTCAGGCACCAAACAATAACTGCACTCTCACTTCAATCAGACAGGCTTCCCCTCCTAATATTTTAATTATATTGAATAATTGTCCAAGAACCATGACTAACAATTCATAAAGGACAAGACAATTATTTCTGATGCTGCAACTTGGAAACAGAAAACTCTGGAGACACTCAATGCAAGAGTGTCTTCAAGATGTTCTGTTGATTAGTTTGCTGCTTTAAACTATCTACTCTACTTCTGCATAAAATGACACAAAATAAATGTTTCTTTTTCTTTGACACTGAAAGAATTTCAATTAAGCAGTGTCAGGTCTCTGAAATCCAGATCTACTGCCAGATAAAGCGCGCTCATGGCTGTGTGAGTCTGTAAAACAATAAATATGGCAACGAAACAGAATACATGCACGACACTGGCAGCAAATGCAGCCTTTATTTTAATACTGAATATATACCTTTCGGTGTTAGTAAGTTAAAGTCATAAGAATAGATTTTGCTGACCCCTGATGTGGGAGGAATTTCCAATCTCTCAATATGAAGGTCAGCTAAAAGAAATGGAGGTTGAGTACAATAGGGTGTTCCCATTTTTAGCTCCGACAAAGTGTTATCCAGACTCAAAATGTTGGCTCTATTCTCTCTCTACAGATGCTGTCAGACCTGCTGAGATTTAACAGCATCTTCTGTTTTTGTTTCAGATTCCAGCATCCGCAGTAATTTGCTTTTATCTTTCCCATTTTTAGTTGGCCTGGGATTAAGGTTTCCAGGGACAAGACAGACAGAGTTGCAATAGATGAAATCCCATTTGTCAGTTACAAATGAGATGGGATGGCCTAAGTCCTGTGTTGCTGGAAGAGCACTTGTACAGGACTGCGCATGAACCATGGTGCTATGGCTTGTATTTGGAGCCTCATTGAGGCCTTGGAGCTCTTGTGAGCAGGAAAGACAGGAAACCAAATTTTCTTTTTAGAACATCCTAAGATGTTTCCAGTCAATCAGATCAGGATGACTTACCATATGTAGCCAGCAGGCTATGATATCAAAGATGTGGCACTCAGCTGCAAACTTAAGATGCAAACTTAAGCGTGCCTTAGTGACTATCGGCCGATGACTCTGACATCCATCATTATGAAGTGCTTCGAAAGGCTAGTCATGGCACGAATCAATTCCAGCCTCCCGGACTACCCGGATCCACTACAGTTTGCCTCAACAGGTCCAAGCAGACGCCATATCACTGGCCCTACACTCAATCCTGGAACACCTAGATAACAAGGACACCTATGTCAGACTCCTATTTATTGACTATAGCTTAGCCTTCAACACTATTATTCCCACGAAACTCATCTCCAAACTCGGTGGCCTGGGCCTCTGCGACTGGATCCTGAACTTCCTAACTCACAGACCTAAATCAATAAGGATAGGCAACAATACCTCCTCCACGATCGTCCTCAACCTTGTGGTGCCCCACAAGGCTGTGTTCTTAGCCCCCTACTATACTCCTTATACACTTATGACTGTGTGGCCAAATTCCCTTCCAATTCGCTTTTCAAGTTTGCTGACGACACCACCGGAGTGGGTCGGATCTCAAACAATGACGAGACAGAGTACAGGAATGAGATAGAGAATATGGTGAACTGGTGCAGCAACAATAATCTCTCCCTCAATGTCAACAAAATGAAGGAGATTATCATCGACTTCAGGAAGCGTAAAGGAGAACGTGCCGCTGTTTACATCAACAGGGATGAAGTAGAGAGGGTCAAAAGCTTCAAGTTTTTAAATGTCCAGATTACCAGCAATCTGTCCTGGTCCTCCCATGCCGACACTATAGTTAAGAAGGCCCAACAATGCCACTACTTCCTCAGAAGACTAAGAAAATTTGGCATGTCAGCTACGACTCTCACCAACTTTTACAGATGCACCAAAGAAAGCATTCTTTCTGGTTGTATCACAGCTTGGTATGGCTTCTGCTCTGCCGAAGACCACAAGGAACTCCAAAAGGTCATGAATGTAGTCCAATTCATCGTGCAAACCAGCCTCCCATCCATTGACTCTGTCTGCACTTCCCGCTGCCTCGGCAAAGCAGCCAGCATAATTAAGGACTCCACGCACCCCGGACATTCTCTCTTCCATCTTCTTCCGTCGAGAAAAAGATATAAAAGTCTGAGGCCACGTACCAAATGACTCAAGAACAGCTTCTTCCTTGCTGCTGTCAGACTTTTGAATGGACTCACCTTGCATTAAGTTGATCTTTCTTTCCACCCTAGCTATGACAGTAACACTACATTCTGCACTCTCTCGTTCCCTTCACTATGAACAGTATGTTTTGTCTGTATAGAGCGCAAGAAACAATACTTTTCACTGTGTGTTAATACATGTGACAATAATAAATCAAATCAAATCAAATCAAAAGATGCCTGGGCTCAAATTCCTTGCCCCTTCACCTTTGTCAGAGAGTTATTGTATTGGCCAGTACTGTTGTCCAGTAACAAGAAAGTGGTAGATAAGGAAAATTTTCCCTTTAGTCAAATACCTCAGCAATATACATCCAACTCTGATAACAGCTGCCCTGTAATTTACCCTGCCATACCACTTCAAATGGAAGGAAGATTGAATGGGTCCCTTTACACACCTGCACCAAACTTTTGGAAAACACTTTGTCCATCATGTCAAGCTCTCTCGCACAAACTGCCATTTAATGAATTCTGAAAATATCGAATAGTTCCATGTCAAGGTCATCAATGTGTTCTATTTACTTTTATTATTTAAACTCTAAGGTACGCAGGCAACAGTTGGAACAACCACAGAATCACAGGTTATTTTGCTAAGCTCATGTTACACGAGCCACAATGAGCTCAGTCAAATCATACCTCACAATTTCAGTGATTACACACTTCCTTGTTTTTAAATTCACAATTCACTTTAAGAACTCTGATATATCGCACTTCACATTCCCAGTGTGACTACAGCATACAGTGATTTACTGAAAACACTGCACCAATTCTACCTCTGATCTCTACATTGCATCTAAATCAGCACTAAATCATGTGGTGACTAGGGATTTTCACGGTAACTTCATTGCAGTGTTAATGTAAGCCTACTTGTGACACTAATAGATAAACTAAAAACTTTAATACATCAAAAACACACACAATGTAACATCAAATCTATCAACATGGAATCAGGAAGACACATTTAGCTCATCACAATCACTCCTAATCATTTTTTACCACAATGATATGGGGCAAAATTCTCCCATCTGGGAGTAAGGTGGGGGCAGGGACGGGGAGTGTTTTCCGCTGCAGAGGGTGATGGGAAACCACACCGTATCCTCCATTCCCAGCATAATTATTTATGCATCCGAGGGTTTTCCGCCGCCTTCTGTGACAGGGCAGCTTGATTGTGCCCATCCCACGTGATATCTGGGTGCCATATTTAAAAGGCTGCCAACATCACTAAACCACCATTAAAGAAAGAAGAGCACTCGGAGGCTGGAAGATGGACCTCTTAAATGACACTAGTGCTGGAAGATGCTCCTCCACCCACTGACGTGGTGTTCCAGGGTCCAGGGTCACTGGCGGCCTCCCTCTCAAACTCTGGAGGCAGGCCAGGCTTTCTTCAGATAAACCCTGGCTTCTGTATGCCACATTCATAGAATCATAGCATCTACAGTGCAGAAGGAGGCCATTTGGCCCATCGAGCCTGCACCGATAACAATCCCACCCAGGTCCTATCCCCGTAATCCCACATATTTACTCTCCCAATCCGCCTGACACTGAGTGGCAATTTAGCATGGCCAATCAACATATCTTTGGACAGGTCAAGACGAGATTCCCAATCTGCATTGGAAAATCTGCTGTATTTTCACACCAGGCTAATATCGATTTTTGAATTTCCTGCCGAATTCTCCCCTCCTGCCCACCATTGATCCTGTTGGTGCAGCATGGGAGAATCCACCCACGGATCAATTAATCCCTTCAATCACTTTATTCCTATAAATAGTGACCGGAACAACAGCCTCAGGACATGCATGAATTAGCTTCATACATTCCTTGAACTTTTCCTTCTTGCCTGAGCCCTGCTTTACAAAGCATCCCTCTTCACCAAAACTGAAAACTGCTTTCAATCATTGCACCTGATTTTAACTCTGTTCAAATTCATAGGTTTTGAATGAGTTAAATTTTGCACATTGTGTACTTATCTCAGAAAGAGCCCAAGACATTGAGATACTCAAATGTGTGCGAATCTACATCGTTGCCCAGCCAACTGAATTTTTCAGTGTTTACTGCGTGCCCAGGCAATCCACTGGAACTGGTCACAGATCCAGGAAAGTCTCCCTTTATTTGTTTCCCATTGTATAAAATATTGAAATTAAAATGATGCATTACACATTGTGACTTACAGTCCCATTGAAACATAATTTGACTAACAGGTAGTCAAGCCAAATGCAAACTTTCTATAATGATTAGAAGGACTGATTCAAAATGTTTGTGGGCCTTGTATGGGTCAGAGATTAACGTGCGCTGTACCCATTCCTGGGATAATTTATCAAACAGATGATTGCTAACCAATTTTGCTGGCAAGTAAATCTGGAGAGGGGGAAGTTGAAGTGTGCAATAAGAGAGAGGCCATGATAGTGACTGCTGTAGAGTCAGGGGAACACCCTCTTCTGCCTAACTTCACAGGCTGCATCTTTGAAGAAAAATAAATTGTTAATTACCTGGGGCTAGTGGCATTGATGATTGTTGAATAGGGAAGGTCCAATAGCCATTCATCATTGGATAATTCTACAATGGGTTCTTCAACAGGTATTGTTATATGATGACATCATTCCAATATGATTGGAGAACTATATGTTCATGTGCATGTATACATTAATATCCAGAGTGCCACATCATTCAATACTGCGCCACAGTCTGAGTATTAAGCTAACAATGTATCATTCTGCAGACACTGTAGAGTGATTTTCTGGCTGCGCTCGCCCCGAAACCAAAAAATCCCACCCGAGGTCAATGAACCTTTCTATGGTCCGCACCTCACCCACTCCGATTCCCGTTGAGGGCGGGACAATGCAATTCGCCCAGTGTGATTTCAGAAACACTTGCGATGAAGTTCGAATATTTGAGTTTAAAAATGTGATCATTTGAACTTCTAGAAACCACAAGACAAACCAGGAACAGACAACTAAAGTCAATGGCTGGGATTACACTGGCCCGGCCCGCCCATTGATGGGTGGAGCGAGCTGGTAAAATTGCTGGAGAGCTGAGAAATCAGGATCACGCACAATTTCTCGGCTCTCACGATTTTACGAGAGCCGGATTTCTGGTGAGGTCAGCCTCTCGAATGGGCAAGAATATATTTTAATGAGGATTTTCATCTGTTTTGTGAGCTTGGCGCTCAATCGACCAGGCTCACTTGCCTTTATGGCCTCACTGGGAGAGGTTCTCTCTGGCGAGGAAAACACCTGCTCCCTATGAACGGGGAACAGGTGTGTTGGCCTCGCCGGTGGAACCGCAGGCCACTGAGGCTCCCTGGGGAGGCCAAGGGAAAGGGGCTGCTCCTTGGGCAGGGCCAACCAGGCACTGCACCGTGGCACTTTGGCACTGCCAAACTGTCCACCGGCAGTGTCAGGGAGATGGCGCCTATGGAAGGTGCGGCCAGGAGTGGGGCCTATGGGGATGGGGCCAGGAACGTGGCCTGTGGGAGTGTGGCCTAAAGGGACAGCCAGATCTGGGAGGGAGGAGAGCCCATTGCGCACTCTGCCTGTGATCAGACGGGGGGTGGGTGGGGACAGAGGGCCACCACGCTCTCTGCAGATGCATTAGGATTGGTAGGGGAGAGCTGCTGTTCTCTACAATTGCAATTGGATCGGGGGCGGGGGGTTGAGGGGGTGTAATCGGCAGGGGCTAGATGACCATGCTTTGTGGGGCTCACAATCAGCTACAGGCCCCCGCGATGACGGTGGGGTTGGCAGAAGAGTTTGTCTGCAGCAGCGGCGGTCTGACAGCTTGCGTGATGGATTGGGCTTCGTTCACGACCCTTCGTAGCATTTTGCAGTCTTGAACAGAGCAGGAGCCATACCAAGCTGTGATACATCCAGATAGAATGCCTTTCATGGTGCACCTGTAAATGTTGGTGAGAGTCGCAATGGACATGCCAAATTCCCTTAACCTAGCATCGACGTGGACGGACCAGGATAGGTTGTTGGTGATCTGGACACCCAGAAACTTGAAGCTCTTGACCATTTCCACTTTGTTCCCCATTGATATAGACAGTGCCTTCGCGGCCATGGTTTAATTGCCTCTGAATCAGACCCCTGTTGTTGCAATTACGCATGTGTAGTATCAGAGTTCTGCACATGTGCAGTTACACTCTTGTCCTTTTATTGTAAAACAATTGGGTAGATTTTGAGGCCCTGCCTGCCATGAGAATAATCTCAGGTGAAAAGGACATTTTGTCAAACCATTGAAACGTTTGTTGACCTCGGATGGGAATTTCCAGACCCAGAGCGAGAGGGACTGGAAAATCCTACCCCACGTGTTACAGTTGATGAAAATACATTTGTGGCGGCAACAATATAAGAAAGAAAGGGTTAGGTGGATTGGCCACGCTAAATTGCCCCTGAGCATCAGGGGGACTTGCCAGGATAAATGCATGGGGTTGTGGGGATAGAGCCTGGGTGGAATTGCAATTGATACAGACTCAATGGGCTGAATGGCCTCCTGCATTGCATGATTCTATGGATTCTATGAAAAAAGGCTTGCATTTATATAGCGTTTACATGGCAACAAAACTTTTCAAATCATTTTGCAGCCACTGAAGTGCTTTTTGAAGTGTCGTCAATGTTGTAAGTGTAGAAAACGCAGGAGCTAATTTCCACACAGCAAACATCCACAATCAGCAACGTAATAATGATCAGATAATCTAGGTATTTTTTGTGATGTTGACTGAGGGCAAAGCCGGGGATCTTTTACATCCCCCTGAACAGGCAAATGCGGCCTCAGTTCAGCCTGACAGCATCTCGCCTGAGGGATGGCACCTTCAACAGCGCAGAACTCCCTCAGCACTGCATTAGAACGTCAGCCTCGATTTTTGTGTTCAAGCTCCAGAACGGAACTTGAACCCAAAACGTTGTGATTCAGAGGCAATTAAACCATGGCCGACGAAGGCACTGTCTACATCAATGGGGAACAAAGTGGAAATGGTCAAGAGCTTCAAGTTTCTGGGTGTCCAGATCACCAACAACCTGTCCTGGTCTGTCCACGTCGATGCTAGGTTAAGGGAATTTGGCATGTCCATTACAACTCTCACCAACATTTACAGGTGCACCATGAAAGGCATTCTATCTGGATGTATCACAGCTTGGTATGGCTCCTGCTCTGTTCAAGACTGCAAAATGCTACAAAGGGTCGTGAACGAAGCCCAATCCATCACGCAAGCCAGCCTCCCATCCATCAACTCTGTCTACACTTCCCACTTCCTCTGAAAAGCAGCCAGCATTTTCAAGGACCCCATACACTCTGGACACACTCTCTTCCACCTTTTTCTGTTGGGAAAAAGATACAAAAGTCTGAGGCCACGTACCAACTGACTCAAAAACAGCTTCTTCCCTGCTGCCTGAGACTTTTGAATGGACCTACCTCGTACTAAGTTGATCTTTCTCTACACCCTAGCTATGACTGTAACACTATATTCTACACTCGTTTCCTTCTCTATGTACGGTATGCTTTGACTGTATATCACAAAGAAACAATTGTTTTCACTGTATACTAATATTTGTGACAATAATAAATCAAATCAAATAACTATCCTACAAACAGATCAACATTTTAATCAACAAATAATTTTTTTTTTTTTAAATTTCTGTTGCTGTATCTGAGCTGGATTGAAATCATTTCTTTAAAATTAAGTACTGAACAAAAATTCTAAATTATCTAAATTTTCTAAATTATAATTCATTTTTTTAATATGACTATCAGACATGAAAGTAATGCATTTTAACCCAAAGTATGTCAAATACATTCTGATGTAATGGCCGGAAATCTCCGGTCTCACAGCCCCACCACCGCTGTCGGTGAGAACAGAGAATTTGG
The DNA here is from genome assembly GCF_964213995.1 of Mustelus asterias. Classification (NCBI taxonomy): domain Eukaryota; kingdom Metazoa; phylum Chordata; class Chondrichthyes; order Carcharhiniformes; family Triakidae; genus Mustelus; species Mustelus asterias. Next base: position 114,834,051 of record NC_135802.1, read on the forward strand.
CGCTCAGCCAAAACTCCATTCGCTGCAGTGGAACCGGCTGCAGGCGACATTGGAGAAGATGTTCTTATGAACGTTATTGATGTTAATCTTTTCCACTGCAAGGCACTGAAGAAAGCAACTTTGCATTTTCCTTTTTATGCCTCTATTTGATGACAGAAATGTCAATGTTGGTATGTGGAGAACTGAGTGTGATGGTAGTTTGATACTTCAAGAAACAGCTTTCTGACACTTCTGTGTATTATGTAAATCTTCTTACTTTTGTAAAATCAGACTCAAAATTGTCCACTAATACATGGTAGGTAGCACGTTTTCATTAAAAAGTTCTGGGAATTTTTAATGCAGTCTTGGATAAAATAAGAGATTCTAGCTTATTCATGCAATAGGAAATGTTGCCACAATCTTGATGCAAACATAGCTCTTCTGCTGAGCTACACCTTGTCTGGGCATGAATTGCTTGTCTACCGCTTGCAATCTACAGTCCAATTATGTAAAGGATTTATTATCATTATTATCATCACACTTCACTGATGTGAAAGAACAAGTAGCTTCTTAATTACATATGGAAGAATAGATGGTTGGGGAACTATTACAAAGGTCTCAAGCTGCTTTAGGTCAGCACACCACAAACCAAACCTATGCCTACACTTTACCTCCAACTAGCAAGGGGCTACTTGCATCTCACTTTGCATCTCCAATCATCTATTATTTCAGCAAACATCCTTGCTCTTCATAACACATCCTTGCTATAATGTGTATTTTGAAAGACAGCCAAAAGTGTGTTACAGCAAGAGGCCATTTGGTAAAATGACTGCTGCCTTGTTTGCCGCAGTTTGGTTACACCTAGCTTTTAAAGGCTTTCTTCTGCTTGACAATTGTTTAATTGTCTTTCTGCCTGGAGCATAATTATTATGTGTAGCTGAAGCTGTCTTTAAAATAGCACTCTAAGAAACCTAAAACAAGTTTCATCATTGAGCTTATGTATTTACTGATGTGAACAATAGACCATATTGTGAAATTGGATTGGTACTGTGGTACTGGAAATGGGGCTTAGTGCCAAACTTTTAAGTTTAAAGATGCCAACATAGAATTTATACAATTATATGTTACAGTTACTCATACATAGCTCTGTACAAACACCAAACTTTAAAATGTAAATTGTGTCCTGCACTTCTTTCAAGTGAAGTGCACAACTGAATAGTAGGGCATGGATTTGAGTGACAGTTTGTCGTAAACCAAGTTCCTAATCTCAGTAGTACCTTCAAGGGAGGTGACAATGACAAGCAAATGATAAATACTTTCCCACAGACAGAAAGAAAAAATTGAAAGAATCCTTGCCAGCTACTGCTATAAACCTTCAAGTGGCTGATGCTTCAAACTACTTGTCGCAGAGGCCTAAAAGATTGTTGTTTTCCTGCTTTTTTAACCTAAGTAACTGTCTGTTCTCCAAAAACACCTAAAAGAAAAGCTTACGTTGCATTTAAAAAGCAAGGCAAGGCAAAAAAAATCATGTCCTAAGAGTAAAACATTCTAGATTGTCTGTACATTATTCACTCGCATTGCTATATTTACACTAACTATTTAGGAATGATAGATTAAAGTTGCATCCAAAATAATTTCACCTCACAAATTCACGCCTTCTCATGAGGTAGGAACAGCAGGCTATGTGTAAGCCTATTCTTAGGTGTAACATAGCAAAGTATTAGCTTAAGTATGAAGTTGGATGGATGATAAAAATAAAGAGCTTAGTTAGTGCCATCCTTGGCCTCCATCGCATTCAATGCAGTGCTTTTAAGTTGTATGCAGCGGTGCAATATAGAGAAACAGGAGCAAATTTGTGTTCCGCAAGGTCCACAAACAGCAATGTGATAAAAAGCTAGATAATCTGTTTATGCAACATCAGTTTAAAGATTGAATATCACAGAATCACAGAAGCCATACTGCCATTTGGCCCATCAAGTCTGCACTGGCTCTCTGAAAGAAAAATCTTGCACTCAATGCCCCTGTTAATAAAAGCTAGGCTACCATATGCTTTAATAACTGCTCTTTCAACTTACCCTGCTATCTTCAATCACTTATGTACATGTCCACTGATGTGTCTCTGTTCCTGTGCCACCTTTAGAGTTTCTTCCTTCATCTTATGGTGCCTCTCCATATTTTTACTGCCAAAATGAGTCATCTCACCGTCTCTGTTACCTCCTTAAAAAACTCCAGCAAGTTAGTTAAATATGATTTTCCCTTAATAAATCTATACTGGAGTTCCTTATTTACCCTGCACTTGTCTAAGTGACTATTGATTTTGTCCTGAACTCTAGTTTCAGGAAGTTTCCCTAGCACTGAAGCCAAACTGACTGGTCTGTAGTTGCTGACATTATCCTTGCACCCCTTTTTGAACAAGGATGTAACATTCTCAAATCTCCAGTCCTGCAAGACCACGCCTATGCCTAAGGAAGACTGGAATATTACCACTAGTACCTCTGCAATTTTCTCTCTCACAACCCTCAGTATCCTTGGATGCACTGCATCTGGTCCTGGTACCTTCTCAATTTTAAGTAAAGATAGCCTTTCAAACACCTCCTCCTTCTCAATTGTAAAGTCCTCAAGAGTACCAGTTATCTCACCCCTCACCTTGGGCCGGGGTAGCAGCTTTTCAATTTGATTTATTATTGTCACATGTATTAACATACAGTGAAAAGTATTGTTTCTTGCATGCTATACAGGCAAAACATACCGTTCATAGAGAAGGGAACGAGAGAGTGCAGAACGTAGTATTACAGTCATAGCTAGGGTGTAGAGAAAGATCAACTTAATGCAAGGTAAGTCCATTCAAAGATCTGACAGCAGCAGGGAAGAAGGTGTTCTTGAGTCGGTTGGTACGTAACCTCAGACTTTTGCATCATTTTCCCGATGGAAGAAAGTGGAAGAGAGAATGTCCGGGGTGCGTGGGGTCCTTAATTATGCTGGCTGCTTTGCTGAGGCAGCAGGAAGTGTAGAGTCAATGGATGGGAGGCTGGTTTATATGATGGATTGGGCTACATTCACAACCTTTTGTAGTTCCTTGCGATCTTAGGCAGAGCAGGAGCCATACCAAGCTGTGATGCAACCAGAAAGAATGCTTTCTATGGTGCATCTGTAAAAGTTGGTGAGAGTCGTAGCGGACATGTTGAATTTCCTTAGTCTCCTGAGAAGGTAGAGGCATTGTTGGGCTTTCTTAACTATAGTGTCGACATGGGGGGACCAGGACAGGTAGTTGGTGATCTGCACACCGAGAAACCTGAAGCTCTCGACCCTTTCTATTTTGCCCCCGTTGATGTAGACAGGGGCATGTTCTCCCTTACGTTTCCTGAAGTCGATGAAAATCTCCTTCGTTTTGTTGACATTGAGGGAGAGATTATTATTACCGCACCAGTTCACCAGATTCTCTATCTCATTCCTGTACTCTGTCTCATCATTCTTTGAGACCTGACCCACAATGGTGGTGTCGACAGCAAACTTGAAAATCAAAACTTGAAACTTCCCTTTGTTTTGATTTGATTTGATTTATTATTGTCACATGTATTAACATACAGTGAAAAGTATTGTTTCTTGCGTGCTATACAGGCAAAACATACATGGAGAAGAAAATGAGAGAGTGCAGAATGTAGTGTTACAGTCATAGCTAGGGTGTAGAGAAAGATCAACTTAATGCAAGGTAAGTCCATTCGAAGGTCTGACAGCAGCAGGGAAGAAGCTGTTCTTGAGTCGGTTGGGAGGTGACCTCAGACTTTTGTATCTTTTTCCTAACGGAAGAAGGTGGAAGAGAGAATGTCCGGGGTGCATGGGATCCTTATTTATGCTGGCTGCTTTGCCGAGGCAGCGGTAAGTGTAGACAGAGTCAATGGATGTAAAGATAGATGCAAAGTATTCATTTAATACCCCTGCTATTTTTCCTACCTTCATGTACTAGTCCCTTATTTTTTATCTCTAATCAGCCCTAATCTTCCTTTTACCAACTTTTAATTATGTATAGAAAATGTTAGGATTCCTTTTGATGTTAGCCTTTCATACTCTCTCCTTGCTTTTCTTATTAGTTTTATCATTTCCCCTTGGGGGCACTTCTATGTTCATCTAATTCTCCACTGTGTTTTTTACCTGACATTTGTCAAACATGAATGTGACAAATGTCAGGAACAAAATATATGGAGAATCATCTTCACCTCTATCTCTCTCATTATTCAGGGGACTCTATTTATTTATTTGTCCTACCTTTCCCCTTCAAGCGTATATACCTTGATATTGCCTGCAATAATGTCTCCTTGAAGGTGGCTATTTGTTCAGCCACCACCTTTTCTGCCAACATTTGATCTCAACCCACTCAACTCAGATATATTCTCATCCTATTGAAGTTGGCTTTCCCCCAATTAATTATCACTGCTCTGGATTGCTCCTTGTCCTTTTCCAAGGCCAACCTAAATCTTATGATACAGTGGTCACTGTCCCCTGATTGTTCTTCCTCTAATATTTGATCCACTTGGGCCAACCCATTCTCCAGAACCAAGTACAACACTGCCTGCCCTCTCATTGGACCAGGAACATACTGCTACAGAAAATTATCTTGAACACAATCAAGGAACTCCTGCCCTTCTTGTCCCTTTGCACTCTTTCTTTCCCAGTCTATATTGGATAATTGAAGTTCCTTATTATAATTACTCTATAATTCTTTCATCTCTCTGTAATTTCTGCAAATTTCTTTCACTACATCCCTTCCACTCGTTGCTGGCCTATATAGCACACTGGTCAATGTCTTTGCACTTTTTTCATTCCTTACCTCTAGCCACAGAGATTCCATCCCTGACCCTTCTGGAACATTCTCTCTTCTGCACTGTAATACTGTCTCTAATCAATACTGCCACTGCCTCACCCCTCCCCACCCTTTTCTTTCCTCTCCCAAACACTTTGTACCCAGGAATATTTAATATGTGGTTCTGCCTTTCTTTGAGCCAAGTCTCCATTACAGCAATAAAATCATAGTTCCATTTGTCAACCTGTGCATGTAGTTTACCAATCTTATTAACTACACACCGTGCATTTGCCAACATGCACATTAATCTTGATTCAGGCTTTTTTACTTTCCTCTTACTCTGATACCATCTAATGGCTTACTATTGTCTACTCCAATTCTATCAAACTCTCCATGTATTTGACTTACCTGGATATTACTCTCTGATATATCCTCCTTACCAGTTAATACTTCTCTACTTCCCACTGCCAGTTTCTCTCCTCTCCATTCCTAATTTCCCCTCAGGTTCCCCTCATCCTGCTTATCTAGTTTATACCCTCCACAACAGCACTAGTCAACTTTCCTGTGAGGGCATTAGTTCCAGTTCTATTAATGTGCAAACCATCCTTCTTGTGCAGGTCCCACCTGCCCCAGAACTGGTCCCAATGTTTCAGAAATCTAAAGCCCTCCCTTCCTTTTTCCATTTCTCCAGTCATATGTAGAACTGCTCAATCTTCCTATTCTTATGCTCACAAGCACATGACACTGGGAGTAGTCTTGAGATCAATATGACCAGGACACCAAGAAAGTCCCTTGTTCTCCATTATATAGTGTCATGGGTTCTTTCACAACTACGTTAGAGAGTGGAAAGTACCCCAGTTTAATATTTCATCCAAAAAGCAGAGTCTCCAACAGTAAACACTGGGCGAGGCTCGTAAAATCCCGCCCAAGGCCAACAGAGAATTCCGGGACAGGCGTGCCAGTAAGATTCTGGTTCATGTGTTGAAATCCCTGTACTGGATTTTAGAACTGATTCAGATGCAAGCACGCTACCACTGAGGAAAGCTGAGTCATCAGATGTCAGATGATGTACATATGACTGGAAGTGATACTCTTCAGACCCAGTTTAGTCTCTAACATCCACATGTTGGATTCAAATGATGTCATCAGGATCTGATTTCAGCATTAACTCTGCAGCCTGAACAAGAAGTCACAGTGAATTACCACCCAGGTCAACCCAATGGCACGGTGGCACAGTGGTTAGCACTGCTGGCTCTCAGCTCCAGGGACTCGGGTTCGATTCCTGGCTTGGGTGACTGTCTGTGTGGAGTCTGCACATTCTCACCGTGTCTGCATGGGTTTCCTCCGGGTGCTCCGGTTTCCTCCCACAGTCTGAAAGACGTGTGGGTTAGGTGGATTGGCCATGCTGAATTCCCTCTCAGTATACCCGAACAGGTGCCGGAGTGTGGCGACTAAGGAATTTTCACAGTAACTTCAAGCCTACTTGTGACTAATAAATAAAATAATAAATAAATGAGGAACTGGAGTAGTATTCAAAATGGTCATTTTTCCCACTGAAGATCATACCTACTGAGCCACGCAAGAGGAAAAAAATAGGCAGTCAGCTTTCCCCAACTCCTGCAAGATGGCATGCAGTGTTTGACTCCTGGAATGGGTGAAGGTTGCTGGCAGGATTAAATGAGGCTCAGTAATAGTTTGGTCTCATTGTAGCAGGTGAGTTTTTAATCAATACCAAAACTCACCCCTTCCCCAAACAACTGGCTTGCAATTAAATTGGGTATGGAGCTTTCTTCAGTGGGTTTTATTGTAACTATGTTTGGTGAGCACACTTAATTGAATCAATCTGAGTGGGGGCAATTCTTTCCTCATGTAATTTTATTGGACAACAATAGTTAAAGTAAAACAGGAACGATAGCAAGCTACAATTGACAAGGATACTCACTGTGATGTGAACAATGTGGAGATAGTAAACACAAAAATTGCCAAGTCATAATCTCAGGAAATGGAGAATTGTAATCCTCAGACTCCAAAGTCATAAAAGAAATAACAAAACATGCAACATGTTTTGCCTTTTCCTCCTGCCTTTAAGCAAAGAGCAACTGCATTCCAGAGCATGCATCAATATGCTATGATGTCACATCATTACCTCTCAAGAAAGAGCTAGTTTTCTGTTTTTATGGAGTTTAATATTAATTAGATAATGTGTGCTATTGAATTTACTGAAGTGCTTTCTTGGATTGTCTCCAAGCACTAACAAGCAAATGAAATTAAATGAAAAGGGTCAAATGTATTCAAAGCGTCATGTAAGTACTTTGGAGGCTAGTCATTATATGGGCCTCTGATCAACATGAACACTCTGTTCAGCCACCCACTTCTGAATGTCTCATTTCCCAATAATATCCTGCATCATTATGTTCATGCATTTGCTGCACTACACAAAGACTGAGGGATCAGCAGCAGTTGTTTATATTTGGATTTTCGAACAGTTCAGAGAAGGGCAGAAAATGTTTGAAATTAAATGAAAATAAACAGCTACATAAAAGGACAGTATTACATTGAAACGATTATAAAGAAAACAAGTGAAATGCTATGAAGTATATTTCAAAACAAAGACATCATAATCCGTAAAGTAATTAAGCTAATATAGTGTACTTATTTTGGCAATTTTAAGATATAATTCAAAATTCTTAAATAAAGAAGATTAATCTGGATTTTCTAGAAGAAGCCCTTGGATATATAGGGGTATATTTTAACCTCCAAAAATGAGTGGGTTTGGATTGGTGGAAAGCAAAAATATAAAAAATTTCAAACTTGAAGCCAACCCACCTCAAACCAGACCTCCTCTGCTTTTCATGCAGGTGGGACAGTGGTGTTACAGTGCCCACAGAGACCAACAACTTCAAAAAAGATATCTGAATTTCCTGTGACTGACTGGAGATATCACACAAGATTTCATGGTTTAAGAATGAGCTGCAACAAACAAACTAAAAGCAATATTGTCTAACCACTATTCAGTAAGCAATTTATACTTTCAATTATAGAAGTTTCCCCACTTAACTTTTAAAATGACTAATAATCTCTACCTATGATTGTACTTTACACTGTCCCTTGAGTGGATATTTCATTCTCCAGAACTCAGCCTGCAATTACTCTCAGCTCCCTGCCTTTTTTGCCAAATAACTTCGAATTCCCAAACTAACTTTCATGATGAAGATTCCCCAGCTAAAGCAGGCTGAATCCAGCCTTATTTTAATCTTCACAAATTTGCTCTTTTCAATCTGAGTGTGAGTTTCCACTTCATTCTGCATGGTAAACAATTGAGATTGGCTACCTCTATCTCTCTGTTCTCTCTCTCTCTCTCTCTCAGCTTGTTGCAATCTGAGCTGTTCTGTGAGGTTCAGAGATACCTTAAGTAAAATGCTGTTACCCGATACTACAATAGTTTGCTATGGAACCTGCCTCTCTCAAAGTCAATCTCTTTGGCAATGTGAACCACATGGGCCTTGTATCCAGCTAGATATGTTAATTAGTTACCATTAAGACCCGCAACTCCATGCTATCTTGAAATAAAATGAACAGTTAAACCTGACAATCCTAACGCCTTCCTGTGAGGCTTGGAGATTATCAGTCTACAAAAAGTCATCATAGATGCTCATGCCATTTTCCACAAGTTTGAACTGTTATGTTTTATGCCTCAGAGATATACAGAACTGACACCAGTTTCGAAACAGAAGTTTCATTTGCAATGCTTTTAAAACGCCTGCAGCAGCCACAAGCATCCTGCTTGCTATTAAAAAGCAGTTGTTAACAGAAAGCAACCTAACACTAAAAGATATTTGAAAGTTGCTGTACCAATGAAATTAACAGTGAAAGAAGTTCAACAGTTTAGTTTATCATGCCAAATATTATCATGCCAAAAACCGAACTGACACAGATTCGCAATTGCCATTGGCGTGCAAAAACCGGACACCCAACAGCAGGTTGTTGGTGTAAAAGCATCAAGTCTTGGAATTATGGCAGAAAACATCACATTGAGTGCATTTGTTGGAAAAGGAAACAAGTTTCAGGTCAGAATTACAAAGAGCAAAAGCTGAATGCATCAAATGGAAAGCTGAATAAAAAGGGTGGGAAAAAAGACTCGAGTCACAGTCCGAAGGTGAACTGTCATTAAATGTCCTGGCTATTGCAGTGCAACAAATTGTTACTAGATTACTCCTTTATTGGATGGGCAGCCAGTGAAAATGGAGGTGGACACTGGAGCTGTAGTTGTGCTGGTACCAGAAACTTTTTACCAAGAGAAGCTTTGAAATATTGCCTTGAAACCCTCAAAGATAGTGTTTAAAACCTATACTGGAGAAGTGGTTCCATCGAGGGGCTGTATTGATGTAACCATGCAGTTGAAAGGATAGTCTGCATACTTGTTCTTACACATCATTAAAGGAAACTATCCAGCACTAATGGAAAGAACCTGGCCAGAAAAAAATCAGATAAAATTAGGCTGAGGTAAACTGCAAGGCTGTTTGGAGGAGTCCCACACTTTCAGGTGCGGCAGATAGTGCCAGCATTGCATGGCACCCAGGCTAACACTGCGAGGGTGGCGGCCACAGTGGAATGCCTGGGGCAGGAAATGGTAGCCATGGGTGGCAGGGTCTAAGCCATGGCTGAGTTGCTGAGGACCATGGCTGAGGGCCCTGGAAGCATGCTGGAGACACAGAAGGTCATGGCTGCAGGCTTCGAGAGCATGGCCCAGTGACAGCAGGCCGTCACTGAGGGGCTCCAGAGCTTGACTCAGTTATGGAGGGCTACCGCTGAGGTACTCCAGAGCTTGAGCCAGACTCACAAGGCTATCGCTAAGGGCCGGCACAACATGTTGCAGCCGCTGTTGGGCCTCTAAGACTGGCAGAGGCTTCTGGAGCTCACAACAGCTGCCCCGCCATCCCATGGAGTGTTCCGCGGGAGATTGAAGGGCTGGAGCCATACTAGGGCCTTCCACCCGAGAGACTCAAAAGTAAAGTTAAGGTTTACTTATTAGTCACAAACAAGACTTACATTAACACTGCAATGAAGTTACTGTGGAATTCCCCTAGTCACCACAGTCCGGCGCCTCTTTGGGTCAATGCACATCTTTCAGAATGTGGGGGAAACCGGAGCACCTGGAGGAAACCCACACAGACATGGGGAGAATGTGCAAACTCCACACAGACAGCGACCCAAGCCAAGAATCAAACCCTGTTCTATGGCACTGTGAAGCAGCAGTGCTAAGTAGTGTGCTATCGTGCCACCCCCAGCCATCCCAGACTCCAGCCATCCCCAGCTCTTCCGAATCCCTCCTTTCTGACACTGGTGCATCTCACAGGTAGCAGGTTAAACAGGGTGGCATCTAAAAGTCGGCTGGGGCCTTGCAGATCCCAGCCCTCTGGGGAACATTCACCAAGGGCATCACAGACTGTGGGGCATGGAACACAGCAGACCGCTCCAACACTGATACACATCCTGCGGAGTCACCTAGATGTAGCAGTATGCCACACAAGATTAAGAAGTCATAGGGTCACCAGGAGGTGAAGGCAATCACTGCCGTTAGTGATAGGGTAATATGCACTGTAAATAATCACTATAAAATGTTCTTGCAACCTACAGCTGTGACTCTTCTGTCTGTGATCCGCCTTGAACCCCGCTTGCACCCAAAGAGGCTCAAAGCCTCCTTCGGCGTGAGAGAGGCCCTGTGGCCCATCGAGTGTGCACCAACGATACCTATTGCCAAAGTCTTTCAGATCCCAGTGCAAAGCACCAGTGCCAGATTCCTGACTGCGGTGGTACTCCAAATGTTCATCTGAAAATGTGATTAGGGTTACGAGGTCACTAGCCCCCACCACTGACATGGGATTCAGTGGTCCAATCTCCTCTGCCCCAATCCCCGCTGGTCCCCCAAGCAGTGCCAGCAGTGTGGGCCCTCCAGGCCACCAGTGACAGACTGCCTGGGATGGCACCCTCATCACCCACTGGATTTTAGGACTGGCCATCCCAACAGCACTCCTCCACCCTCATATGATGGTGTCCCCAACTCCCACTCAGATATAGGGTCATAGGAATTAGAAGCAGAAGCAGGCAAATTCGAGCCTGCTTCTGATCAGATCATGGTTGGTGTCTCCCTGGTCTCAAATCCACCTCCCTATCAGTTCCCCAAACCACTTTACCCCTATTTTTATCAGAAATATATCTGTCTCCTTCTTGAAACCTTTTAATGATTCAGACTCCACTGCCCGATGAGGCAGAGGGTTCTTTAATTCACCACCCTCTGCAAGAAGTAGTTCCTCCTGATCTCAGTTTTAAATCTATCGCCTCTCAATCTGTGACAAGTAGTGTTCCTCAGGGATCAGTGCTGGGACCTTTGCTGTTTGTAATATATATAAATGATTTGGAGGAAAATGTAACTGGATTGGTTCGTACGTTTGCTGACGACACAAAGGTCGGTGGATTTGCGGATAGCGATGAGGACCATCAGAGGATACAGCAGGATATAGATCAGTTGGAGACTTGGGCGGAGAGATGGCAGATGGAGTTTAATCCGGACAAATGTGAGGTAATGCATTTTGGAAGGTCTAATACAGATAGGAAATATACAGTAAATGGCAGAACCCTTAAGAGTATTGCTAGGATAAGGGATCTGGATGTACAGGTACACAGGTCACTGAAAGTGGCAATGCAGGTGGAGAAGGTAGTCAAGAAGGCATATGGCATGCTTGGCTTCATCGGCCGGGGTATTAAAGAACAAAGAACAGTACAGCACAGGAAACAGGCCCTTCGGCCCTCCAAGCCTGTGCCGCTCCTTGGTCCAACTAGACCAATCGTTTGTATCCCTCCATTCCCAGGCTGCTCATGTGACTATCCAGGTAAGTCTTAAACGATGTCAGCGTGCCTGCCTCTACCACCCTACTTGGCAGCGCATTCCAGGCCCCCACCACCCTCTGTGTAAAAAACGTCCCTCTGATGTCTGAGTTATACTTCGCCCCTCTCAGCTTGAGCCCGTGACCCCTCGTGATCGTCACCTCCGACCTAGGAAAAAGCTTCCCACTGTTCACCCTATCTATACCCTTCATAATCTTGTACACCTCTATTAGATCTCCCCTCATTCTCCGTCTTTCCAAGGAGAACAACCCCAGTCTACCCAATCTCTCCTCATAGCTAAGACCCTCCATACCAGGTATTGAGTTTAAAAATTGGCAAGTCATGTTGCAGCTTTATAGAAGCTTAGTTAGGCCGCACTTGGAATATACTGTTCAATTCTGGTTGCCACACTGGTTACCAGAAGGATGTGGAGGCTTTGGAGAGGGTACAGAAAAGATTTACCAGGATGTTGCCTGGTATGGAGGGCATTAGCTATGAGGAGAGGTTGGAGAAACTTGGTTTGTTCTCACTGGAGCGACAGAGGTTGAGGGGAGACCTGATAGAAGTCTACAAGATTATGAGAGGTATGGACAGAGTGGATAGTCAGAAGCTTTTTCCCAGCGTGGAACAGTCAATTACTAGGGGGCATAGGTTTAAGGTGCGAGGGGCAAGGTTCAAAGGAGATGTACGAGGCAGATTTTCTACACAGAGAGTAGTGGGTGCCTGGAACTCGTTGCCGGGGGAAGTAGTGGAAGCGGATACGGTAGTGACTTTTAAAGGGCGTCTTGACAACTACATGAATAGGATGGGAATAGAGGGATATGATCCCCGGAAGGGTAGGGGATTTTAATTAAGTTGGGCAGCATGGTCAGTGCAGGCTTGGAGGGCCGAAGGGCCTGTTCCTTGGCTGTAATTTTCTTTGTTCTTTGTTCTCTTTGTTCTATACCTGTGGCCCCTTGTTCTATATTGCCCACAAGGGGAAACATTTGGTCTACGTTTACCTTATCAATCCCTTTTACTATTTTGTATGCTTCAATCAAATCCCCTCTCATCCTTCTAAACTCCAGCGAGTATAAGCCCAAGCTATCCTCATACATCAAACCTTTCATCGCCGGAATCAATCTGGTGAACCTCCTCTGAACTTCCTCCAGTGCCACCTCATCCTTCCCCAAATAAGGAGACCAAAACTGTTCACAATACTCCAAATGCGGTCTCACCAACACCCTATACAACTACAACAACACCTCTCTACTTTTATACTCCAGTCCTTTTGCAATAAATGCTAATTTATTGGGGCGGCACGGTAACGCAGTGGTTAGCACTGCTGCTTCACAGCTCCAGGGACCTGTGTTCTATTCCCGGCTTGGGCCACTGCCTGTGTGGAGTTTGCACATTCTCCTCGTGTCTGCGTGGGTTTCCTCCGGGTGCTCCGGTTTCCTCCCACAGTCCAAAGATGTGCGGGTTCGGTTGATTGGCCATGCTAAATTGCCCCTTAGTGTCCTGAGATGCATAGGTTAGAGGGATTAGCGGGTAAATATGTAGAGATATAGCGGTAGGGCCTGGGTGGGATTGTGGTCGGTGCAGACTCGATGGGCCGAATGGCCTCTTTCTGTGCTGTAGGGCTTCTATGGTTCTTCTATGAATATCCCATTTGCCTTTTTTATTACATGCTGCACCTATATAATGACTTTCTGTGATTCATGAACATGGACACCCAAATACCCCTGCTCAGATACATTTTGAATCTGCTTTCCATTTAGATAATAATTTGCCTATTTTTTCAGCCAAAATGCATAACCTATCACTTATCTACATTAAACTCCATCTGCCAAATTTAGACCTATCCACATCTGTCTGTAAAATCTTTATCTCATCTTCACTGCCTGCTTTCCCACCTATTTTATCATCTGCAAATTTTGCTATGTTACACTCTGTCCCTGCTTGCAGATCATTTATATAAATTGTAAATAGTCGAGGTCTGAGGACTGACCCTTGCGGCACCCCACTAGTCCCTGGGTAGTGTTCACAGACCTGCATGATATTCATCCAGTAATCACACATAATCTGGATGTTAAGGGAGTGGAAGCCCTTCTGATTGATACAGGGCACCCTTTGATCCTTTGGAGTTCTATTTGCAATGCTTTTAAAACATCTGCAGCAACCAAAAGATTCCTTGTGATTTTAGTTTCTGTTTTTCAGTCACCATCCCAAGGCTTAAATAACAGCACAGAGAACAGTTAACAGACACACATAGTCAAACACCCAACAATTGAGTAATTGAATACTTTGTGAACATCTTGCACCTTCTTCCCTTTAAATATCTGAGCCTTAACATCCTCATATCAACCAAGCCACCCAGGCTTGTTGTCAAGCAGGATTTGGAGCGGGTCACATGACCTCCTTCACTGCTTCATTTTACCTTAATTTAAACAGACAGTCCCCAAACATAACAAACTTATCAACTTTTTATTTATCATGGTAATGCAGCCAACATGCTCCAAGGAGGTGGGTCAGTTATTTCAATATTTCAGAGGTTGTGTGTATACATATTTCATGTTTAATGCTAACCACCTTAGTTTCCCAAGCCTAGGGAAATGCAATGGTTGAAGGAACGTAATCTGCTACATTGAAGAAGTGAGCGCTTTTTCCTCCTGGGCAGGAGAAACAGGAACACCCTTCCACTCACTCAGCAAACCTATAAACCACCCCTGTTAATGGATACCCCTGCTGATCACTGACCCTCATCCTCAATGATCACTGACCAACACATAAACATTGATCCTGCTCTTCCGATTATTACTGATCCTCCCATCTCTCTGCAAGAAATCCTGTCTTCATCTACCAATGACCTAAACCATGCAGTAACCACGCACCTCACCATCTTTACCCTGAGCAGCACCAAGCTACCTGTTCCCCCGGAAGCATTCCCTGTTGAACAGGAAACAAACCTGTCAAAGGGGTTGACTTCTTAGACAGGAAACTGGTGGAACAAAAAAAATCACACACATCATGGAGTTAAATCTCCACGGGTTCAACTCGAATTTACTGCCCAAAACACTCTCTGAAATAAGTATTCTAAAATGTAATGACACAAAGCTGACGTTAGGACCTTGACAATAAGGGAGAAAGAGTTTAAATGTTATAGCTTTCAAATTTGGTAAACAGTATGACTATCCCAATAATGTGGCATTCCAAAATCTGTAAAAAAAAACATGATGTTCTGTCATTGTTGTTTCATTTGTTCTAATATAAAATACAGCAGCTTGATTGAGATTAGTGATCAACAACAAAACTTTTACTGAACTCTACAACAACACTGACAATAATGGAACAACATCTCGATAAAAAGTGATCATCACCTTGTGCATATGGTTTGGGATTCGTTTTTTTGGTAATTGATTTCATCTTCATTGCAAGCATGTTGTGCTTCTTTAAAAGGAATGAAGATACTCCAGTCACCAAGGACCATTAATGTAATTAAAAACATTTTTATTATTTTGCTTTGGCACCTAGGAATTCTATGAAACATCATATTGTATCCCTTCACCGAGTGGTTTGCCATGTGTTTACTATGAAAGTAACTAAGTGACAATTAATTCACTTTAAATATAACCTCTCACGGGCCAAACTTCATTATGCAATAACTCTCCTTACGGCCCAGCAATTTGATTATTGTTCAGTTGTCTTTGAATGTTGCTTTTGTCTCTTCATTACTGATCATTCATGTAGAATTGTGCTAAAATTCCCATTTGAATGGCATCTATTCTCTAAGTGTTACATCCTCAGACTGCCTGATAGGTGTAAGATCTCATAGACTAAACAAGAAACAAAAGATATATTTCATGCAGGCTTATGTTTGCACTAATGGACGGAATACTGAGCTTGAATGTTTTGAGACTGATGGTTTTCAGTTAGAGTCAATTGGCAAGGTGCCCACGTATTTTAAGTGCTGATAGGCAATTTGTTCTTTTGTGAGAATGGGAAATCTGGCTGAGGGTACAGGTAAAGAGGAGGGCTTGACCATTGGGCAGGATGACAGAGAGTATTAATAAATATATAATAAACAAAGGGCAGAAAGCGCAACAAAGGACTTACTGAAGCTAAAATACTGGCAAATAAAGTGTTTTTTATTCTTGGTTTATCCGATTCCAGTGATCACCTTAAGGTCAAATTGCATCTGTCAAGGGAGCACAAGCTGAGCTTCGTAGAATTTTTGTTATCAAGAGTGTTATCAGTTATGGAACCAAGACAGATAGATAGAAATAAGATGCAAATCAGGCATGAACTAACTGAATATCGGTATATGCTTGAGGGACTGAATAGCTTACTTCTGTTCCTATGTTCTTATATCAGATAATGGGCAGGACTTTCTGGTTGCGCTCACCCCAAAACCGGAAAATCCCACCTGAGATCAACGGACCTCTGCATGGTCTTCCCCCTGAAGGAGACGGGAAAATTCCCCCCAATGTTTCAGTTCTGCAGTGTCAGCTGGTTTATGCTCTTGACAGATGTTGCCTGCTGAGTGTCTCTGGTGTTTTTTCCTGTTTTTCAGATTTCCAGCATCTGCAGCAGTTTGATTTTTGTTCAATCTTTCAAATGATGGTTGTTCTGGATATTTCCCACTCTGTATGTTTGGATGGGCTTTAGCTGGTCCTGACTTGCATACGAGCCTCCCTCACTAATTTCCAACAGGATTACAGCCTGCCGAAATAGGGGGTTGAAAAATAACACCGACCAAAACCCACATGAAAAGTTGGTGGTAAATAACTTGATGAACGTTTGCAATTGCTCGTACCCTTTTCATTCTGCAAACCCAAATAATGCAGAAATCTAAATCAGGCTGCATAGGATCATTTATCATATAGCAAAAGTATATCGCCGCTCCTTCGCAGTCGCTGAGTCAAAATCCTGGAATTCCCTCCCTAATGGCATTGTGGGTCAACTCATAGCACGTTGACTGCAGAATTTCAAGAAGGCAGCTCACCACCACCTTCTCAAGGGTAACTAGGGATGGACAATAAATGCTGGTCAGCCAGTGGTGCCCATGTCCCACGAATGAGTAAAAAAAGAATCTCACCATAATTTCTACACTTTCAGATTTAAATAGTTTTGCAATTCTATGTTGCATTTTAAAAACTTTCCTGTAAGGAACCCTGGTGATTTGGGACATTAATGCAAATTGATTTTGATTTGATTTATTATTGTCACATGAATTAACATATCGTGAAAAGTTTGGATTCTTGCGCGCTATACAGACAAAACATAGGTTCATAGAGAAGGAAACAAGAGAGTGCAGAATGTAGTGTTACAGTCATAGCTAGTGTGCAGAGAAAGATCAGCTTAATGCAAGGTAAGTCCATTAAAAGTTTGACAGCAGCAGGGAAGAAGCTGTTCTTGAGTCGGTTGGTACGTGACCTGACTTTTGTATCTTTTTCCCGACGGAAGAAGGTGGAAGAGAGAATGTCCGGGGTGTGTGGAGGCCTTAATTATGCTGGCAGCGGGAAGTGTAGACAATGGATGGGAGGCTGGTTTGCGTGATGGATTAGGCTACATTCATGACCTTTTGTAGTTCCTTGCGGTCTTGGGCAGAGCAGGAGCCATACCAAGCTGAAATACAACCAGAAAGAATGCTTTCTATGGTGCATTTGTCGTAGCTGACATGCCAAATTTCCTTAGTCTTCTGAGAAAGTAGAGGCGTCAGTGGGCTTTCTTAACTATAGTGTCGACATGGGAGCATCAGGACAGGTTGTTGGTGATCTGGACACCTAAAAACTTGAAGCTCTCAACCCTTTCTACTTTGTCCCCATTGATATAGACAGGGGCCTGTTCTCCTTTACGCTTCCTGAAGTCAATGACAATCTCCTTCATTTTGTTGACATTGAGGGAGAGATTATTGTTGCCGTACCAGTTCACCAGATTCTCTATCTCATTCCTGTACTCTGTCTCGTCATTGTTTGAATCCGACCCACTACGGTGGTGTCGTCAGCAAACTTGAAAATCGAATTGGAGGGGAATTTGGCCACACGGTCATAGGTGTATAAGGAGTATAGTACGGGGCTGAGAACACAGCCTTGTGGGGCACCGGTGTTGAGGATGATTGAGGGACATTAAAGAAATGTCCTTTACTGGCCTTAGAATTGATCAGTATATAACATAACTATATTGATAAAATGCAAATTAGGAATACAAGGATCAATAACTGTAGGTATATAACAAAAAGCATTAATTAATTGGAAGTGAATGTTATATGTGCATAGTTAAAGCAAAGACAATAACATGAAGGAATGGACAAATAAAAAGTAAATACAAATGGATAAAGTACAGATAACATTAAAAGAACCTCAAGAGATTAATGTAAAAATAAATTAACCTTAAGTCCAAGCTCCACAGAAGGTACAAATGGCCAACCATAATCCCAAGGAGGCATGCTTGCAACTTCAATACACCATAAAGTTTCTTCTGTTGTTCAGCTTTGCATGAAGATTATCTTCAATCAGGTAAATGCTTTCATATTATGAATTACATCTGTTTTATTTGCATTTTCGTCAATTCATTACACTCCAGTGATTTGACAAAATACCAAAAATGTTCTCTATATAGTCAAGGCTAAATCTCATGGGAAATATAATAGAGATTAATCCAACATTAGAGTAAGGTTTTGAAGCAATCTTCCAGAAATGGCCTAAGGTTTGTGGTTGTTTTTCTACATTGTTCCTTTCCCCTCAATATTTTCAATGACTGGAACGATCCAAGGTTCAAAATGTTTTTATAGATATCTGTATGATTAATTCTGACATCCTCGGTAAGTAGCTAATTAGAGATTAAAAACATAAATGCTGGAAATGCTCAGCAGGTCAAGCAACATCTGTGGTGAGAGAAAAAACAGAGTTAATGGGAGGAATTTTAACCCTCTTAATCCCCCACAAAAATGGGTGGATTGGGAGCAAGTGAAGGTAGGGTTGCTGGTTATCGTGCAACCCAGCTCTTCATGTTAACATCCTGGTTCAGTACAGGCATGCTTGAATTTGGAAAGAAATTTAATCATCAAATTTAGGCATTTTATTATTGCACGTGGGTGGGTAGTTAATGGTGCAATTAACACCATTAAGGCATATCAATGAAGTACTTGCTAGTTAATTTAAACTTCGATCCAAATTTAACTTGTGTAACATGGGTTTCCCAGGACTTGAGAAACTGAACAAGGAAACAGAGGTGAGTCTGAGCAACCACTCAAGTGATTGTTTAACTTGTCATTGTGTCATCTGAATAAAAACTCACTTATTCCAACTGTTATCTCAGTTCCCTCTGGCAATGTTTGGCAGAGTATGCTTGTGTTGATACAGCTTTGCACAACCTTAGAGGCTGACTGACAAGATTGGAATGGGATGCACTTTCAATCTGTTTGACAACATATCAGAAGAGGAAGACTATCACCATTCATGGCAACAATGACATTCTGTGGTGTTATCAGTCCATGCACAGGACAGACAGGGACAGGTAGTGAGAGGTGAACAGAATGGAAGTTTTGAGGAGGGAAGTGTACAGTTGGGAGACATACCCGAGAAAGATGTGTGTAGGAGGGAGGCTCATAGGAGAAATGTGGAGGCTGTAAAAGATGCAATGTGGTTCACAAGGTTTCCAGCAGATATTCAGCTTCATTGAACACTCGGAAGAGTAGTGTTATTGCAGATTGTGGTCATGTCAGGTGGTGGAAGCATCTACAGCTTTCTAGGGGAAGACCTGCTCCCTGCTGGATCAGATGGCTATGTATCATCAATGGCTGCGAAAGTGACAACTACCTTCAAATTCTCCACTTACAGGTTCTCCTAGTGCTGACACCATATGAGCTTTAGAACCCTGAGGCCTTGCCAAAGACTGCTCCACCAGCAACTCTGCAGATCCAGGAGATGAGACCACTTGCTGAGCTCTGTCTAAGGGGGGACTAGGAGTAGGGGGGACTGGGGGTAGGGAGGACTGGGGGTAGGGGGGCTGGTGGGCAGGAATTGGAACTGTGGCAACAAGTGAGAAGTTGGAGCATTTTGAGTGGAATCCTCACTCCCATGACTCCTTTGCTGTCATCTCTCATCTCGTAGACCAGGGGTCTCCAAACTACGGCCCGCGGGCCACATCTGGCTGGAAGTTTGGAGACCGCTGTAGTAGACCAATGAAGCATTGCAGGACCACAGATAGGGTAATGTTCATATCCAGAGCCCCTGCATTCCTGTGGTCCTGTTCTGAATGAGAGCAGTGTTTGAAGCTCAATTGAGGTTTAGCAGTTGCTCCAATACAGTTATTCTCATTTCCTTGTACTATCAATCCACTGGTGATTAAGTTGGACTCTTCTATGCTCTCTGTTATTGTGGAATGTGAGCGAGTGTGCGTGTGTCAGCACCTGCTGAAATTGCTAATGAACTTCTAGCATTTTGCTTCTCAATGATAGCCCCCAGGGTTCAGCGTCTATTTTGAGCTGAGCGGAGTTTGAAAAGTATTGATTCCTGACAGGGTGACTCTACAGCTCTCCCTACCATCAATGTTTGCTTGTGCAATGAATCCAAGGACCTTACAGCAGTGCCACAAGACGTCTAATGACCTCACATGAATGCTAAAGGTCAATAAATGCATCTTCACACATCTCCTACCCTCCCCAACTTCTCACGCTGCACACTTTCAATAAATACTTCCTGGCATTAGGCCCAACATCGAGATATTCCATCTCACTCACAAATACTTACCAAGTCTATTTCATACCCACCTCTGCCTCCACGTATCTCCAGCTACCTGTCTAATATCCAGTTTTTGCTGCCTCTGCATACCTCCAGCTACTAGTCTCGTACCCACCTCCTGCTATTTCTGCATTTCTCCAACTACCAGTCTCATACCACCCCTTGCTGCCAATGCATACCTCCAACTACCAGTCTCATGCCCACCTCTCACTGCCACCACGTTCCTTCAGCTATTCAGTTGTGGCAGGTGCTTCACCCAAGCACAGTGCGACACAATTATTGCTGTTCTTCTTTCTATTTTGAAGGACATGTGGCACAAAACAACAATAGCAAATTGTATTTATATGGAACCGTTAACATAATAATACATCTCAAGACACTTCATTGAAGAGCTATAATGTAACACTGGAACATGTAAGGTGATATGCAGCTAAAGACATGAATATCAATGGGAGAGCAAATAAAATTGGAGATACACAAGAGGCCAGAATTGGCTAAGCACAGATATCTCACAGCATAGTGGGCCTGAAGGACATTACAGAGACTGGGGGGGAGTGAGGCTATAGAGGGATTTTTAAAAATTATTTCATGAGATGTGAGCATCACTGGCTAGGCCAGCAATTGTTGCCAATCCCTAATTGCCCTTGAGAAGGTGCTGGGGAGCTCCCTTTTTGAACAACTAGAGTCCACCTACTAAATTTGAAAACAAAGACGAGAACATTAAAACCAAGGTGTACTTAACCAAGAGCCAGTGCAGGTAAACTAGAACAGGGATAATGGGTGAATGAGCCTCAGAGTGAGTAAGCACATAGGTTGCAGAAATTTGAATGACCCCAAATTTATGGAAGGAAGATTGTGGGGAGACCAGTTTTGAGCATTGTAGAATAGTCAAGTCGAGATGTAACAACGGGTTTCAGGAGCAAATCAGCTGAGGTGGGGAGTGGAATTGGGCAGTGTAAAAGCCATGGCATGGTTTGGTGGTCGAAAATTCATTGAGCAGTCAACTATGACGCCAAATATGTGAACAATCTGGTTCAGCCTCAGACAGTTGCAAGGCAGTGGGATGGAATCAAAAGCTAATGAATAGAGTTTGCAATGGCTTTGGTTTTCCCAATATTTAATTGGGGAAAATTTCTGTTTGAACAGGAATGGAAGTTTGATAAGTAGTATGATAATTAGCAACAGTGGAGGGTAGAAGAGAGGATGTGCTGATAGAGTTGGATGTCATCAACAGACACGAGCAAATTCAGACTGTGTTTTTGATGATGTTGCTGAGTGGCAGAATATCAATGAGAAACAGATTGAAGACACCAGAGGTAATGGAGTGGGAATGGGGAGAGAAGCTTTTATGGATGATACTCTGGCTAAGATTAGTTAGGAATGAAACCAGGTGAGTGCAGCCCCACACAGCTGAATGGTGATGGAGAGGCGTTAGAGAAGAATGTTGTGGTCAACCATTTCAAAAACTGCAGACAGGTTGAGAAGGTTGAGGAGGGATATTTTGCCTTTCTTACTATCAATTCAGATTTCATTTGTCACATTGAAAAGGATTGTTGTGGGAAATTCACCACTTCGGATTCAGACTTGGACATTCAACAAAACAGTTCTATTCGGACAAAGCTTTGGGAGAAGCACTGGTACTCCGCAGTACTGGCAGCTACCTTCTCAACTACACAATGGTAGTTGAGCATCTTTTATACTTTTTAGATAATAGACAGTACGGACATTAGCCGTTAGCACATCGTTACAAGTTAAGTAGACAGATACGGACATCGACAGTTAACACATCGTTACAAGCAGACAGATACGGACATTGACAGTTAACACATCATTGTACATAGAGTGGATACATTTATGCAGTTATGTCCTCTATCAATGACTGGTTTCGATATATACATTTATGCATTTATGTCCCCATCAGTGGCTGATCTTGTTATCAAACTCATTGTTCTGGGTCTGCTCTTATCTCAAGTCTTAAGGTGCCTCAAGGTCTGACCAGTTTCCTGCAGCAATTTAGACACTACAGGTTTTAACTCTTTGTGTAACTGTCTGTACCCAAAGTCAGTGCCTCTTAATGTCCCTTCCCAGAGTCCATTTTGTGTGCCAGGTAACCATTTTGTGTCTATCACTTTGATTTCACCATAACAGGATATTTTCTGTACAGTGGCAAGAGTGGAAACCTGATTGGAGAAATTCAAAATGGAGATTGGAGTAAGATCGGCACAATTTGCAAGGCAACAACATGGCCAAAAACTTTGGAGAGGGGATGTTAGTTTACAAGGCTGATGTGGTCAAATTTTGGTTTCTTGAGAGGCTGAAGATGGCACTGTAAAAGGAGCAAAAGAGGGACTGTACCTGGAGATGGAGAATCGTTAAATATGTCAAATAACAAGGGGGCTCCAGACAGAATTTCGGTGGTTAGCAATTTAATGATAATATGGTCAAAGAAGCATGAAGGGGTGTCTCATGGATAGGATGAGCTTGGGAGGGCATGGGGTGACATTAAAGAGAAATTAAAGAAAGATGCAAATCCAGGACTCGGGGAGGTCCAATGGGTGAAAGGAAATTAGGGAAGTAGCATAGGCAGCTGATTGGATGGTCGCAGTCTTGGTGAAGATGGAGGAGATGGGAATAGGTTTATATTAGAGACAAAGAGCCAAGAATTATCTTAAAATTCTTTGTCGATAGTGGGCAGTTTTAGCAGATGAGAGCAGGGCCTGATAATGTTTTAAGTGATCCATTCAATGCAGTCTAACGGCGAATGGCTGAATCATTTCCATTCAAGCCTGCATCCGTCGGACTTAAGAAAATGGAGATGAGTGTCATACCAGGGAGAATAGACAGGGTGAAAGAGAGGTGGCTAAGGTTTCCAGGTGGAGGTGAGAGTGTGGTCAAGCAGATTAGTAGCTGCAGAAATGTTATGGTAAACAGAGGGCCAAAATATAGCAGATTGAGATTTTTGTGAATTGGGGGTTAGCTTTTTTCCCATGGATTGTTACAGAAGGAAGTAGAGTTGGGACTTGGAAGTGGGATATGGGTGGTGAGTGATACAAGGAAATGATTAGAGAAGGCTTTATCTGAAATTGATATGATGGGCAAGGTCAAGGGATGGATTGGGGAGTTTCAATGGGGGAAGAGATTAAAGGGGGCAGTGACCTCAGAGGAGAGAGGACATGATGAATGAAGTTGCAGGCTATAATCACTAAGGATGAGAAGTTGCTCAGTGCAGAGGCTGAGGGAGTAAAGCAGTGAAGGAATCAGAGTGAGTTTTTAATGCTAATTTTCAAATGAGAGGTGGATGTGGTGAAGTAAGGTGAACTACTTGAAGGCAGAAAGTGCAGGAGGAGTAAGGGATAATCCAAGCTGTGATCTGGTGATAAGAAGTACACCACTACCAAGATGGTGTTGGCAGGGCAAATAATGCAAGGTATAGCCAGGTCTGGAGACTTCATTTAGGGGACAGCTGTTATCCCTCAGCCAGGTTTTGTGAAGGCTGTGTTGTGGGTACAATCATCCACAGCAAGTTGATGCATGGCAAAGGCCTTTTCATAAGTGAACAGAGATACAAATAGGAGTAATGAGGGCTAATCCACTGAGTCCATAGGGTCAGCAGTGGGAGGCGTGGTTTGGACAGGAAGGAGATAAGTGATTTTGATTTGATTTATTATTGTCGCATGTATTAACATACAGTGAAAAGTATTGATTCTTGCACGCTATACAGACAAAGCATACCGTTCATAGAGAAGGAAACAAGGGTGTGCAGAATGTAGTGTTACAGTCATAGCTAGGGTGTAGAGAACGATCAACTTAATACAAAATAAGCCCATTAAAAGTCTGACAGCAGCAGGGAAGAAGCTGTTCTTGAGTCGGTTAGTACATGTTCTCAGACTTTTGCATATTTTTCCCAACGGAAGAAGGTAGAAAAGAGAATGTCCGGGGTGCGTGGGGTCCTTAATTATGCTGGCTGTTTTGCCGAGGCAGCGGGAAGTGCAGACAGAGCCAATGGATGGGAAGCTGGTTTGCATGATGGATTGGGCTACATTCACGACCTTTTGTAGTTCCTTGCAGTCTTGGACAGAGCAGGAGCCATACCAAGCTGTGATACAACCAGAAAGAATGTTTTCTATGGTGCATCTAAAAGTTAGTGAGAGTCGTAGCTGACATACCAAATTTCTTAGTCTTCTGAGTAGAGGCGTTGGTGCGCTTTCTTAATTATAGTGTCAGCATGGGGGGACCGGGACAGGTTGTTGGTGATCTGGACACCTAAAAACATGAAGCTCTCTGCCATTTCCACTTCGTCCCCGTTGATGTAGACAGGGGCATGTTCTCCTTTACACTTCCTGAAGTCAATGACAATCTCCTTCGATTTGTTGACATTGAGGGAGAGATTATTGTCGCCGCACCAGTTCACCAGATTCTCTATCTCATTCCTGTACTCTGTCTTGTCATTGTTTGAATCCGACCCACTACGATGGTGCCATCAGCAAACTTGAAAATCAAATTGGAGGGGAATTTGGCCACACAGTTATAGGTGTATAAGGAGTATAGCAGGGGGCTGAGAACACAGCCTTGTGGGGCACCGGTGTTCAAGACGATCATGGAGGAGGTGTTGTTACCTTTCCTTACTGATTCTGGTCTGTGAGTTAGGAAGTTCAGGATCCAGTCGCAGAGGGAGGTGCCGAGGCTCAGGCCATCGAGTTTGGAGATGAGTTTCATGGGAATAATGGTGTTGAAGGCTGAACTGTAGTCAATAAATAGGAGACTAACATAGGTGTCCTTGTTATCTTGGTGTTCCAGGGTTGAGTGCAGGGCCAGGGAGATAGCATCTGCTGTGGACCTGTTGCGGCGATAGGCAAACTGTAGTGGACCAAGGCAGTCCGGAAGGCTGGAATTGATTCGTGCCACGCCTAGCCTTTCGAAGAACTTCATCATGATGGATATCAGCCGATAGTTATTAAGGCACACTGCTTGACTTTTCTTATGTACCAGGATGATGGTCGTTTTCTTGAAGCAGATAGGGACCTCAGATTGTTGTAAAGAGAGGTTGAAGATGTCTGCGAATACTCCCGCCGGCTGATCCGCACAGGATCTGAGTGCTCGTCCGAGTACCCCATTCGGGCCAGAATGAGAGGACCCCCCAGCAGAAGTACAGTGTTGGCAGTTCGGTGAGAGTAGGATAGTGCAATTCGACACAATAGAAGAGAGCAGCAGAAGCATTGAAGGACAAGGATGTCGGCATTGCCTGAGCCCTATGGAAAATCTGGTTCCCCACATCACTTGGCCAGGTCTGACAGGGCCCATGTCATCTGAGATTGCTGGCAACATTGAGAATGACAGTATGTTCCTGCCTAATGTCCACCTAACATCCAGCTAAAATCCCACCCCTACTACCTTCCGCAGGAGTTCGCCTTAGTTATCCTGATGGCAGTTTACATCCCACCCCATGCAGATGTGAAGATCTCGCTGGCTATGAATAGCCTTGAGACGAAACATCCTGAGGCCTTGTTCACCGTGGCCGGGGACTTCAATCAGGCCAAGCTCACGTGTTGGTGGTTCTACCAAGTTACCACCAACACATCTCATGTTCCACTAGAGGCCCAAACATCCGAGACCACTGCTACACAAATATCAAAAGTGTTTACCGCTCTATTGCCCGTCCACAATTTGGCAGATCAGACCACAAGGCGGTGCTCCTGCTCCCGGCTTACAAGCAAAAACTGAAGCGGGAGAATCCATCAAAGAAAGTCGTGCAATGTTAGTCTGAGGATTCGAATGAGCTCCTACGGGATTGCTTGGAGTCAGTGGACTGGTCAGTATTTAGAAACTCTGCGACCAGCCTGAATGAGTACGCCACTACAGTAACTGAGTTCACAAGTAAAGGTGTAGAAGACTGCCAAAAAAGCAAATCCGTGTGTTCCCTAACTGGATACCATGGATGAACAGGGATATCCACTGCTTGCTGAAGTCCAGGTCTGAGGTGTTCAAGTCAGGCGACACTGACCTATACAAGAAAGCCAGACACGATCTAAGGAGATCCATCAAAGATGCCAAAAGACAATACCGGACCAAGCAAGAGTCCCAGGCTAGCCATATCGACCCCCACCGACTATGGCAAGCTCTGCGAGACATAACCAGCTACAAGATGAAAGCATGTAAAATCGCCGGCTCCAGCACACCCCTCCCTGATGAGCTCAATGCATTCTATGCCCGTTTTGAGCAAGAGGTCAGCGAGATCATGCCCTCCATCCTGGAAGCCCTGGATGAACCTGTATCTGGGGTCACCATTGCAGATGTCAGAGCAGCTTTCTCGAAGGTCAATCCATGGAAAATGACTGGCCCGGATGGGGTATCCAGACGAGCACTCAGATCCTGTGCGGATCAGCTGGCGGGGGTATTCGCAGACATCTTCAACCTCTCTTTACAACAAGCTGAGGTCCCTATCTGCTTCAAGAAAACGACTATCATCTGATACCTAAGAAAAACCAAGCAGTGTGCCTTAATAACTATCGGCCAGTGGCTCTGACATCCATCATGATGAACTGCTTCGAAAGGCGAGGCATGGCACAAATCAATTCCAGCCTCCCGGGCTACCTGGATCCACTACAATTTGCCTATCGCCGCAACAGATCCACAGCAGACGCCATCTCCCTGGCCCTGCACTCAACCCTGGAACACCTAGATAACAAAGACACCTATGTCAGACTCCTATTTATTGACTACAGCTCAGCCTTCAACACCATTATTCCCACGAAACGCATCTCTAAACTCCGTGGCCTGGGCCTCGGCACCTCCCTCTGCGACTGGATCCTGAACTTCCTAGATCATAGACCAGAATCAGTAAGGATAGGCAACGATCATCCTCAACACCGGTGGCCCACAAGGCTGTCTTCTCAGCCCCCTACTATACTCTTTATACACCTATAACTGTGTGGCCAAATTCCCCTCCAATTCGGTTTTCAAGTTTGCTGATAACACCATCGTAGTGGGTCGGATCTCAAACAATGACGAGACAGAGTACAGGAATGAGATAGAGAATCTGGTGAACTGGTGCGGCAACAATAATCTCTCCCTCAATGTCAACAAAATGAAGGAGATTGTCATTGACTTCAGGAAGCGTAAAGGAGAACATGCCCCTATCTACATCAACGGGGACAAATTGAAAGGGTCGAGAGCTTCAAGTTTTTAGGGGTCCAGATCACCAACAACCTGTCCTGGTCCCCCCATGCCGACACTATAGTTAAGAAAGCCCACCAACACCTCTACTTTCTCAGAAGACAAAGGAAATTTGGCATGTCAGCTGCACTCTCACCAACTTTTAGACACACCATAGAAAGCATTCTTTCTGGTTGTATCACAGCTTGGCATGGCTCCTGCTCTGTCTAAGACTGCAAGGAACTACAAAAGGTCGTGAATGTAGTCCAATCCATCACGCAAACCAGCTTCCCATCCATTGACTCTGTCTGTACTTCCCGCTGCCTCGGCAAAACAGCCAGCATAATTAAGGACACCACGCAACCCGGACATTCTCTTTTCCACCTTCTTCCGTTGGGAAAAATATGCAAAAGTCTGAGAACATGTACCAACCGACTCAAGAACAGTTTCTTCTCTGCTGCTGTCAGACTTTTTAATGGACTTATTTTGTATTAAGTTGATCTTTCTCTGCACCCTAGCTATGACTGTAACACTACATTCTGCACTCTCTCGTTTCCTTCTCTATGAACGGTATGTCTGTATAGCATGTAAGAAAAAATACTTTTCACTGTATGTTAATATATGTGACAATAATAAATCTAATCTAATCTAATCATATTCATGCTGCCATTCTAATGAACAAGCAGCAGATGATGTGCCTGTGGGCCTCCTGCTTCCCATCCTAATTCCTTCCCCTCACATCAAATTTCCCCTCCTGGGTTCCTGCTTTTGGACACCCAAGAACTGCTGCCTGCCCACAACATCTCCAGCAGCCTCACGAGGCAGAGAGAAAACAAGAACATAGTGTTAATGAAAAGGTTACTTCATCTGACATTTGCCACCACCAGCAGTTACCTGCACTGCATGTACCTTAGAGGCAAATATAGAGTTGATATTAGCACATAGTGGGTCATTGAACACAGTCGAGTGACCTGTAGGTGGGTAAAGGGTAATTGATAGTCCATGTACCAGCTCACTGGAGGATGACACAGTCGATAAGCTCTGCTACAGGGGGCTCAAGGTGAGGACGTTGACGGGGCAGCAACCAGGAAAATGCTGACAAGGATACACAGAGAGGCCTGCTGGATAGCCCCCTGTCATTGTCAAGGTGCAAAGAAGAGTCCAATTCCAATTTATAGAGGGCAACGCACAGATCTTGCCTCTCTCTGCAGCCTCAGCTCCATCCCCTGCTGGCCCCAGCCATACTGAAACTTTGTGTAGACAAGTCACTGACTTCAATGCACTTCCTGTGAGGATGCAGCAAACTCTCTGCCAAAAAGTGCTGTCAAGAGGCACTTACTCAACAATAACCTGCTCACAGTTGCTCTATTTGGGTTCCACCAGGGTCACTCAGCTTCTGACCTCAATACACCCTTAGTCCAAAAGTGGACAAAAAAGTTGAATTCAAGAGGTGAGATGAGAATTCCTGCCCTTTACATCAAGGACACTTATGACCAAGTGTGGCATCACAGAGTCCTCATAAAATGGGAGCCAATGTGAATCGGGGGGAAAGCTCTCCACTGGTTGAAGTCATACCTGGCACAAAGAAAGATGGTTGTGATGATTGGAGGTCAATCATTTCAGCTGCAGGACATCGCTGCAGGAGTTCCTCAGGATAATGTCCGAGGTTCAACTATCTTCAGCTGTTTCATCAATGACCTTCCTTCCATCCCAAGTGGGCATGTTCGCTGATGATTGTACAATGTTCAGCACCATTCATGACTCCTGCTGAAGAGGTGCATGCCCATATGCAGCAATACCTGGACAACATCCAGGCTTGGGCTGACAACTGGCAAATAACATCCATGCCACACAATTACCATTGCAAACAAGAGAGAATCCAATCATCCCCGCATGACATTAAATGGCATCACCATCACTGAATTCCCCACTATTAACATCCTGAGGGTTACCATTGAGCAGAAACTGAACTAGACTAACCATATAAATACTGCAGCTACAAAACCAAGTCAGAAACTGGGAATTCTGTGGGAGTAACTCACCTCCTGACTCCCCAAAGCCTGTCCACCATTTACAAGGCACAAGTCAGGAATGTGATGGAATACCCTCCACTTATCTGGACAAGAGCAACTCCAATAACATTCAAGAAGCTCAACACCATCCAGGACAAATCAGCCCGCTTGATTGCTATTCCTTGCACCACTTCCAACATTCACACCTTCGACCACCGACACAGTGTCAGCAGTGTGTACCATATACAAAAAACACTGCTGCAACTCACCAAGGCTTCTGTAATTGACAGCACCTTCCAACATGTGACTTCTACTACCTAGAAGGATAAGGATGGCAGATACATGGGAACACCACCACTTACAAGTCCCCCTCCAAAGCACACACTATCCTGATTTGGCCGTTGCTTCACTATCATTGGGTCAAAATCCTGGGATCCCCTCCCTGTGGGGCTACCTACATCATATGGATGGCAGTAGTTCAAGAAGGCAGCTCACCAACACCACCTCAAGGGCTATCAGGGATGGGAATAAAAATCATAGAATCATAGAAACCCTACAGTGCAGAAGGAGGCCATTCGGCCCATCGAGTCTGCACCGACCACAATCCCACCCAGGCCCTACCCCTACATGTTGGCATAGCCAGCAACGCCCATGTCCGTTGAATTTTTTTTAAATTACAGATTCGGGAGTGTAGAAGAGTAAAATCTCCATTGTTTCAAAATGACATTTTGCTTGTTCCTGAGAGAAGAACTAACAACCAAAGTAATTAAATCCATCTAATTTTAAATGATGGGACACTGGGGTTTAATTTCCTGTGTACCATTTTCAGCATGCTGTTTAATTTTCCCTTTGCTGTTTTAAACCAATTTTTAATCTGTTTATTTAAACCTCACTGGGGATTAGATGGTGTAGTGAACTAAGTTTGTCCTTTCAACCTTTTTAGTAAAATTAGCAGACAGGAACTTTAGTTCCATTATTCTTTACAGCACTTTATTTTCCTGTTGTACAACTCTATATTGTTATGTTCATTCCAATTCTCATATCTATGTATAAAATACTCCATAAGAGTTAACTATTTAACAAATCCTAAAACCGGTATGAAATCCATTATATATATTCACTTTTCTATATTCTTTGTTTTTCTACTGAAGGTAGACAATCTTTAAATCTGTTTCTGACATCATCTGACAGAACATGGTGTTGAGAGTGCTGGAAGATCCAGAACAATTTGAATCACGTGCATCAACCTCTGTGCCTGACTTTCTGAATTGTGCTCCCATTGAGAAAGGCTGTAAAACTGAGATTGCTGCTTTGCAAAAATGTTTTTTCTGCTGTAAAGTGCATATTCCTTTTTCTGCATAAAGCCAAAAATTGCTCACTTTTCTGTGATGTTTCAACTGGAGGTTGAATTTTCCAAAAAAAATGTTGAAATATCAAGTTCGGACTGAAAATTGGCATACTTCTCTCCAGAAACACAGCCAGGTTTTCTGACCAAGTCTTCTAACACTCTGTCAAAAATAAATCGAGGAGCATGATTTCTGCTGTCACTCTGGCAGGGCAGGGCCAGATAGAGCCGGCAAGGCTCCATAGAGAAAGGATCTTAAACAGAGATCTTGCCAGCACAAATCCTATTATGGCCCTTTCGCAAGATTTAATGGCCATAGTGGGATTTGAACCTGCGGCAAATGGGCTCGGTAAATCTCGCCCTGGGTTTCATACCATGGTGTGGCACGGTGGCACAGTGGTTAGCACTGCTGCCTCACAGCCGGATTCGATTCCCGGCTTGGGTCACTGTCTATGTGGAGTTTGCACATTCTCTCTGTTGTTTGCGTGGGAAGTTTCCTCCAGGTGCTCCGTTTTCCTCCCACAGTCCAAAGATTTGCAGGTTAGGTTAATTGGCCGTCCTAAATTCTCTCTCAGTATACGCAAACAGGTACCGGAGTGGGGATTTTCACAGTATCTTCATTACAGTGTGAATGTAAGCCTACTTGTGACACTAATAAAAAAACTTTTTTAAAAACCCTGCTACTTCCAGTTTTAAATCCTTCCACTGAGAAACTATCTACTACAATGTCTACCTGTACCGTTAATTAGCTTGACAACTCTCACTATCTACGCCTAATGTACTGGTATTTTTTTGAAAATGATTGTAATGTATCTGTTTGGAAGAAGTTTGAAGGCTACTGACATACTGTACACATTGCAGACAATATTTTTTCTTGTGTTCTCTCTTTGTCAGCAGCTTCAGTTAAAAAGATTTTTTTTCAGGAGGAAGGATGAACAGACGTGAAGTCCAGCAACTGGCTTGGAATTGCCAAAATCTTGGAGTCACATCAGAAAGAAATTCCATAATATTAGGAAAACACCAAAGTTTATGCAAATAGACAAAGATGTTTTTAGGTAAGTGGAAGTTTTAAGCTGGTGAAATCTACATTGAACATGTCATGAGAATACAAAGACTAATAAGGCATTACTTAATCATAACTAAACTCAATTTTTTTCACAGAAAGGTCTACCAGTGGCACTAACAAAAGACTCCACATGCCGAGGACACTGGAACCCATTGGAAAAAAAAGGTTTTCTTCATTAACATGGACCATAATGGCCATTTTCTCAATGGATAGGTAGGGAATTGCAGACTATGTTTTGCAAAATTCATGCTATTTTATGATTTGCAGAACAAGTAACATCATGTGTTATATGTACATGCACAGAGTATAACAGTTTGGCAGTTTTGTATGTTCAGAGGAAATGTGCAGGTGCATACACAATTCACAGCATGAACTGATGATCATCTTACATCCACACACCATGTACCACCATGCACACATATCTTGAGTGCCAGCTCATACTTCTACATGTTGAGATTCAAGTGTCATGAGAAAGCTTTGGATATTGCATTGCTCAGTGCTTAGAGCTTTGTGGTTCATGAGAGGCCATCAGATGAGGAAAAAATCAATGAGTGTTTAATGTCATTCTTGGCTCACGGGTCACAATCTGGATTCTAAATTGGGTAGTTGTGGAGTCAAGCCTCATTGAAGTGTCTTGAGCTCATAATCTCGGCTGACAGTGCACTACTGAGGGAGTACTGTAGTGTTGAAGATGTTGATCTTTTTAATTAAACATTAAAGTGAATTGCCATCTGTCCTTAAGATCCCTTGGGATTATTTCAGGAGAAGCAGGCGAGTTTTCCTCATGCTTGGACAATATTTATCTCTCAACGTACTTCATTGAAAGGGAATAGATCATCTGATCATTTATCTTTTAGCAACTCCATTCCCCTTCGTTACAGCAGTTATCAAAATACAAAGTAATTGGTTATGCAATAGAATTGTATACTTTTGTCTTGGACAGCAATCTGACACGGTAGACTACCCAACTGTTTTAGAAATTAGCTGATGTGTTCTCTAATGAGCTGATGACCCCTTTCAATAGATTACCACCCACACACTGAAGAAAAAATGCCATGTATCTACTTGATGCAGGATTTCAATTATATCTTGAATGTACCAGTTACTCATAGAGAATCTGTTGGATGCAAGACCTGGTTGCACATTGCAATCATGCAGGAGGTGCAGCCTGCTGTAAGTCTATCTTGGATTTAAGTGCATGACATAAAGACTTCCTCGGTCCCAGATGCAACCGACAGCTGCAGGTATGCCTAAAAGTAAAAAGTTTATTTATTAGTCACAAGTAGGCTTACATTAACACTGCAATTCAGTTACTGTGAAAATCTCCTAGTTGTCACACTCCGGCGCCTGTTCGGGTACACTGAAGGAGAATTTAGCATGGCCAATGCACCTAAACAGCATGGAAGAAAACCGGTGCACCCGGAGGAAGCCCACGCAGACACGGGGAGAACGTGCAAACTCCACACAGACAGTGACCCAAGCCGGGAATCGAACTCGGGTCCTGGCACTGTGAGGCAGCAGTGCTAACACATGCCATCTATTACTCAGGTGCAAGGCAGGTTTAAGAGGTCAAATGTGACACATTTGGACCAAAGAAAGAACACTGGTTAAAAGCAATCTGGGCTTTTACTAAAATTATCTTGAGCACTAAAGTTGTTACACTTGCAAATATTGCTATTGGCAAAATTTGGAAATGATTTTGATGGGGTGGCATGAATGGGAGTATTGTGAGTGAGTTGCCAAAAACATCTGTAGATGGTGCCATATTTGTAGGCAGGAAGATATTCATGTCATGGTCAGATGTAGTCAAAATAAGGTCTCACATATCAGACTGGCATGAGTATCAGTCGTGACTGGCAACCGGTTTTGTTCTGTTTTTTTTTGTACTACTGCTAATACTGCCATTGCCCCCCTACTCTCCACAACTACATAAGGCAGTCTGCTTGCAAGGTTATACTGTATAGCATGCAGTATATTACCAAAATCTTTGAATTCCTCCCTGGAATTTACAACAAAACACACCCCTGATTAATCCAGTTAGTTGAATCACACCTGCATTATCTACAGTATGCTCACAAATGACTCTGATTAGTGATAGGCTCTTGTTTAGATTCTGCCTAACCAGAATCCTCCAAAAACACAGCAATGTCATTAGCCACAGCTGTAGTAGGTCAAAATAGAAGCATCACCTCACCATATCATTCTTGCATCACCTTCATGAATATTTCCTCTGTGCATCATAAAATATGCAAATGCGGTGGGTGCAAAAGTGGGACAAGTTCTAACATAAAGGATCTCTGTCCTATTTTGCACTGCTACCTTCACACTTAGCACCATAAAATCAGACATGCTAGGGGCTGTGGTATATGCATTGTTTGAGTAGCCTCTGCATAATGAAAACATAAGTCCGCAGTGGTCTCTTTGACATCACATGCGACCAAAGAGCCCTTAGTAATTTGCAAGGTGTATTTCAAAAATATTACTGTCTAAATATGCATTATCCATTACATACAATATACAAATTAGAAGGAGTAGTAGGCCATTTGGCCTCTTGAGCCTACTCCACCATTTGATAAGATCATGGCTAATCTGATTGTGGCCTTTATTTTCCTTCTTCTATACCTATGGACTCCCTTGTCAGTCAAGCATCTATCCAACTCAGTCTTAAAAATACTGAATGACCTGCCTCCACTGCTCTCTGGGAACAGCATTCTAAACACTAATGACCCTCTGAGAGGAAAAAGTTCTCCTTGCCCACATCTTAAATAGGAGACCTCATATTTTTAAACGGTGTCCTCTACTTGTAGTCTCTCACATAGGGGGAAATACCCTTTCAGCATCGACCCTGTCAACACCCCTCAGGACCTTATATGTTTCATAAGTTCACTACTCATTCTTCTAAACTTAAATGGATACAGACCCAGCCTGTCTAACCTTTCCTCATGAGACAGGACCTTCATCCCAGGAATCATTTGAGTGAACCCTTCCTGATTATTTCTAGTGCAATTATATCCTTTCTGAAATAAGCAGACCAAAGCCACACACAATTCTTCAGATGCGATCTCATTTGCCTTCCTAAACACTTGCTGTACCTGCATACTAACTTTTTGTGATTCTTGTACCATGACACCCAGATCCCTCTGTATTGCAGAATTCTGCAACTTCTCTCTACTTAAACATGCTGCATTTCTATTCTTCCTACCTAGGTGAACAAGTTCATATTTTCCCACATTATAGTCCATTTGCCATATGTTTTGCTCACTCACTTAACCTATCTATATCCCTTTGCAACTCCTTATGTCCTCTTCAGAACTTACTCTCCTAACTCTGTTTGAGTTATCAACAAATTTAGCACTCATACATTCCCTTCATCCAGGTCATTGATATAGATTTAAATAATTGAGATGCCAGCACTAATATCTGTGGCATTTGACTCAATGCATCTTGCCAGTCTAAAAATAGCCCATTTTTCCCTCTGCTGTTTTCTGTTAGCTAGCCAATCCGGTGACAATGCAATTATGTTACCCCAATACCATGAACTCTCATTTTGTGTAGTAACCTTTATTTATTTATTTATCTTTATTGTCATACAGTGCAAAGCATATAGGCACAATATTTAAAACAAAAACAGCAACAAAGACATCAGACAATACATACACTCTGCAACATGTTTCACATTGGTGAGAGGCGGTGTGCCGCTTGCAGGTGGTGGAATATTATGGCCCCAGCATTGTCAACAGGATTTCCCATTGAATGGACACCTCACTGCCAGGAAACCTACGGCGGGGGTGCACCGTCGGCAGGACCATAAAATCCCAACAGCGTGAATGGCAGCAAGATTTAGGCAATAGTTTGACAACTCATTCAAAAGTCACTGCATTTTCAGCATTGACAAAATCAGGCAAAGCATTCCAAGTATCAATTATAGGCTATCAATGTAATTATTATAAGCCACAAATAAAAGGGATCCTAAGACACTTCCTTGAGGGTTTCCAGAAATCACGGGGGCGATTCTCCCATCACGACCCGCACATTTTCTGGCAGGTTGGGTCAGGAGAATCGCGTGTCGACCATTTCGTGGGATTTGCGCATGCATTCCCAACTCATGTGCATCTCCCAGAGCCAGGGAACAGGCGCAGTCGAGACTACGCTGGAAACTGGCGGGAAGAGAGGTAAGTGATTTTAATCTGTTTTAATTATATCTTATATGTAGTTTAAACGTCATTGTCGGGCCTGGCACGGAACTTGCCGGGCCTGATAGCATCTCCCACCCCGCCAGGAGTACTTCACTCCAACGGGGTTTAGAGTAGCTCCTCACGTTCGGGGAACTAGCTGGAGACCCTGCCGGAGTGAAGGGGAGCAATCTGAGCCCCCCCCCAGGGAGTTGGGTGGCGGGGGGTACCCCTGGGCATGGACACCCTAGCAGTGCCAGCCTATGCCACTGGCACTGCCCAAGGGGCAAAGTGCTGAGGTCCAGGAGGCACCTTGGCACTGCCCACCAGGCATGGTGCGGTGCCAAGGGGGTGGGGGTCTATTGTGGGCAGGGTCTAGGGGCAATTTTGGTGGGGTCCCGCTGCCACTCTGCATGGGGATCGGTCTGGGCTGGAGGGAGGCCAGCGATTGGGGCAGGCTGGGGGTGGGGGAGGGGGTCTGCCTACCATTGGGGGGGGGGGGGGTGGGGGGGGTTTGGTCTGCCAGGGAGGGGGTGTCAGCTGGGGGGAGGAGGGGGGGTCTGCTGTAGTCGGGGGTTGGGGGGGGGATTGCCACTGCTGGGGGGGAAGGTGGGGGCTGCGGTCAGTGCTGACCCAGGGGCCGCGATCGGGGCGGGGGGGGGGGGGGGGGGGGGGCGGGCGGGGGGTGGCTGGCTGGAGCGGCAGCACTGCGGAAGTGCCAGGCTGACCAGTAATTGAGCTGTCCAGCAAACAGGGAGACTGACAGATCGGGGCCACTGCGCAGAGTTCCAGAACTGTCAGACTCTGGGTTTTTAATGATATTCACGATTGTGACCTCTGCATTGCACAGAGTGCGGAGATTCAGGTCTGAAGCTGCACTGAAAAATAGTTTTCCCACCAATTCAGCCGCCCCAATTTCGGGGCGGGCGAGGCTTGCAGAACGGCATTCCCTGTTGGCCTCGGGTGTGATCTTACTAGCCTCGGGCGGCTGTGCTGGTAAAATCAGGGCCTATAAGTCAACTCGACTACTCGCTGTTGTTTCTTTGCTTCTCGTATTTGCTCGATTTCCAGAGTGGCTTTAATTTGTGACGCCACTTTTTGTTGGAACACTTTCTCCTAGATGTGGCATCTTGTCAAATGCTTTCATGAAATCCAAGTACACTACGGGCGAGATTTTTGTCCCCCTCCACGGCGTGTTTTCTGGCAGCGGGAGGCAGCGTGCTGCTCACTGGCAGCGGGATCTTGTGGTCCCAATGTTGTCAATAGGGTTTCCCATTGAATGCATCCCTTGCCACTGGGAAACCCGCACTGTCGGCAGGACTGTGAGATCCCACCGGCTTAAATGACAGCAAGAGTTTGGTGCACATCTGCATGTTGCTTGTTACTTCCTCGAAGATCCCCACTGCTTATTGATTCTTCAAAGTTATTGTGAAAAGCTATTCACACAATTTATTTGGAAACTACTATTCCCATGATATGCATTAAATATTCTAATAGTTCATATTGTATTGTCTCCATTGATATTTTAATTTGAGAACTTTGCTTGATAAATTATTTCTCATTTATCTTAATCAGAATCAACTTCCTCTGATTTCCTTATATGTGCTGCTCACACAATACTCATTACATTTCCATTCCTATTTCCTCTCTTGTATTTAGATGATTGATATTAATTGCTGTGATAATTTCTATTTGTTGTCATCTTTGCGTCAAATGTCAGACAGCTTTCTTTACACATTCTAACAGGTGCCTTACAGTTTTTACCAAATATACTTTCCAGTTATTGATAAGACCTCTTAGTGCTTCACTCACCTTCTACTCATTATGCAGGGTTTCACCACTGAGCGTTACTTTATTCCATTCACCCTGACTCCATTTCTGAAAAGTATTAGAAAGCGTTAACAGGATTAATGCATTAAATGGCTCATTTACGCCTTAACACTTGACTTTGGAGCAATATTCCAAGCACCCCAACAACAGTCTATATGTAGCACTTTTAACATATAAAGTATACCAATGCATTTCACAAAAATGTTATCATGGATAATTAGACACTGGGCCACATAAATGATGTGGAGGTGCCGGCATTAGTGTTGTTAAACTTCTTACCACATAAATGAGGCAGTATTAAAGCAAATGGCTCAAAGCTTAATCACAGAAGTAAGTTTTAAAGAATCTCTTAAAGGAAGAAAGAGGGGTTGAGAGTCAGAGAAACTTCAGGAGAAAATTCCTTAGTTTAAGGTCAATGCAGCTGAAAGCAAAACCACCAATGGTGGAGCCACTAAAATCAGATACTCAGGAAACCAGAATTAGATTATTAGAATTAGAGTAGAATTAAATGGAGGGTTGTGCGACTGGAGAAGATTACACAGACGAGAGGGGTGGGGTCATCGACTGATTTGAAAACAGTTATGAGAATTTAACAATTTGGCGTTGCTAGATCAGTAGCCAACGTAGATCGGCGAGATGAAAAGTGAAAGGGACTTGATATGAGAGGACAGGCACAAGCAGCAGAGGTTTGGATGACCTGAAGTTTATGGAGAATGAAATGTGGTACGCCAGCCATGAATGCATCGACCAGTCAAGTCTATAAGTAACAAAGGCATGAGTAAGGCAAACGAGCTGCGGCGGGCAAAATCAATTGATTTTACAGCGGTGCTAACAGGCAGTCTTAGAGATTGTGCATATATTTTCTTGGAAGCTCATACTGGGGTTAAATATAACACCAAGGTTGAGAACAGCCTGATTTAGTCTCAAACTGTTGCCGTGGAGATAGCCTTCTGGCTATCCAATTTTATTGAGGAAGTTTCGATAACCCAAAGGAAATGATAAGCAGGTCTTCCCTGGTCAAGGCCCAGTAAGCTGACCCAGAGTGAAGAAAATTAGCACAAACTGAAGCTGGAGAAGAGGGAGTTCCAAAGAGATACCTTTGATTTGATTTGTTATTGTTACATGTATTAGAATACAGTGAAAAGTATTGTTTCTTGCGCACTATACAGACAAAGCATACCGTTCATAGAGAAGGAAAGGAGAGAGTGCAGAATGTAGTGTTACAGTATAGCTGGGGTGTAGAGAAAGATCAACTTAATGCAAGGTAGGTCCATTCAAAAGTCTGATGGCAGCAGGGAAGAAGCTTTTCTTGAGTCGGTTGGTACGTGACCTCAGACTTTTCCCAACGGAAAAAGGTGGAAGAGAGAATGTCCGTGGTCTTTAATTATGCTGGCTGCTTTGGCGAGGCAGCAGGAAGTGCAGACAGAATCAATGGATGGGAGGATGGTTTGCATGATAGATTGGGCTACATTCATGACCTTTTGTAGTTTCTTGCAGTGTTGGGCAGGGCAGGAGCCAAACCAAGCTGTGATACAACCAGAAAGAATGCTTTCTATGGTGCATCTGTAAAAGTCGGTGAGAGTCGTAGCTGACATGCCAAATTTCCTTAGTCTTCTGAGAAAATAGAGGCATTGGTGGGCTTTCTTAACTATAGTTATGGCATGGGGGGACCAGGACAGGTTGTTGGTGATCTGGACACCTAAAAACTTGAAGCTTTCGACCATTTCTACTTCGTCCCCATTTTAAAATTTCCGAGTGGGGAAATGGAGACCCCTTCCAAGACCTGCGAATGAAGGGTGGACAGAGGTCCACCAGATAGTTGTGCCACCCAGGCTGAGGATAATTCCCTTATGAGGAAAAATCCTAATGGCTGGACAGGTGGGTATCTGGAAGATCCAAACCCACATAAGCCAGAATTGTTACTGCTCATGCCTCCACAAGGATATGGTGCAGTTCTGTAAAATGTGCTCCACATACCAGATTGTGGGAAAGCCACAACCTGTAATAAAACTAACATCCCCATACCAACTTTTGGGGAACCATTCAGCAGGATGTTGGTAAATTATGTGAGACCCTTTCCAACAACAAAAGGGGGCCACCAGTATACTCTCACTATTATAGGTGTCACTACCCGGTTCCCAGAGGACATCCCCTTAAGAATCATTTCTGCTCAGGTAGCAGTGGGAAGTTAACCCAGTCCTTAACTTCATATGCATTAATGGCTGAGATCCCGTCAGATCAGGGCACCAATTTTATACCCAAAATATTTCAAAAAGTTACAAGTAATCTTTGTATAACCCAGCTAAATTCTTCAACCTATCCTATCATCCACTGTAACAAGGGGCTTTAGAATAGCACCATCAGACCCGGGGGCATATTTCCAGGAGTACCCCCATGACTGGTACAAATGGCTGGGACTTTTCCTGTTTGCCACCTGGGATTCACCTAATGAGTCCATTGGTTTTAGTTCCTTTGAATTAGTTTATGGACACAAGGTGGACATCACCTAGCCACATCCCATGAGTGAATGTCCTCTATAAAAGTCAAGGACGGGTTCTTAAAGCAAAGAGAAGAATTGTCTATGTTAGATTAAGTACACATGTTCCAGGATAGCTCACAAGAGTCTGTAATGAGACCCAGGGGCACCTTAAAAATTCACAGACAGATGTGAAATGATTAGCAGACAAGCATGCCATGACCCAAGCATTTCAGCCAGGAGACCATGTGTTAGTGCTACTACCCTTACAGCGAACTGCCCATCAATATGCTGAAACAGTACCACAGCTGGGAGGAGGATGAATACGCACAGGTCAGTCAGACAGTAAGGATAGTGCAAGCTGAAAGTGATAGTGAGGATGAGGCAGAGGGAGGTTTGGACAATTCCCAGATTAAACACCCTATTATTTGGTTAATTAATTCAGGACAATTAGGGAGATTAGACACCATATTCTCCTATTTAAATGCAAAACAAGGATGAGACCTGACGGGGTTGTTGATAGTGTTTAATAGAGTCTGCCAGGGACAAACCAGGGTGCAGGTACCTCACCATATATGATGTATTTGTAGGAGAGGCTTTTCCCATAAAATAACACCTTTGTTAGGTCCCAAGGAACCGGCCCAGGTGAAAACACAAGTTCAGTACATGTTGGAGAATAACCTGATTGAACCCAGTCAAAGTAGCTGGAGTGCACCAGCCATGCTAGTGCCTAAGCTCAACCAGACCCTGCGTCAACTACAAAAAGGTTAATGCAGTGACCAGGGTGGACTCTAACTCAACTCTTCATTTGGAGGACTGGATTGGCAGGGTAGGAATTGTCCATTTATAACAAAAATATATTCATTGAAGGAATACAAGCAGGTTCCCTTAAAACCCTGGGCTCAAGAAATGTTGACCTTTGGCATCTAAGATGGGCCACCAAATGTCTGAGACGACCAGATTAACAGAGATGAAGTGAGTCCGCTCTTTGTCCCACTCCTGAGTTGGTAGTAACAGAGTTTGAATTTAAAAACGGAGGTAATGTTGCCAATTTAATACATACTTAACTCTGTTTGGCTCGGTGCAACAAATAAGCCAGCCAGGTTTCTTAAACTAACAAGTAAAGCGTTTTATTGCAAAAAGCTAAAGTTTTTGCAATAAAAATTCACTCAGGTAAAGATGCAGAGATTATCAAAAGACTTAAAATGTAAAAATATGTCCAAATACCTACTGATACAAAAACAACACCCACACATTTCTCATTCCCCACCCCAAACATGCAAAAAATGTAAAGCTCTGCAGAGCATCAGGGTTTAAATACTTGGCCAAGTAACAAGTAAAGTCAGAAAAAAAAACATAGATTGTCCAGATGCTTGTTTGCAGCTGAAGTGTCCCTCTGCATAGTACAGTAAGAAGTCTCACAACACTAGGTTAAAGTCCAACAGGTTTATTTGGTATCACGAGCTTTCGGAGCGCTGCTCCTTCATCAGCTCCTCTCACCTGATGAAGGAGTAGTGCTCCAAAAGTTTGAGATACCAAATAAACCTGTTGGACTTTAACCTAGTGTTGTGAGACGTCTTACTGTGCCCACCCCAGTCCAATGCCGGCAGCTCCACATCCTTTGCATAGTAGCTGCTGGTCTTGGGCTTCTCAACACAGTGGTGTTGATTCAGAATTCTCACCTAAGAACTCTTGGTTTGCAGAAACAAGGTCTTCTGGTGGGTTTTCCAATCACAAATAGCTCAACTTTGATGAGAGAGGTTCTAGAAGAGAGAAACGGCAAGGCTGTTGCCCCATGACAGTCTCTCTCTGAATACACAGAATCCAATATATTTTCACGTAAAAATTGAATC
Organism: Mustelus asterias; assembly: GCF_964213995.1. Lineage (NCBI taxonomy): Eukaryota > Metazoa > Chordata > Chondrichthyes > Carcharhiniformes > Triakidae > Mustelus > Mustelus asterias. The sequence continues at coordinate 114,876,342 of NC_135802.1, forward strand.
ACCGGATTCTATGACCTCTTTCTGAGAGCTCCATAAACTCTGTGTCTCCATGAAAGCAGTTTGTATCCTTCACAAATGTAACATAGTAGCTGCTATAAGTCAGTGAAAATGTTATTTTTTTTTAAATTAAGACCAATGTATATCCAGTTAATGACATTATAAAGCAACATATCTCCAGCTAACATTCCAGGTTAGCACATCTTCAGAACACTTCTTTGGCATTATATGCCATTTTTTTCTGTAGGCAAAGGAGAGAATGCATGATTGGCACCTAACCCCATTATCAGCATGCAATATCCGGACAGATAATGGGGCCCCCAGGTAACCTATCCACATTCCCACTCTCACGTTACCTAAACCCTGATGAAAGTATGGGCCTAAAGTTTGTACCCAGCTCCATCCAGGTGATATGACACGTCTGTTGTGTGTTACACTTCATTTGCCCAGCTTCCCACACACACTCCCCTCACTGAGATCTATTGCATGTAGTCTTCGTGCACATTGATCTAACAACGTTATTCTACTCACCCTCAAAGTGCAGTATAAGTTGTTGACTCCCTTTCTGCATTGGCCTCGGGTGTACTTGTACACCCAATGGCTGATAACTTCTGCAGCAATCTCAATCCATGCTTCCTTGGTCAGGTGGGAGGCTCTCATGATGGTGTTGGTGGGAAAGAGTTTCTCTCACTGTTCCCAGACAGCCTGGAGGAAAATCTGCAGGGAGCCATTGCTGAACCATAGGGCCATGTGTTGTCTGTCCTGAGCCCTCTAATGGAGGTGAATATGATGATCCTGGGGTCCTGTGTCAGAGTACAGGACTGAGTCTAGAGGTGAAAGTGGTGATCCTGGGGTACTGTGTCAGAGAGCAAGGCTAAGTCTAGAGGTGAAGTTGGTGACCCTGGGATCCTGTGTCTGAGAGTAAGGCTGAATTTAGAGGTGACGGTGGAATTTCTAACGAGAACATCCGTTTTTTTAAACACAAATGTTGTACAATTAAAACATTTCTAACTTTTGACTTCCAAGGCTTTAGTATAGAGCCAATATCTTCATTATAACACTCATCTCGCCATGGGTCCAGCAAGAAGATTTTAGACAGAAAATTTTGATGTAAAAGTTCCTTAATTGGTAAAGTAATTCCTAAACTAATGCCTTCAGTAATATATTGCATTCTGAATTATTGCAGAGGATCATTAATTTAAGATGTAAATGATATTTTGAATAAACCCTGCATTAATATCAGTCAAAATCTGCTCAATACTGAATGTTGAAGCAGTTAAGTGCAAAGAAAACTACATCAATGGGTTAAAGATTTCCTTGGCTGATAGTTTCTTCAAAGACTGATAGAAATGTTTATCAGTTGTGCAAAGTGCAGCAGCTCTGGTAATACGCAAGGGAGAACTGTTCATTGCCTATGCATGGCACCGTTGTCGAATGATTAAAATAACATCGCGTATATTCTGTAAATGAAGGATAGAACTAAAAGATGCCTCCAGAGTCCATTATAAATTTTAATAATACATCAAGGTAATGTAAATGAATAACAGATCTCTAAGGGAAGAACCACGGCATTTGGCTAATATCACAATCTAAATTATGAAGACAAAAAGGCTTTTAGCTAACCTTGTTTTCTCCCCTTCATACTTTAGGCCTTTTTTTGTATTTTCCTGAATCCAGAACAACATGTAAACAAATAAATATGGGGGAAAAATAAACAGTTCAGTATCTCAGTAGATTAATTAATGCATCTCAGCTTCATCACCAGTAGGTAAAAATTATGTGCATAAATAATATCACTAATTAAAAAGATGCAGATTAACATGCAAATAATGTTAATGAAGCTCTGCAATTCCGGTGTGTATTCACATAACATCAACAATTTAATGTGTTGGAAGAATTGTGTTTGCATTACATTAATAAAATTCAAAGGCCTTTCGTAAAAAAATTCTGTCAAAGCTACTGCTTCCACTTGTGAGTTGTTAATTCTATGGGCAGTAACAGGCTTGTTGGCAGATGCCAAAGTCATTATCTGGAGGCTGCTGAAGTGGTGCTGTGTGCCAGTGTGGCCAGTTGTTGTGAGCTAGCTAGCAGTAAGCAAAATCTGTGCCAAACTATCTTTTCAGTTTGGTAGGCCAGATATTTATTTACAGAGATTGCTTTTTAGCCTTTGCTTCACAGTTCTGCATATAAATCCCTGGAGGAAGTCATCAAAAGTATGAAAACTTTTGAGACTTTAGTTTTCAAGCCTCGTGCATAGCTCTAGAGTACATTTTGACTACATTATGAAAAAGTGTGTCTGCACTGTTAGCTCCAGTTAACAGCACTAGAGAGTGGTAAAAGCACAGATTTAATGATTAGCATGATAGATATATTCAGAATGTTTAAAAGAACATAATATAGATGAAGAATATCGAACTTGATTTTGTTGGGTTTTTTTTTATCAAAACACCTTCCTTCTTTTGAACTAAATGTACCTGGCATGCAAATTCTTATTTATTCCATTATCCTTCACATAATAATCTTTCTCTTATTCTCCCACTCTCTGCCTCCTAACTTCTTTATGGCTCATTACAGAGAGTAATGCTTCAGTTTCTCATTTGCTTGGTCTACAATGACTCTATTTAAAACTCACGTCTATTTTTACTCGTGCTCTGATCTCCTGGATGTTTGCCTCATTATTTCAAATGACTGCCTATAGCACCCGGATTTATGGAGACTCACACTTCAAACATATTTCTGAATTTCATCATCTTTGGTTGGAATCTCGTGCTGCTACGAGGTGGGCGGGCACACTTAAATGCGCGGGAGGTAAAATGTCAGGTGCTCGACAGCAGGATGGAAGTAGGAATTTGAGGTTGAGGCAGACTGAAGGCGGATCAACTTCCCAATGACAGGCACCGGGAATCTACTTTCAATGCATGTTATGCGTGCTCAATAAAACACCATTAACCTGATTAAATGGCACCTTTGCAATTAACTGTCACGGGTCAAGAGTGACTTGCAGCAGGCAAGCTAATTTTCTTGGTGGATTGGGACATGGCTGATCCAGGGAAGGAGGGAGGGAGGCAGGCAGGGGGCTACATGTGTAAGGGAATTAGAATTTGATTGACAATGGGTGGGAGGCAAGGTTCTGGCTGTGTTAGGGGAATGAAGGCATGGCTGACTGATGAAGGGAGGGGTGGGTCAGGGCAAACATATGAAGGCTTACGCGGGACAGAAGAAGGAAGTTGGACGACATGGGGACGGTCAATATCTCCAGAAGGGAGGTCAAGCATGATTATGGAGAGTCATAGAGTTTAAAGTTTAATTATTAGTGTTACAGGTATACTTACATTAACACTGCGTTACTGTAGAAGTTACTGTGAAAATCCCGAATTGCCACACTCAGGCAGCTGTTTGGATACACAGAAATAATTTAGCATGGCCAATGCACATAACCAGCATGTCTTTCGGGCTGTGGGAGGAAACTTGAATACCCGGAGAAAACCAATGCAGACGCAGGGAGAACATGCAGACTCCACACAGACAGTGACCCAAGCCGGGAATCGAATCCGAGTCCCTGGTGCTGTGAGACAGCAATGCTAACCACTGTGCCACCATGCTGCCCATGGAGTGAGGATCAAGCACACTAACATTCTGCATAGGATGATTGATTGCTATCCTCCTCTTGTCTGAGGTTTAGACAGATTCAACCTGCTGAGGGTTTTCTGCACAGGTGCAGTTGTACCTACTTCGGCCTCAATTGTTGGAGGTGGTAAGATCACTGGCAGAGGAGAGGGGAAGCAGCAGTGCAGCCTTGGAGGGCCTTGATATGATGCCTCAGGTGTGGCTAGCTGCCACTCCTCAGTGCGCAATGAAACCTCCCCAACTCGAGGAGGAGAAAGGCATCTGGAGGGAGATTGAAGTTCTCACCTAGCTGATGGTGTATAGAGCCCATGGACAGAGTGATGGATAGCAGGCCTGGACACATTTCCAGCAGTCACCAAGGGCCCGATTTTACCAACAATTTGCGCCCATTTTTGGGCGCGAAATCGCGTTAAAGTCGGGTGTGAGGCCTTTATCGCGATCTGCACCCGCCTCCGCGCAGATCGCCACTTTACCGAGACCCGTGAATGGCGGGATCCGTTCCGCGCCCAAATTGGGCGCGACGACAAGTTAAATGTATTTGCATGCATCTAAATTGAATTAATGAACTGGGAGTGAGGCCAGATCATTGTCTTGGGGGGGGTTGGGGGAGGGAGTGAGGCCAGATCGTTGTCTTTGGGCGGGGGGGGGGGGGGAGGCGGTGAAGATGTATCTCGGGGAGGGGCAGATGGACCTCTGGTGGGGGAGGGCAGATGGATCTCTGCTGGGGGGGGGGGCAGATGGATTTCTGGTGCGGGGAGGCAGATGGATCTCTGGTGGGGGGAGGCAGATGGATCTCTGGTGGGGGAGGCCAGGGGGGTCCACTGACACTCTGTGGGTGATCGGTGGGGGGCAGGGGTGGCAATCGGTCTGGGTAATGGGGGGGTGAATAAGGGGGACACACACACATCACTGTCCCCCTCATCCACCACCCCCCGCTACCCAGACCGTTCGCCACCCCTTCCCCCCCTTCCCCCTCCACCAATCGCCTGCAGAGTGGCAGCGGACCCCCTGTACCCCCCCCAGAGATCCATCTGCACCCCCCCCCCCCCCCCCCCGCCGCCCCGAGATACTCCCTCACTGCCGCTTTTCTCTCCCAGGCCGCTCTATCCGCTTTCTGCAGCCTGGGAGCGATCCAACATGGGCGTGCTTTTTCAAATTTCTTTCCAACTGCGCATGCACAGTTCAGAGCTCCGATCGTCCCGGCAGCGCTAAGTCCTGCCCACAGCGCGAATGGCACTGGAGATGGCTGAGAGCGTATGGGGGCGCCTGAAAGTGGATTTCTAAGTCGGATCTGTACTACGTCCAGATTCGGCACTTCGAATGAAAATGGTAAAATCGGGCCCCAAGTGTTCTGTTGGATCTGGCTCTCCATTGTGGTCACCAAACTCTCCATGAAGGAAGCCATGTTCTCTCCTGCTACTCACATCTGTTCATGGCATCTGGCATCTCTGTCAGATGTTCCCTTGCCTGTCTGTACATCTCATTCAGGTTTCTTCCAGCCAATTCCAAAGGCCCATCATCTGCATGAGGTTCAGCATAGGCCTTGTCTGCGATTGTCAGGGACCTCGGCCATCATATCCTCCATCAACGGCAAGATGTGTCTGTGATGTGTTCACCAGGCTGTGACCCAGAGCGGCACAGTGGCACAGTAGTTAGCACTGCTGCTTCACAGAGCCAGGGTCCCTGGTTCAATTCCGGCCTCGGGTCGCTATCATTGTGGAGAGTCGCTGTCAGTGAGGAGTTTGCACATTCTCCCCGTGTCTGCGCGGGTTTCCTCCGGGTGCTCCAGTTTCCTCCCACATTCCAAAGATGTACAGGTTAAGCTTGATTGGCTATGCTAAATTGATCCTCATGTCAGGGGGATTAGCAGGGGGTGAAAATGCATGGGTTTGCGGAAATAGGGCCTGGGTGGGATTGTGGTCAGTGCAGACTTGATGGGCCGAATGGCCTCCTTCTGTACTGTAGGGATTCTATGATTCTAATCGCAAAAGTGTAACCACCCAGGTGACTGTCCCCACGCTGATGGAAGGTGCAAGAGGAATGATGTAATTGTGTGTCCTCTGTGACCCACTTCATCATCCTCAGAGATGGAGGTCTGTTTTGATGAAGATTGCTTTCACTGTCTGTCATGACTGTAAGTAGCTGTAGTGGAGAATACAAAGAATTATCTGATGGTTATGACCATTCCCTTTCTCTATTGATCTATCACTTCTGTATCATGTATGTCCAGTCTGAACACCAGGCAGGAGACATCTTCATTCTGATGACAACTCTGGCCTCCCTGTCAGCACAAGATCAGCCACCATTCTCCTCTTCTGAGAGGGGTCTGAGTCCTGATTTCTGGGGGACCCCCAATTTTGCTCATTCCTTGTTGGTCTGCACTCTTCTGTGCTGCAGGCAGAAAGAAAGATTAAGCATGTACTACTGTCACCTTCCGAATAAGTTTTCCCCACACAGTCTCCTATAATTGGTACAGCTTTCACAGCATTGATAGGCTCTTGTATACTCCATCTGTTATTGAGGCCTAGAACCCAATCCCCTGCCCGGCATCCTTCTCCACTCACAAATCTACATTGCTAATGTCCTTATGAGTGCCACTTTGTAAAGGTGCCACTTACCCTTGTGGAGTGCAGAAAGGTAATTGACTTCATCATATCTGCACCCTCAGTTTCGCTTGTGGATCACACAGCTGCTAACCTCTGCTGCAATATCTGTCTAGGCCAGCTTGATCAAGTAGGAGAGCCTACTGCTACCATCACTGGGTATCAAGAATGCCCACCATTCCCAGACAGGCTGGCGGAAAGCCTGCAGGGAGCATTGCAAATCTATGGGGCCACTCAATGTCTGCTCTTGAGACGTCACTCTAGGATAGTAGGTGGTAACAGCAGTTATATTATTCAGGTGGGCGAAGGAGTGAGTGGGGATGAAAAAATAAGCAGATGGTCGCAGCCATTAATGTGATCAAGGGTGAGCACTTCGTCGCAGCATGTGAGGCAATCTGGGGTGAGGTGAGCCAGGCGGAGCAGAGAGGATCAGAAGGTTCTAGCATCAGCTGTAAGGTATCCACAGGCAGACTGATGCTCTTGAATTGCAGGGAACAAATGCCTGCCTGGGTGCCTTTTAAATATAGCATCCGGATCTCTGGTGCTGTGAGCTAATGGCAGGGCCAGTGGCTTCTTTCCCACCCACACAACTGGCCAACCATCTCGACCATGAATCTCTAATTGGCTGACTGCCGCATGATTGTGCATGGCCAGCTCCACCTAGATAACAAAGACACCTATGTCAGACTCCTATTTACTGACTACAGCTCAGCCTTCAACACCATTATTCCTACGAAACTCATCTCCAAACTCCGTGGCCTGGCACTCGGCTCCTCCCTCTGCGACTGGATCCTGGACTTCCTAACCCACAGACCACAATCAGTAAGGATAGGCAACAACACCTCCTCCACGATCATCCTCAACATTGGTGCCCCAGAAGGCTGTGTTTTCAGCCCCCTACTATACTCCTTATACACCTATGACTGTGTGGGCAAATTTTCCTCCAACTTGATTTTCAAGTTTGCTGACGACACCACCGTAGTGGGTCGGATCTCAAACAATGACAAGACAGAGTACAAGAATGAGATAGAGAATCTGGTGAACTGGTGCAGCGACAATAATCACTCCCTCAATGTCAACAAAACGAAGGAGATTGTCATCAACTTCAAGAAGCGTAGTAGAGAACATGTCCCTGCCTACACCAATGAGAGCGAAGTAGAAATGGTCGAGAGCTTCAAGCTTTTCGGTGCCCAGATCACCAACAATTTGTCCTGGTTCCTCCATGCTGACACTATAGTTAAGAAAGCCCACCAACACCTCTACTTTCTCAGGAGACTAAGAAAATTTGGCATGTCCACTACAACTCTCACCAACTTCTACAGATGCACCATAGAAAGCATTATTTCTGGTTGTATCACAGCTTGATATGGCTCCTGCTCTGTCCAAGACCGCAAGAAACTACAAAATGTTGTGGAAGTAGCACAATCCATCACGCAAACCAGCCTCCCATCCATTGACTCTGTCTACACTTCCCGCTGCCTCGGCAAAGCAGCCAGCATAATTAAGTTCCCCATGCATCCCAGACATTCTCTCTTCCACCTTCTTCTGTCAGGAAAAAGATACAAAAGTCTGAGGTCACGTACTAACTGACTCAAGAACAGCTTCTTCCCTGCTGCCATCAGACTTTTGAATGGACCTACCTTGCATTAAGTTGATCTTTCTCTACACCCTAGCTATGACTGTAACACTACATTCTGCAAACTCCCCTTTCCTTCTCTTTGAACGGTATGCTTTGTCTGTATAGCGTGCAAAAAAACAATAGTTTTCACTGTGTACTAATACATGCGACAATAGTAAATCAAATCAAATCAATCTATGAGCAAAGGTTCCGCAAACTCATGGCCCCACTGTCAACACACTCACTACTACAAAATGATTCTAGTTTATGTTTTACTTTGAGGCAGTATTCCTTTGTCAGAGATCATTCCCATGTATCTCAGATGGCATTGATATTTTTGAACAGGTCCTGTTCCTTTTACAAGCAGAGATTAGGTCTCAGGGCTCCCAACTGTCTGAGGACAGGCAAAATGGGGTTGCACCAGTGACTCAGAGATGGAGCCTCATTGAATTTCACGATGGAAGTCCTTTCCTCTAAATAAAATAAATTACTGGCACAATAAAACTTTACTTAGTGAGTTTGACCAAAGCATGCTTTCAGAGGAGCCCAAAATCCAGCTCTTAAAGGACTACGACTTGCTATGAAAGGACCCTTGTGGTGGTGGGAGAGTAAAAGAATGGGTTAGTCATCCACTGCAGCACAGTGGTTGCTATGTAATAGAGATAGACATGCTGGGAAATAAGGGTATACCCAAAGAGAACATTATTATTTGTGGTTGAAAATCATCTTCCAGTTAAAGCCCAAGAAGGTAGCACTGCAAGGAACTAGTTAATCTATCAAGTCAGTGCAGCCACTCAAGTTCCTTGTAGCTGGCTGGAAAAATAGGAAGTGGTTTGTTGCTTTTGGGAGAAAGTTGAAGATAGATATGCAACTCATATTTTTCAGACATTTGTTATAGGACCTATGAAGCACACCACAAACCTAAGTACGACCAACTAGGTTTAAAGTTAGTTTACATCTAGTATTGTGTAATGGGGCAAAGTTAATTAGTAATCTCATGATAAAAGGTCTGGGAACATGTGTTTATCATCCAGCTGAAGTCAATGTTAAGTTTGAAAGTAACATACTCCAATCACAAACATGAATCTTCAATTGAAACAAAGCCAATTACATAGATATGAGGGGAGAGCTGGTTATGGTAGATTGGGTAAATAGACTGAAAGGTATGAAGACAATAAAAGAGTGGGAAACATTTAAAGAAAGTACTCAACAAAATACATGCAATTGATGTATAAAAACTCAGCCAGAAAGCGTCATTTGCGCCTTACTCAATAAGTTCAGGATAGTACTAGATTAAAAGAGCCTTATGATGTTTCAAAGAATTGAATCAAGCTTGAGAATCAGATGTGTTGTAGAAACCAGCAAAGTTGACCCAAAAGTTGACAAAAAGAGAAAAAAATAGAATACTAGAGTAAACTAGCCAAGAAAACCAGAATGTAAGAGTTTTTACAATTATAGTAAAAGAGGGTATCCAAAGTAAATGTTGGTCTGCAGGAAGCAGAGACAGGAGAATTTTTATGGGGAATTAGGAAATGTCAGAGACCTTGAACAAATATTGTGTGTCTGTCTTCACAGTAGAAGAAACACGTTACAGTGTTTAGAGTGTAACTTGGTGCTAAAAAGAGTGAAGAAATTAAGGTAATTAATATCAACAGAATAAAAGAAACTTAAGGAAGTAAAATCCAACAAACCTCCTCAGGTTCCAGAAGAAGTAACTGCAGAGATAGAGGATGGATTGGTTATGATTTTCAAAACTTCCCTAGATTCTGGAACAATCCAGCAGATAGAGATTAGCAAATGAAACAGAACTCTTCAAGAAAGGAGGGAGAGAGAACGCAGGTAACTAACAGACCAGTTAGCCTAACATCAGTTGTTGGGAAAATGCTGGGATCTATTATTAAGGAAGTCTCAACAATACACTTAGGAAAGTATAATATGATTAAAACAAATTGACATGGTTTTATAAAAGAAAAATCATGTTTAACAAATTATGAGACTTTTTTGAGGATATTGCTAGTAGGGCAAACCAGTAAATGTAGTAAGTCTGAATTTCCAAAAGACAGTTACTCAGGGTTGAGGATTATTTACTTCCACACTAAAAATGAGTTCTCAGGTGACAGAATCCAATGCGCAATTCACAGTCTGTCACAGGCGGGGCAAACATGGTTGGAGGAGTGGGTGGGTGGGATGCCTTGACATGCATTCCTTTTGCTGTTGACCCTTGGCTTCAGCTTGATCTTGGTGATGAAACTCGAGGTGTTCAGCTCCTTCGCAGTACTTTTTCTCCACTTGGATGGTCTTGGGCCAGGAATTCCCAGGTGTCACTGGGGCTATTGCACTTCTTCTTTTTCACAAAGGAAGCATTTCCTCTCCCTTCATGGGGTTTGCTTGCCATGTCAAAGCTCCTAGTAGAGCACTTGTTTTGGGAGTCTTGTGTCAGGTGTGCAGACGGCATGGAGTTGATCGATTATGGTGATTGTTTCGAAGATGGAGATGTTGTGCTGAGCAAGAACACTGATGTTGATGTGCCTATCTTGCCAATGGATTTGCAGGATCTTGCAGTGCCATCACTGATGGTACATCTCTATGGTTCTGAGGTGCCTGCACAGACGTCTCTGAGCCATATAGGAGAGCGGATATCACCATTGCTTTGTAGACCATGAGCTTGGTGCCATGTCTGAGGTCCCGGTCTTCAAATCCACTCTTTCTCAGGCATCTGAAGGCTGCGCTGACACACTGAAGGCATTGTTGAGCCTTATCATCGATGTGTACCCTTGTTGATAGTAGGCACCCAAGGTACGAAAGTGGTCCTTATTGTCCAAGGCCTTGTCATAGATTTTGATAACTGGGAGGCAGTGCCGTGTGGCAGGGCAGGTTGGTAGAGGACCTTTGTCTTATGGATGTTTCATGTAAGGCCCATGTTCTTGTATGTCTCGGCAAAAGTGTTGATGATAGATTGGTGCTCAGCCTCCGTGTGCACAGAGGGAAGACTACAGTCTGCATACTGTAGTTCAATGACAGATGATGGGACAGCCTTGGATCTGGCCTGCAGGTGACAGAGGTTGAACAGATTCCCATTTGTTCTGTAGTTGAGCTTCACTCCAGCAAGGAGTTTACTAAGGCTGAGATGAAGCATTGCAGCGAGGAAGATCGAGAAGAGTGCTGATGCGATGACACAGCCTAAAGGTAAATAGGCAAGATAAGAGCTCATGGAATTGGGAGTAATATACTTTTGGCATGCTTCGAGAATTGGTTAGTGGGCAGGAAGCAAAGAGTCAATGTAAATAGTGCATTTTCAAGTTGTCAGGCTGTGACTTTTGGAATGCCACAAAGATCAGTTCTGGGGCCTCAGCTTTTTACAATGTATGTAAATGACTTAGAAGAAGAGATTCCACATTTGCTGATGATACAGAGCTTGATTGAAATGTAGATTTTGAGGAGAACACAGAGAGTCTGCAAAGAGATTTAGAGAAGTTAAGTGAATGGGCAACAAAGTGGCAGATGGAGTATAATGTGGGCAAGTGTGATATTCACTTTGGTTGTAAGAATAGAGAAGCAGAATCATTTTTAAAGGAACAAAATTTGTAAATGTTGATGTTCAGAGACTTGGGTGTGCAGGTACAAGGAACACCCAAGTTAGCATACAGATACAGCAAACAATGAGGAAGATAAAAAGCAGGTTGGCCTTTATTGCAAGGGCTTTGGCGTACAATAATAAAGAAGTCTTGCTATTATTGAATGAGGCTTTGGTGAGACCACATCTGGAATAGTGTGTGCAGTTTTGATCTCCATATTTCAGATTCACTTACACTGGGAGCAATACAGTGAAGGCTCACCCCTTTGTCCCTGGGGTGAGAAGATTGACATATGATGAGGAGCTGAGTAAACTGGTCTATATTCTCTGCAATTTAGAAGAATTGAAATACATGTTTCTGAAGAGGCTTGACACGGTAGACACTGCAAGATTGTTTCTGAGGAATTGGAAACACAGAAGCACATTATCACAATAAGACATTTATCATTTAAGACTGAGATGGGGAGAAATTCCTTTGCTACAGTTGTGAATCTTTGGAATTCTCTACCATAAAAGGTGGTGGATGTTCCATCGCTGATCATATTTAAGATTGAAATTTGATTTTTGGTCTCTCAGGAATTCAAGGGATATGGGGAATGAGTGGAAAAGTGGAGTTGAAGTTCAAGATCAACCATGATTGTATTGAATGGCAGAGCAGGTTCCATGATTCATATTATCAACTCATGCTCCTATTTTTAGTTCTTGTGTTCTTATGAGAAACTCCACTTATTGTTTAAAGCACTGCACTCACCCAGTGCTCTTCAGTTCAAAGAAAATCTACCAGCCTAATACCTGGAATAGGAGGAAAGCTGGGACAAGTTAGGCTTGTGTCGGTTGGAGTTTAGAAGAATAAGAGGTGACTTTTTTGAAACGCATCAGGTACTGAAGGGTCTTTTCAGGATGGTTGCGGAGAGGATGTTTCTCTTGTGGGAAGATCTAGAACTAGGGGGTCACTATTTAAAAATAAAGAGTCACCCATTTAGAGATGAGGCAAAAAAAATTCTCTCAGTGGGCCAGGAGTTTCTGTAACGCTGTTCTTGCAAAGATGGTGGAAGCAGAATCTACGTTGTATAGTCTCTTTGATTTTGCCTAAGAAACTTCTTGTTGTCAAAGATGATTATAAGAGTTAGCAAACATGCTGAGCTATCCAAG